>NC_142210.1:21781515-22093788 GCF_049639895.1 Pseudopodoces humilis | reverse complement strand
CAGGGATCCAGGGGCAGCCACAGCTGCTCTGGGCACCCTGAGCCAGGGCTTTACACCCTCCCAGCCAGGAATTCCTTCCCAATATCCCATCCATCCCTGCCCTCTGGCACTGGGAGCCATTCCCTGTGTCCTGTCCCCCTATCCCTTGTCCCCAGTCCCTCTCCAGCTCTCCTGGAGCTCCTTCAGGCCCTGGAAGGAACTCTGAGCTCTCTCTGGAGCTTCTCCTCTCCAGGTGAGCACCCCCAGCTCTCCCAGCTCCAGAGCAGAGGGGCTCCAGCTCCAGGAGCATCTCTGTGGTCTCCTCTGGACTCATTCCAGCAGCTCCAGGTCTCTCTGGTGTTGGATCCCAGGGCTGGAGGCAGCTCCACAGGTGGGGCCTCACCTGGGCAGGAGTTCCCTCCCTCACCTGCTGCTTTGGGCTTGGAGAGGAAAAACAGAACTTGTCAACCTTGGAATTTCCAATCAGGGCATTTATCAAGGCAGTGCAGCACAGAGATCCCATCTTATTAACAGTCCTCACCTGGCAGATTTTTGCATTTAAATATTATAATATCACTGCTGTGATTGTTTTCCTTAATGAGGCAGAGGAGCTTTCTTCCAGGAGCCTGAAAGACCTCAGTGTGCCCAGCTTGTGACAAACAAGGGGGTGACAAAGTGTGGGAGGCATTGAAGGTGGCCAACACCAACAGAAAAAAACCCTGTTGAGTGTAGTACAATGATTATAAATGTGAGGAATGGCATGCAGCAAGGATGAGGGCAATTTATCCTGAATGTTAGAAACAGCTCAAACACTGAGACTGAATTCATGTTCTGTGTGCCAGGGGAAAGGACTAAATGAGATGAGAGACTTCCTTTTCCTCCTGTAATTCCCATCACCTCATGATTCAGTGATAAATTCCCTTCCTACCTCTGCATTTCATTCAGGTCATGCACAGACACAGCACCAGGACAAACCTCCAATGCCACTGAAGCCTCTGATGCTGTGAGCAACAAAATACAGAGTCCTCCCCAAAAGTTAATAATCTCTCACTTTGCTCCAACATCAATTGGATATTTTCTTGCTGTTTGGTAATTTCTGTTTTCTTCTTACAATTCCCACTGGATAGCTGAAGCACTGACGGGCTGCTCTAATAAGAATTGCACACCTAAATTATTCAGAGCCAATTTATATTTATATATATAACTGTACCAGTACTGGACTTTTACCTGACTACATTTTCCCCACACCCTTTATTACCCAAAAATATAAATAAATGTCATCACAGTCTCCCTCAGCCTAGGAAAGACTTACCAAAAAACCTCAATGTTTACAAATAACACAAAAAAAAGACAAAAAAATAATTACAGTTTGTCTTCTGCTGTTCACAAAGCTAAAATTGCATTTACCAAGGAGCCAAGCCAGCTTCACTGGGAGCTGCACCCATGCCATCAGTTTTTAAAGAGCCTAAAATTAAATTAAAATGTATAAAAAATCTTCAAGGTGAATCAGGAATTTTCTTCTACTAGAGATACATTATTTCAGATTTAAAGAAATAAAAAACAATGCCTAAAATTTAATTGTTTTTTTAAAAAGGAAAAAAATTCCTTTTGCAAATGTTAGCTAAGTCATCCTGATTTTTGATAATTTTCTCCCCATGTACACACTTCTATTTTTCTAGTTAACCACAAGCTTTGATCCATTTTTAGAGCTAGATGCAATCTGTCCAAAGTGACAATTTTTATTCCAGAAGAATTTTGTGCTGAAGAAGCTCACTCAGCTCTGCTTCGATTGATCCCTACATTATATCAGTGCTCCCCCAGGTCCCAGCCCCTTCCAAGCAATTCACAATTTACAGGACCTCTGTAGGGGGATGAAGGGAATTTCTGCTGCCTTACAGCACCATGTGAGTTTATTTAGTTTATCTTACCCAGGTGCTGAAGCATTTCTCCACTTGGCCCCCCAGCCCTGGCTCCTGCAGCCAAATCTGTCACTCAGAAAGTGAGAAAAGCCCAGGCATCCCCCCTGCCACACACACCCCTCTAAAATAAATAAAAAGAAATTGCAGCAGTCAAGGAGGGCAGGAGCAGGCCCCAAGCAGGGCCCAGCTGAGACATTTGATGGGCACAGAGGAAATGTTTGCAGCGGCTCAGAGCCTCCAAACCTCCTCCCTTCAGTGGGGATAAGCCCCAGGTATTTATAGACTTGATCTCATTTCCTGTCCTGGGCGAGTTACACAAGGTTTCCCAAAGACTCACGTGCCAACCTAAGGCCATTTGGGCTCTTTTTCCCTGTCAGGTGTCCAGCAGAGCACAGAATTCCTCCTGGAGAAGGAGGATTTCCCTGTGTCTGGAGTGAACACAGCTGTGGGTACCGCAGCTCGCTCCGACAACCCCATCGGCTCCTGGCCCCAGCAATTCTCTTTTTTGCTACCCCAAATATTGAAGGAGAGATTCATAATCTCTCTTCTGGCCTTGAATAGATTTTGAACGAGCCAAAGACTTAATCTCTCATCACAAAAAGATTAATCAATGCCCTTGATCTCCTTAGCAGCACTTCTCTGGTTCCAGTCACGACAATCCCGTTGGGCAGAGGGAGCCTGAACCACACATCCACTTTTCCAGCTCATCTTTCCACTGCCCCTCAGAGCCAGGAAATACTTCCCTAACTCTGCTGAGGATCATTCATCTGCTCTGTTTCAGAAGAAAACCACGGGAAGCTTTGTCACAGCTCTCACACCAGTGACCACAACTGTTCCTGGATCAATACATCCCTGAGATGTTCTGTGTGTACCCAACCAGCCATGGACAAAAATCAGCCACTTTTCCAGCATGGGACTCTCAAAGTCTCATCTTGAGGTGCACCATGGTCAGGCTGCTGTGTTATTTAGGAGTGCCTGTAGTAAAAGGTAAACTGTTAATTATTACAGATTAGGGCAATGATTTGCCAAGACAGGCACCACAGTTTCATTTTTTACATTCAATAAACACAGCATTTGAGCCTCGCTTGGGCAAACCCAAACAAGCTGGCACACTGCAAGCAGAGGGTGCCCAGAGGTTGTGGATTCCCATCCCTGGCAGTGCCCAAGGCCAGGCTGGACAGGGTTTGGAGGGTTTGGAGCAGCCTGGGACAGTGGGAGGGATCCCTGCCATGGCAGGGGGAGCTCTGGATGGGCTTTGAGATCCCTCCCAACCCAAACCACCCTGGGATTCTCTGATTCTCTGTTTAACCCCAAACACAGGACAGGCCCAAACTTCTTAAGTCTAAACTTCAGCAGTGCTTAACATTTTCTTTTATCCCTTCTGTCACCACCTCTTTCTCTCACTTCCCCCTTTGGCCATTCCACGTTTTGGTCAACTCATCTCAATTACAAAATGTAATTTTGAAAATAATTTGTCCAGCAGAATCACTGCCACCTCCTTCAAACAGCCTGGGAAGCAAATCTGTGTTGTGCTAACAGAGCCAATTTGTCCTGCTCTCAGGCAGGGATCAGGAAGAGCTGGAATATTTGGCCAGACCACAGCTGGAGGTCAGAGGTCAGTGTGTTCCCCCTCACCACCACACATCAAAGGTTTTTTTAAAATTATGAATTTTATTAAATGAGATACTAAAGTTTCTATTACTTTTGCATCATTTTTCGGTGACATTCTGTTCTAACAGTCACTGAAATCAAACAAGAGAACTTTTCCCCCTTACAAAGGCAGCTTGGTCCATAAAGACAGAATTCAATAATTTAGACAAAATAAACCTGGTTTCAACTTACATTATTCCAGTGTTTTGGGGCAAAACTCTTTCTGTTTTGAACTCCAAGCTCTTTCACCCCTAATCTGTCTCATATCTCTGCACAAAATTAAGCATGACATGACCCCACTCTGAAATGAAAACTTTCAGTATTACAATAAATAATCCTGTGCTTCTGGAATAAATTTTAAATTATTCCTCCTAGGAATAATTTTTCATAAAGATTCCAGCTTCTACTGTAGCCTTGAAATAAATAAAAAAAAGATGCTAAAGAATGTTGTTGAAACACCTGATCTCTAGGAAAAACCCACAAAGCTCAGAAATTCTATGAGGTAAATAAAACTTATTTAACCATATAGAGAGTGTGGGTAAGACACTTTCTTGGGTTTCCATTCCTTTCTCTGGCAAAAGGGAGAGAAAACTACAGCTGCCACTGCCCTGCCCAGGACAGGAAGGAGCAGTTTAAGGTACCTGAGCATTTTCCTGCTCCAGGAAGAAAACATTCAGCAGACAGATGAGTGAAACAGTTAAAATTTTCGCCTTCCACACAACCATTTTCTACAAATTATGACTATTTTCCTCCAGTATTTGCTTCTCCAATTTTCTCCTGGCAATATAATCCATGCAGAAAATTATCTGAGCTCTTTAGCTAAAAAGACACTTACTTATTTATTTCATCTCAATTCTGAAATATTTACAGGATACCATCTAATTTTGGAGTGTTCCCACACTGGAAGTGATTTGCCTTTGCTCACATTAAATGTTCCTCATTCCAAACACACTGCAGCACTCTAAAATGTGATATTCCCTGCCTGCAAAGCTTTCCTTTGAGCTTGGGAAATGTCCAAGATGATGATGATGATGATGATGATGATAATAATAATAATAATAATAATAATTTATATATATATTATTATTATTTTATTATTACAACAGTGTATCTGAGATAAGGGCCTTGTTGAGTGCAGTCCTTAAATGAGGAGCAGGGAGGCTGAGGCACAGAAAATCCAGCAGGTGAAGTTTGGGATGCTGGAACCACGTTCCTGTTTGGGACAAGGCCACCTTCGTCCCCTGCCAGCGGGGGATGTGAAAGGGGCTGGGTGTTTATCTCTAAAGTGCCACACTGATAAACACTGGAGCACAGAGGATGGGTTTTTCACAATAAGGTGATCCATGAGGAAAGGGAAATGAATCCTCTCCAAAACTGCAAATAATAAAATGATTTTTTTTTTTTAAATCTTTTTTTTTTTGACACAGAGTTGCCTTTTGAGGGATGTTCTACATATTGGGAAGGGGTGAATACAGTGCTGGAAAAACAAAGATACAGCTCCAGGCACCACAGACACATCAGTGCTCGGCTGAACTCCTTCCTAGGAAGGAATTTTTGTGGGGAAGCAAGAGCAGCAGTTCCATCCCCACCAGAGCCAGAGCAGATTTCCCCCCACACCAACACTCTCCTCCAGGAGCAGCCTCCAACCCTGCCACAGCTGGAAACCTCTTAATGCCAACAGCAGCAGCTCTCAGGAATGATGTTCCAGTGCCACACTTGCTCTAAGGAAAACTTCAAACCTTGTTTTAGTACTTAATTACATAATTTCCAACACTGTCCTTCTAGTTTTCGTGCTCCATTCTCCATGGAGTGAGTTCTTGTGTCCAGTTTTAAGTTATTTCACTGAGATAAATCAACCTAAAAGCAGCTTTTTACCATGGAGACTGAAAGAGAATTGTAGGTGTATTATGTGTGAGGGATGTGTAGGTTGAGTGTTGGCTTTTCCAGCTCTAATAGCTGAGGGATAAAATTCATACAGAATGAAATGATCTCTCTGCTTTCTGCTGCTACAGAAATTTGGGGGATGCAGCAGCTTTTACAACTCCTTGGAAGTTGTAAAAGGGGAGAATTCAGCCAAGCAGTGACAGTCTTGCAGGGAGAAGGGCAGCAATATCACCCCAGCAACAGGAACCCTATGTAATATATATAAACCCCAAATTTCTTATCCAGCTTCCACTGTGGTGAGTGACCCCACACTTCTGAATTAATATGGAAACATCTTGAGACATTATTTAAAGGTTTAACTAATTTGCAATCATTATCCACTGGCCCCCCACCAAAAAAAAAAACAAAACAAAACCACAAGACTAACATTCACCACTTGGGAGAGTTTTCAGAGGTCAAGAAAATAAATGTTAAGTCCATGTTTTTCATTAATTTCTACCACATAATTCTCCTCCAAATGGATTTTGGAAAGGGAAAAGTAACAAGTCTTGCCTGCAAGGCACACAGGCAGCAGGAGGTACAGGCTTTGAATTGGCTTTTAAGAAGTCAGAAAACCCACAAAGCTGCCAGCTGGTAAAATTTAGTTCCAGGTCCTCAATTCAGAGAGACAGACAATCCAGAGATGAACAGAAGCAACAGCAGTTTGCAGCTGAACCTTTCCTAGCAAAATCCATTTACTTTAGGCATTTTTGATGATGAACTTTTCCACTTGCTGCTGAAGTTGGGCTCAAAGGACAGTGACTGATAGCTTGGGGAAGAGCTGAAATTGGAGCTGGAGGTCTGAGCACAGAACACAGCCCAGTGGCTGCTGCGGTGGAAATAAACGTGTGTGGAGGTGTTCCTGTGCAAACAGCCCCATCCATCCTCAGCAGCCTCAAGGGTTTGGAAATAAACACTAAGTCTGGGCTGGAAGTTCTCCCCTGAGCTAAGGCTGAGGGCAGAGCAGGGGCACTCTCCAGCACACCTGCCCCAAAAACAGTGACCCCAGAGCTTTACTGAGGGACTAATTTGCAGCCTGTAGGAATAAAGGATGATTTTCTACCAAATTCATTAAATAAACTGCCAGGAAGGGTTTTTTTGCACCTGATCCTTCTCTACCACTTTTTACAGCCCACATAATGTGGAGGAGGATGTGGATGCCGCTTGTTTTGGCCCAAAAATGGGGTAAGCAAAGCAACACCAGCTCACCCTGGGGGCTTTTGCTTTCCTCCCTCACTAGAGACAGCACAAGGACACCAGGAATGTCCCCTGGGCTCCACATCCTTGTGCAGCAAGCCCTGGGACAAGGTTACACATCACACTGACACCTCAGGAAATGAGAATTGGCCAAAGGGCAGCTTTGATCCTTAATTCCTGCAGCGTGCCAGCCATGCTGTTTAATTCCTGCCTGACAGACACGAGTTCCACAGGTGCTCTCACACCTCAGCTCCATTTTCCTCATGCATTACTCTGCTCATGCAAGTTGCTGCCTTCTATTGGCAGGGAATTACAGAACCATTATTGCATGTTCATGAGAAAAAGCTCCAGATAGAAAGAGGTCAACAGGTTGAGCTTCACTTACTTTGGCACCGTCAGCAGTTGGTATTGCTCATATTTTGTGACAAAAAAAGTCTCTCCTTATGCTGGAAAGAAAAAAAAAAAAAACCATACTTTGCTCTTATGTCTTGGAAATGCAGACATTTGGTTTTGAAAAGAACAGCTCAGTTCTCATTCAAATAAAAAATACTGACTTGCACAAGACCTTACTGTTAATCGTTTGCTTTGGGTTTTATATTTAAAGTCATGTAAAAAAGGCAGGTAAAACTCAGCTGCAATTGAGTTTTCTTTGCCCCTTACGCTTTGTAATTCTTACTGAATAGAAATAAGGTGGGAATTTTTTTTCCCATTACTTGCAGCAACCGTGGCTCTTTGTGGGGCTTCAGAGTGCATTAAATTTGTATCTGACAAGACTCTACCCGAGCTCCCTAAATACTGGGGCTGGGCTAAAGGGTCCCAGGGGAATTTCACTCAGATATGGCTGCTGCAGAGATTGTCCAGATCCAGAGGATTGAGTGGAGTCCCCATCCCTGGAGGTGTCCAAGGAGGGCCTGGAGGTGGCACTCAGTGCCCTGGGCTGCTGGGGACCAGTCAAAGATTGAGTCCAATCTTGGAGTTCTTTCCCAACACCTGTGATTCTGAGAGGTTTCCTCCTTAACCTTCACAGGCAATATTTATTATCCTTAGTGCGTTACAGCCTTGAATGGAATTTCTGCTCTCCCATTCCAAACCACTTACGAAAATTCTGTTTGTCACTCATTAAGCAGCTGTAGAGTACCACAAGAAATTATTAATACCACACGGCTGTGCAAACAGCAGGGAAAAAATGGTTAGCACATTTTCCTCAACAAAATCCTTCCAATTAACATTTTAGTTAGGAAATTCACTCACCATGAAAGCATCTGCATTTTCTTAAAGGTTGTAACTCAGTCTTTTAATTTTTCTCACAGCATTTTTCACTGTGGCTCTATTGGAGATACCCAGCAGCAAGAAGGGAGACTAAGTGAATTATACTTTTAGCTCATACTTTATTCTCTTTACTTTAAAACTTCAGGAACTCAGGCATCCATTTCACCCATCATTTATCCTTGGAGACTAAGACAGCTTCAGGGAAAAAAGCAATTACCTACTATGAAAAGTCTAGGAGTTACAATTATGAAATAATAAAATGTCTAATTTAGATATAGGGTTTTATACTTTTTAGCTCAGTGAAATGGTACAAAATATTCTCTGAAATTTTTCTATCCATCAGGTGGGATCACTCCTTTGACTGTGATACCAAATGCAAATTCACAAGTGCTTATACAGCAGATCTGAACGTGCATTAGAAATCAGCCATTGAAAATCTATTTTGCTTACCTTGTCACCAATAATGGAATTACAGCACTAAAAAACACTTTTCCTTCTTGGACACACCAAGTAGAACACTTCTGTCCCCAGAGTGAGAAGAACTCAACTTCCCTTTAGTGTCTCTTCCTCTCAGTGCTTGAAGTGTCACTGACACTCCCCACAAAAACAACTCAACCTCCCCCCATGGCCACCTCTGGTTAATTTGCTCAGCAAACTAATCCTCATGATTTATAAACCTTTAAGAGCAAGAAACAAATTCCAAAGGAGCAGCAATAGCAGAGCGTAACCAAACTTTTCACTGAAGTTGCCTGAGCAAAGTGATCTTTACTCAATGACACAGCGTTCTCTGGGATGGTCAACTCCTGACCTGCAAACTCTGGCTGCTGTGCTGCCAGGGAAAGCCTTTCTGAGCTCTGCATGGTGACAAGCAGCACTGCAAGGTGGCAGGGAGAGGGAAGAGATAAAACCCTTTATTATATAATCAGACTCTGATAGTGCCAAGGTGTGGCAGTGCAGCCCAAATTCACAGCCTTGCACCCCAAGTGCTGCTGAGCTCCACTCCTGACCCTGATATGAACATTGAAGCCATGAACTTGCCCAAATCTGGCAAAAATACTTGTGATGCCATGCTAGACTGGGGAAGAGATCCCAGGTGACACCAGGGAGTCAGTCCTGGTGCTGTCCCTGCACTGCATTGATGTGACAATGCTGCCTCTGCCCCTCCTGCTCCCCGAGCTGTCCCAGCAGCCAGGCCTGGATGGGGCAAGGAGGACAAGGTGCAAAATAACAAGTCAGGGGGGAATGCTCAGGCAGTCCAGCAAGCAAACCTAGGGGAAAACATCCTGCACTGTCTCAGACATCAAGGTCTGTGGGGCAGGAGAGGGACAGAGAAGCCAAGGGACATCTCCAGGTGAGCCAAACCCTCCTCCTCTGTTGGAGACACCAGCACCGAGTTTTGTAGCAAAATTCAAGCTTGTGTTACAGCATCAGGAAAAAATTGTTTTGTCTGAGCCTCAAAGGAGCAAATTTAGCACTGCCCAAAACCTTGTTCTGTTTAGATGTCCCAGCCCTTGTGCATCTATAAGAAGTGGAGCCCATGGTGGTACAAAATTCATCCCAGGACTAAGTGAAGAAGAGGGGAAAAAGAACAGTTGGTTGTGGCCAAGGTTAGTGAATTGTTCATCATAAATTAAATTTATGCAGCGTGTTAAATTTCAATATTTGAAGGGGTTTTTTTCTTCTTTCAGACTGTTCTAAAATGACATCTAACAAGAGGAATGAGGACAAAGAAGCTGGCTTTAAAATGGAACTGGGCAGTTTCAGGGCCAACATTCTACAGCACCTTTTAACTCCTGTAAGAGAAACCAAAGGACCCAGGAACATCTTTTCAGTCCTGTTTTTTAGCACTAGGCCGTGGCTCTGCTCCTGAACCACACTCCCCACTGTTCTCTTTCAAAAGCAACATCTGCCCAGATGTGTACAAGGAAAAGAGTAAAAAATGACAAAGTGCACCAATGCCCAGGATGATTATGCACAGCTCAGGGAGTTCCCACAGCTCCCAGCACAAACTGCCTGTGCTGCTTCCCCAGAAGGTGAATCCTAGGGGAGGATGAGCCAGGCTGAGCACGGCAAAGCAAGATTCTCAGGCAGAACCGCCAGGGCCTCCTCTAAAGGCAAGGGATAATCACTGCTGTGCCCAATCCAGTCATTACTCTTGCACATTACTCCAGTCTGAAGGGGAAATCAAATAAATGTAGCAATCTAAAGCTTAGATTTGGGGCAAGTTGGTCTTGACAACCTTCTTCTCCTTCCCCACCCAACGGAGAGAGGCAGAGCCTCTGCAGAATGAAGAGATAACACCTGCAGAACAAGCAAGGCTTCCCTGCACATGCAGTGTGAGATCTGAAAAGCACATTAAGAAGGAGCACTTTGGTGGCACTCTAGATAAGATCATGAGATAATGTTTAATCCAGGCTGACGCTATCTGCTCCTGCTGGCTGGAGACAAGGAAGGTCTGACACCAAGACACTGGCAGATTTCATACTCACCACTTCTGTCAGCTCAACATAAAGCTTGCTCTGAGCTGGGACCTGGCACATCTCACAGACTTGGACACAAATCTGTGGCTCAGTATTAAAGCTTCCAGCCACAAACAAGCCAGCCTAAGCTTTTCTTCACTTCTTTCTAGGCTGAGGAAAATCAAAACAAGTGATTAAGACGGTTCTTTGCTTCATTAACAAATATACAAAGTTTTATTTTGTTTATTAGATTGGTTTTCTGTATGTTAACATTATCGTAGCAGTTATAACCCACATTCACAGCAGAAATTTTCTAAGAGCATTTTGCAACACTAACTGCTGTATCAGAAATCCTCAAGAGAAACTTATCTTTTAGCTACTCAGGTAACTTGAATAATAAAGTGCAAAACCACAATAAAATTTGACAGACATATGTCCCAGCTCATATTCAGTGGAAAAGAAAGGTTTATAAGACCACTAGATATGGATTCACTGCACACAACAGAAGAGTGTGACCTGAAGACACAAATTTTCAAGTTTTCCCATTACCAGACATTGATTACAATGAATAATTTTCCATTACTTTTAAGAGTAACATATAGAAATCACAATGAGGTTATAAATAAAACAGAACACATTGGCCAGACAACCTGAAGCTTAGCCCTGTATTTGGTACCTTTTACCCAATAAAGGTTTTGGGAAGAACTGATGAACAGGAACAGGTCATTTCTTGATGAAACAGCCTCTGATTTGACAAGGAATCAACTGGCAGGACATGACACAGCACCTTGTTTGGAACACAAGTCATAAATGGATTTTTTATATGTATTTTTTACCACCCATAGACATAAACATGGTCTCATTCAACTAATGATTGCCAGCATTAATTACTGTCCTGCTCAATTCAAGGAAACAGAGAAATCTCAGAATATTATGGGAATCAAGTCCAATTCATAAAACATCACCCAATCTTTTGTGCTCTTCTCTCTCTACAGCCACTGCTGCAGCCTCTCCAGTACCAAACACTCTTTCCAAGACAGATGAAGTTATCACAAACTCCAGGGGCCTTTCCCTTCTTTCTCCCTGACTCATGGATCTCCATGAAGCCCTTCGGAGCTACGACTGAAGCGAGCATCATCCACAGGGACACTACTCAACCCTTCTGCTTACAGAATGCAAAGATGCAAATTAAATATCACTCTAATTTCATCAGCTAACACTGCTGTTCTTCTACCACTTGCCAGAAAATGACAGTTCAGCAGGCCAAGCTTTAAGAAACACCAGAAAGTCTGAACTATAAATCGATTCTGCATCCCTTTACTAAGCTCACTTTGCTAAGGACACAAGACACCACTGCCAGAACAGAGAACAGCAAGCCTTAAGGACCACGTCCTGCTTATAGCTCTATGTGTAACCAAAAATTGCACAACATACATTCCCAAATAACTCATTTTTACACAATCCTCTCCTTCACATTGCTCTATTTCACTACAGTCAGTGCTCTCATCGAGGAAACAATTCCATGCACAAATAGACAGCAGAACATCCAGTGCTATTTGGGAGGCTGCAGATTGCATTTCCCCCCTTTTTGATCCTTTCAGATCAGCGAATGCGAGGGCCCAGCTGTTGTACCTAGGATAAGGCACTTGCCCCAGATGAGCAGTACAGCACCAGGCCAGCGTGCCAGACAACCTGGAGGGACCTTTTCTTCACCATTCAGAGCCAAACAAGCAATAGTTCTGTAGCAATTGTGCTCTTTCACACTGGACTGCTCCTCCTGCAACAGCTTGTGCAGCTGCAGAAGCTGCTTCACATTCTTCCCTAAACTTCTAGTAATGGCCACAGATTTTGCAAACTTCCAGAGGTTTATTCTATTTCCAAATCAGCTCGAGGTGCACTTCCAAGGGATTCGTCAGAACTCGCGAAACATCACCAGGAAATCACAAAGAGAAAATTTCCACCTGTCCAGCAGCAGCTTTTAACCATCTACACAGCCAAGGTTTGTCAGTCGAGGTCTCATATGATTTCAATTCCCTGAAAAAACAAAGTTGCCTTATGGCATGCATAGTATAGATATCACAAGTGCTACCTGGAAGAGTTCTAGCTCCAATCCTCCTCCCTCCCAAAGGGGACAAATCCAAACCCCCTTTTCTGAATAGTTTAAATTCAATCTTTGCTGCATATACTTCAAATAAACCTGCGCTCCAAACCTTGGAATAGCCTAGGAGTAAAAATCCTGTTAACTCACCACTAAGAGAAGACTAAGAAAGAAGTGAGATCTAGTTTCTATCAAAAACAAAAGCACATCTCACTTCTGGGTTTATTTATTACTTTCTCAAAGACATTTTAATATAATTATTCTGATATTCTGTCTGCATAACAGCCAAAATCTCAGTTTTAAGGAAAACCCCTCATTTTACACTGATTTGAACTCCCGGTAGCTTTAAGCACCCAAATAATTTTAATTTTTTTTTTCTATTGAATGAATGTTCTGCAGTTCTAGAAAGATGAGTTATGCACTTTTGTTCACATACAAAAAGACAGTCTAACAGATGTAAACTATTTATTGAATATTTGCCACCAATATTGTTAAATACATAATCTTGCAGTTTTCCGCTTTCAAGTTAAAATGTCAGAAACAGAACACCAAATATTTACAATTCTTGTAAGGAATGTTACATAATGACACATTAAGGCGTAAATTCTTTTGGCTTATAATTCTGAAAAGAATGATAATAGCAAAAAGTGATGCAAAATCTTTCTTGTGAGATTATGATTGAGCTACAATGTTTTACAAAAATATGGTGTAAGATGGCAATAATCCCATTCAAAATCCTGCATTAGGCCCCTCGAGAGGGGCTGATAATTTATACAGTCAAAACTTTAAAATTTACATATAAAGGTACCCTATCCACCATTGAAAAGTACAACTCTCAACATATACAGTTTTCAGGCCACAGTTTTGAAGGTCTGGAGTATCAAGTTGGTTTGATGAATTAGTCGGTTGGCACTTATGAACACATTTATTGCCCTGTGGAAAGAGAAGAATATTGCTTCAGACACTTCTAGAAACACAGCATTGGAGAAACCCAGCATCACAGGCATCTAGGCTTTGAGAACTGGAAGCACAGGGATGTTCCACCCTGTGCTGACCTACCTGCAGCTCCCTGCTGGCAGCCAGCCAGCCTCATTTGCATAGCTAATCCCAGAAAGGCTGTGTTGATTTGGCAGGAATTTAAAAAGATTTTGGCTCTCTATCATCACTGACATCTCTATCCTTTCATTCTGGGATTCAGATAACCAAGGGAAAAATGTGGAGCAGATGACTGGGGCTTGGAACCAGATGATCTTTAAGGTCACAGCCATTTTCTCACTCTGTGATTGTTAAACACCTTCCAAAGCTGAGCTCTTCACCCCACCAGGAATTCCAGAATTGGCAGCTCTTCCCTCAAGGAATACAGAACGTGCACACGTGTGACAGCAACACACTATTTTAGTTACCTTTCTGCTAAGAAAGGTGTGGGGTCACAGAATTTTTCAGCTCAGTAATGACGTCTGAGCATGGCTTGGGTTTGGTGCTGCTGCTTTCTGAGGGGAGCAGGGATCTCACTCCATCTGCAGCTCACACAGGCTGGAATTCCTCCTGACTTCCCAAGGATAGGAAACACAGGCCTCATGGAATTTCTTACACTATTGCAAATAATTAACACACTTCAAGCTTAAGCCCACAACACTCAGTACTTCTGTCCAGGAATCAAAGCTACCGAAACCTACATTTCTCATTTTGGTACCAAATTTAGCCTCGATTTCAGGAAAAGGAACAAAAACAAGAATGCTTTGATGGGAGCAGGATTGTACTCCCAGCTGGTCTCAAGACTTTTCTCTCCTTTAGTAATGCACCATCTCCTGGGTGCTTCTCAGCCTTTGCCAAGCTCAACAAGAGCGACATCAAAGTTGGGTCCATCTTTAAAACAGAAACTTTGGCACTGTCAGAATCTGAGAGGGACCCACTCATCCTCCAAAGGAATCACTACAGTGAATTATACAGGAATAGTGACCTCACAACCCAAGGTGAAGACCTGGAAAAAGACTTCAGTTTGAAGGCTAAAATGTTCAGTTAGAAAAAGATTCAGCTGAATCATTCCAGGTACTGCAGAGCACTGTGAGGGTCTATAAAGAAAGGCCAATAAAAATGTAAATCAAAGAGAACCCTGCACAGATGTTTTGTATTTGCAAATGATACTTCAAATAGGTAAATTATTTTCTCAATAAAAAAATCCATAATTTCTTTGTCCTTGTATATGCACTGAGAAAAACTACGCAGGGCCAGGAAATTTAACTTCTCCTATTTTCAAATTCAAAACTAACACATGGGTGTTACATGGTGGCATATTTAACAAATTTCCCTTTCCTCAAAGGCATTTCAAAAGAAACAGCATTTTAAAGCAGCCATAGTAATGAGAGGACATAGGTAAGGAAATAATTAGGCAACTCCTAAAAAAGGCAGCTTACACCCCAAAGCTTGTCCAATTTTCCTGCTAGTCAAAACAAAAACCTTTCATTATGTTATGTGAAAACAACAGGACAAAAGCATACTTACTTTCCATCTTTAAAATAGGTTTTGAGAGTATCACTGAAACTTTTGGAGTATTTTACAAACTCTTTCTTTTGGTGCTCAAGTGCCTACAAAAACAAAAATACCAGGAGAAGAGTCTTAGCTCACATATTTCTTGGTACAGTTTCTGAGAACCTTGAGGTTAAACTGATCAGGAAATTAATTAATGTTACCTCAGGAATAAAAAATTTTGGTTTTTTTTCTTTAGAAGAAACAAAGAGAAGTAATTTTTTTCTCTAGAACTCCTGAGAGACCTATCATACAACCATTTTGTTGTTAAAGCACGGTGTCATTGACCAGCTAAACTCTCCTGCTCATCCTTTGATCCAGAGGATGCCTCCTCTTTTGCTATCAGAAATAGTGGATGCAGAGCTGGTGCACGTACCCGCCGGTTCTGGTACTGGTATTTCTTGAAGACATTATTTACTGTGTCAAGAAGCTCCTTTATTGCACTTGCAATGTCCCTGTTGGGAAAGAAAAAGAGAATTTGAATATCCTTAGGAGATCCCACAAAATGCTGGAATTTAATCCCTTTCTGGCAGTCAAGTATTTCTTAGGGCAGTCTCTAGAGAGGAGGTGTCAGACATGATGTAGGAGACCAAGGGCAGAGAGCCACAGCAGCGTCCTGGGAATCCAGCCTTGGAACCAGCAAGTTTGGTCAAGTAACAGCCTCATCATTTCTAAGTGGGATTGGACTCTCTTGCAATGGGAACAGTGCTGCTACATCTACAGAATTTCAACATTCAGGCCTAAATACAGGAAGTTTGCCCTCTCCATCTGCAGCAAAATCAAATACTTACTTGATTGTCTGAAGAAACCTCACTCTGTCATTGATCTCATCTGGAATCTTGCTAAGAATCTGTTTAAGTGCTCGTGCCTTTTCATTAAGATCTTGGAATTCAGGTTCAGGTCTTTCAATCATATACTCTGGCAAAAAGAACATATTCAAAACCAGCATTAGTTTGTCCTCAGGTCTGTAGTGACAGCTAAAAACACGACACAAAATGCACCAGGACTGCCAGGGTGAATTTGAAGGTGATCAGCACAGAAACAACCGTGAGCAGAGAGCTGCAGTGAATAACCCCCGTGTGAATCAGGACAGTGCAACAATCACCTTTATTACTGCATAGTGGAAAAAGAGCTCATCTTACTTTATTTCAGACATTAAAGTCATCAAATTCAGTATTAAAATAACTTAAAGCCTGCAGTATATTCTCCTTCTGTGACAGCGTAACTGCTGCTTTTAATTTGAAGCAGGGGGAAAAAAAGAGGATGTTATAGTCTATATTTGGCTTTTCCTGGTTAGCATTGCAAAAGGTGAACTATGCACCCATAAAAACATAGCTCTAAACATTCATTCTCTTTCTTTCCTTCTCTTATTAGTCAAGCATGGTTTTCAGGGAGATTTAATTTCTCCAGTACTGGCATTCAAAAATACAAATTTTCTTCTACCATGCTGAAAAAATTCCACTAAGAAACAAATAACCTCTTCTGGAAAAAAAAAAAAAGAAATAGAGAACTGCATGTTCCTAGTTAACAGTGCAATTAAAAATATAGTTATTCAACATAGGATTTATTACCTTCTACATCATCAGCTGCCATACGCAGAAGAGACTCTGTGAAATTCACATCCACACTTTTTTTCTCCAGAATTTTCATGATGATGTCCTGTGTAAGACCTGGATTTTCTTTTTCAGCCTGTATAGCAGAGAAATGTTATTTTCTTAAGTATGCAGGACCTGGACATTGCAAGCACAAACATTTTCATGTAAGTCGCCTCAGATACTGCAGGACTTTGCTAGGAACTTTGAAAGCTTAATGGCTTTATACCAGTAGATTACATTAAAAACATTTTTCCATTACAAAATTCATTTTTCTTGGATTATATCACTGATTTTGTACAAGTAACTTTTCCAATAAGCCCTTCTACTCATTGTAATTTGAGTAAGAAAAGTTTTAATAAATGTCTTTATCCTGTTATATTTTCATAAACACCAAGTTTTGAGACAAAGATATTGTATCCCCTGGAACTGAATTCACTCCAACACAGGTGCTACTCCCCCACCTTCCCCATGACATTTATAAATGTGCCTCTCATGAGTCACATCATATGCTCAGACATCATCTGGGAATTGCTCTTTCAGAAAAAACACAGGTTTTGATTGATGATATATCTAAGTACAGAGCTGGACTGACACTGGAGCTGCTCACATCAGCTGTGCTGCTACCAAAATCCTGCTCTGAGTGGAAGAAAAATGAGCCTGGTGGGTTTTTTAGCTGGCACTACCATTTTTTACCAACATCTCAGTTTAACATTATTTGCATCCAGCTTAGCTCCTTACCACCGATTGTGAAAACACATAAAACCAACCCACACTTGTAGGAACTCAGTTTAAGACTTGAGACCATCAAAGTACATTTAGATTTAAGTGCAGGAAGAGGGAAGTATCCCAGAGCTGCACAGCTCAGATATGTCATGCCTGACATTATTTTGTTTCAATATTTCAAAAGATCACCACTTCAATAAAGTGTAAAGGAATATCTGTATTTTCACTCTTTAGGAATACAATGGCAAAGTCAGAAGAAGATTTTTTTTCCATTTACTGCTGGATTTCTACAGAAACACTCAACTTCATCCACAAAAGAAATCCCATTACTATTCACTTTGTAAGCCAATTTCGAAGTCTGCTACGTGCCTATTGCTCATGAACACCTATTCTACAAATCCTGTGGGTTTATTATTTATTCACTGACTGCTCCCTCATTTAAGCTTTTGTTCTATATGGACAAGAGTCTGTTTAAAATTGCTCATTCAGTTTTCTACTCATGACATCTGCAGACATCTCAAGCTTCCAGTTCATGCAATTGTCCACTTTATTTTTAGACTACTGGATCAAGGATGAAGTCTTAGGTAAAAAGACAAGGAAACAAGAGAGCTGACCTTTCAGCTTCATCATACACAGCTTACTTTTGAAACAACCATTTTTCAATGCAAGTTAATTCTCACCTTAATAAATGCTGCTCTCAGTGTCTGAGCTGCAGACAGATTTACTCTTTCTAGCTGCAATAAAAGTTTAGAATTAGTTATTAACATTCTGTTGTTATCAGAACAAAACAAGTCAAATCACACCTTGCCCTATAAAGCAAAATGGAAAGGGGGCTTGACAGAAGCTTTCAAATTGCTGGTCTGACTTCAGAGATCCTTTAATCACAAAGCAAAGAGTTCCCCCCTCAAATGAAAACAAAAATCACTTGGTGTATTTTGTAGCACAAGTCCAACAGAAGATTTTGAGAACACCTTGGTAATCTCTGATATTCAGAGAAAAACAAGTATCTTATTAAATTACAACCATTAGCAGTAAAATTAAAATGCATCAAGCTGTTCACAGGTTTGACTGTGTACTATTTCCTGCCAGAGAATACCAGAGCTGCATTTTTGTGAAAATCCTCTGTTAAAGAGAAAAGCTCAGGACCAAGACAATCAGCAACCTTTAATGAGCATGAAACTGTTCATGGCAAAAGGGTGAAACAACACAGAGAGAGATGTGTTAGACAAAGCTTTCCCAAGACGGACAACATGCTACTGTGGCCACATTTCCCCAAATAAAGGGGATTGATTATTGCATTCCAAGGCAAACTGGAGCTCACCTCATTAAAGACAGGGTACATGACAGCATAGAGAGGCATGGAAACCATAGAAGTGGTCTCTGCTTCATTCTTCATCTCTTCCATTGTCATCCTCATTCAAAGAGCCACTTCTCAAGGAAAACACTATAGAAGCAAAAAATCTCCTCATTCACTGGAATGTCTCTTCTTTTTCCTCGTTGTGCAAGAATACTTGAAGAACTTGGAAAATCTGTTGTCCTTAGGGTGTGTGAGAAAAGAGAAAGCAAACACAAATTACAAATGCTTGTGAGGCACAGGTTCTAAACATGACAAGGCACAGATCAATGTGAGTTTTACTGCCAGAAACCAGGGATTTCTTATTACAGGAGTCTAGTAAACAGGGAATGACCACTTGGTGTAACTTCAAAACCCTAACTGCAATCTATTAAGTGAGTATTTTAAAGAAAAGGTGCTACCACAAGTGTTTTTCCCCTTCAAGTTCTTATGGAATCAATTCTCCTGAAAGCAGAGATTTTATGTGATATTTACAAAAATCTTGCCACTACTCACAAGCAGCAGCATAAGGTTCCTGACAACTCCCATCCAGAAAAAGCTTGCACTACACATGCTGCAACCCCAAACCTCATCCAGCTGCATTGTGACTATTAAAACTACCTATAAATACTCCATATTTTTGCACATGCATCAAGCTGTGATTCTGCTGGAGACTGGTGCCTACTTTCCACCCATCTGAATGTGAACACTACATCTTTGGTTCTATATAAGCTGAAGTCATGTTTCCACTCAGGGTGTGTCACCAGCTATGTTAACTCAATGGAAAATTATTGTTCCAGTAACTGAACCTCTGTTTTGGAAGTTCTCCACCCAGCCCAGCTCATCGTACCCAACATGGAAGGATCATTGCTCAGACACAGAAATTATGTGGAAAAGAAAAAAGGTCACCTTACAGTTGATAAAAACCCCTTGTTCCAGCCTGCTGTATTTTCTATTAATCAGATTCTTTTAAAATATTTTATATGACATAATTGAGTTTAAAGATCTGAAGTCCAAGTCAAAAATAAAGATAAAAAGAAAGATATTAAGGGTTTTAACTTTTAGATTTGCTTGAAGTATTTAATGTACCAGAGGAAGGATTTTTCCTCCTAGCAAGCTCCAGACACCAGGCATTTGCATGTCTCTGTAATTTACTGACATTTTAGTAAGAAGTGAAAAGAGTGAAATGATAAGAAACAGCAGAAACTACTCCAGCAATCAATATCACTCCCTGGGAGTATGAACAGGTTAAGAACATGCCAAGACATTTCTTCAAGCCATATTCCCCATTATGCTCTGCACTGGCTAAAGATCTCAAGGCTGTTTAAACAGAAGAACAGGTATTTTTTGTCCAGAGCAGATATATAATTGTTTAGCCATAATTATACAAGTGAAATTTGTTACTGATTACAGTGAGCACAGAGAAGAAACTGGATGATTACAAATACTGTGCATATCTCATCTGAGCTTGTGAACAGTAAAAGCTGCAGAAAAATTAAACATGACTACAGTAAAAACTTTATACAAATCTTCTAACATGGACTGCTTATTGCAAAACCTCACTTTGTTTCTCTTGCTGTTCCAACCTCCAAGTGCCACAGATGAGCTGATTCCTCCAGCCCCAGAAAAGGATTCCTGAGACTTTGGAAAGGGGTCTGGATGGATGAAATACTGCAATAATCAGGGGTCTCACAAATTCATCACCCACCCCTGGTATTTTACAGCTGTCAAGAACATGGAAGAACACAAGTGAATATGCATCATTCCTCAAAATGTTGAGTGTTTTCCCAAGAACTTGTTTCAGTTACATAAATTCATGCAAGGTCTGCTCACATGGGGGGAGGGAACTTGTCTGAACAAGTTTTCACTCCCTACTGCAGGTACAAGCTGTCCCATTTATTATCCATGTGCATTCCATGCTGGATGGAGATCTGTTTGTTTTGCTGTTGAATTCCTCCTTTCTGGAAGTTCAGTAAATATCCACTCACACACCTGACAAGCACCACCTGCATTCACAGATTAATTTATAGCAAGTTTTCATCTGTATTCTCAGAGTAAGTTTTTTAAAATAGTTAAATCAGGTCACTGAACATTGTTCTACTCCCCAAAAGATTTTTATCACAGGAAGAAGGGCAAAAAAGGACAAAATTGCCATTAGATATAATTACTTTGTTTTTATGGGTTGGCAGTATCCACACACACACAAAAGGAAATACTAAGTGAAATGATGGATTTTTATGATGATGAAAACCTATTACACTGTGAGCTACCATGAAGAACTCATTTTCTACTGAAGAACCATAAGCTATTGTTACTAATCCATGGTACAGTAAAACCCTCATATAAAAACAATTATACATTATCTATTACCCCTTTTCCAGACACTGACACTCTTAAAAAAAATAAAAAATAAAATACAACGCTCGGATTAACACAAAGGATACCAATTTTGCAATTGAAGAGGTGGGTTTATATATTCATGCACACAAGAAATATTTTAAGAGCATCAAATGCTTTCATTGCCAAGGTATGAAAAGAAATATATTCAATTTATCACACTGCTTGTTCATTATTTCATTATTCAGAAATCTTCCTGTTTTCCAGAAGATACACTAGTGCATCACAGTGTCATGAAGTACCTGACTGCTACAATTCTCAAACTATTTATCTTTACAGTTAGGAATCAACTTCACACCTTTTGGATGAAACTTACTCACTTCAATCTTTGCTAGTGTTAAATAGAAAGAATAATTATCTTCACAAAAACTCAGTGCTCACTGTGCTACTGAAAGTCAATTTGTAATAGCTGCACTAAACCACGTCCAAATATCCTTGAAGAAGGTCTCAATCCTGATTAGGGACCAAATCCTCAGGAAAACCGAAGTTTCTGTTCTATTTATTAGTGGACTATCAGCAAGTCCACTAACCTTCAAAATGGCCTGACTCAAGCTGAAGTTTAATGCACATTATCACGCAGCAAGGAGGAGCTTTCAGCATTTCTTTTAGGATGCGATCAAAAGCAGCTCTGCACAGCTGCCAGACTCCATGACAGTGTCTTGTAACAGCTTAACTTCAGTTCCTCCAATCTCAAAAGAGTCTTTTCTTTGAGAGGAGTTTACCCTAGTTTCATCTGTCATCTGTTTTTTTTTTTTTACATTCTCACAAAAGGTGGAATACGACTCCATGAGAAGGTGATTTACTAGGACAGCACAGTGGAGTGGTAGAGTTGAGAAAATCCTGGAAAACTGTAAGATGTACAAAAGGTGTTACTCTGCTGGCAAACCTGTTAATTGGTCTGAGGGGGCAGATGAGGAGAAGGCAGCAGGACACTGCCAAATACTAAACCGAGCGTGAGCCTGATCTTCCTTTTAGTTACAGTGAGCCCGCAGATCCCAATCTTTGGATCTGCAATGAGAATCCTGGGAGAGAATGTCCAGAATGATACAGGGAATTTAAAGAGAAGCTAGATTTGTCAAGTGCGCTAAAACACCAGTTAATATAACCCTGACTACTCAGTTCTCACCCATCAAACACATCAGGATGTATTCCAAGAGATGCACTAACGTGGAATACGTGCTTTCACTGTCAGGATAAATCTTACATGCTAACCTTTACATCTCGGCACTAAAATATGATCCCAGCCAGTCAGCAAACAGGAGAGAGCTGGTGTATTTTACATGAGGAATAGATCCAGAAAGGTTCTTGGACAGAGCTATTCCCCCATAGCCACCCAATGACATTTTAAATCATTCAACTGAACTTTAGCAGGAAAAAAACCCAAAAACCCAATCCCTGCCAAAAAGGGTGAAGAGCACAAACCACCACACTTCCCAAATGTATAACCACCATTATCAGTGTCTAAGGTGACAATTTGCTCTCTCTAATGCGTTTCATTTACTGTCAGACTTTTGGTCATACACTTAAATCAAGCAGAACTGCAGAGCTGCTAAATAAGAACACAACCATCACCATGTAACTACAGCAGGCAGGATCTTCCCAAATCCACACCTGCTCCTAGGCCAGGCTGAAGATGAGTGAGGTTTCCATCAAAGGAAGGTGTTTGTGTAACACAACCTTCTGAAGCAGTGCTTAAAGCAAAGAGAGCAGACTCTCATGATTTCAACTTTTCAAGTTTTAAACCAACAGAAACACTTGGTATCAATTGGCAGAGTTTCAGCTCTGTCATCAGCAGATCTACCTCTGCACTGATGTTGTCTCTATTCCCTTCTCCAGGCTCCATCCACCCTAGATCTGTTAAGTGCTTAGACATTAATATTCTTTTTTAGAAAAGTACTACAGAGGAACAAGGCCCAAGGCAATGATTACAAATATTATTATTTTAATGGCTGGCTTCCAGCAAAAATCACAGCTCCATTCCTGCTAGAGAAGACTACCTTACTGCCAAGAGGTTCTGCTCCACTTTTTGCAGTGAGGATTCAAGAAGAGGTTTCACCTTTAAGCTGATCTGAGATCCCTGAGTTACCAGAAAAACTCATTCAAATCCAAGGCCAATGTGCATGGGAAGAGGGAGTGTAGATAATTTACTATTGCTGTTATAAAATTTATGGAAGTAAAAAGAATTGCAGAATACACTCTTTTAACTATATACACACCCCACACCTGTCTTGGTAACTTTGTTTCTGTCATTAATGGTCACTTGAATTAAACAAAAACCCCTAATCCACACATATTTATTTTGTTTTTTATCAGATGTTACTTTACCTGCCATTCTATTTTAATTATCCATTACAATTATTTCCCACTGTATAACTTAGATTATTTGATACAAAGCTTCAAAGCTTTGTGTTTCAGATACAGAATACTTTCCTTCTTTTTAAAATGGAGTCTGGGTGGGTTCACTGGGATAAGCATACAGATTAAGCATTAGGATACCAATCTGTATTTTAAAATCAGCAATGATAACAAGAGACTTAAAAGGCAGCCTACTGAACTGATTCCATATTCTACTGATTCTTACACTAAACAGTTTCACTGAAGAGCTAATAAAAGGAATGTCACCAGCAAATAGCACTGAAGTTTTAAAAGTGTCTTCAAATGCCTCTCACTAGAACAGAAATATGGTTTTCAAACATCTCCACACACGTGTAACAGTCACCCCCAGTGAAATTCACTCTGGCAAAGCAGAACTGCTTATGCATTTGATTACTGTAAGAGCACTTCTATGACTAATTCAGAAATGACACAGACCTGTGATAAATCCAAGATGTCTATTTTTAGAACCGTATCAACTTAAAAAACAAAAACCAAGCCTAGCCTGAAGTCAGGCATATAATTAGTCAGTGTTCTTTTGCTGGACTTCAAAATGGAAGTGATTTAATCTGTCCTAATACACTCAGTCTGTGTCTCACATGAGACCCTACAGCCTGTGCTCCAGTTCCACCAGTCAGCAGCACCAAAACTGTTATACAGCATAACTGAAACAGGTCAGAATGAATGTCAGAATAAATAACCACAACATATCCCCGCTCCTCTTTGGGAATGTGAAAGTGAAGCCTTTACTTTATCAAACACGCACAGGTATGACACAGCTCCAAAGGGACAAAAATACTTTCCAACGTGTCAATAAATACCAGAGAAGAATTAGTTCCTCTGATAACAGGAACAGCGCAAGGTTTCAGCCACGCAGTATGTGTGAGCTACAGAAAAACACCAACCCAACTCACCAGTTCAGTGAGCAACTTAAAGGGACACCCCAGCCCAGAACACCTTCCCTGACTGCTCAGTCCCCACAGCCCGGGGGAGAAGGAATCGCAGAATCAATCAGGTTGGAAAAGACCTCCAAGATCGAGTCCAACCTTTGAACAAACACCGCCTTGTCAAGCAGACCATGGCACAGAATGCCACGTCCTGCCTCTCCTTAAACACCTCTAGGAACGGTGACTCCACCATCTCCCAGGGCTGCCCATTCCGATGCCTAATCACCCCTCCTGTGAATAATTTCTCCCTAATGTTCAAGCTACACCTCCCCCGGCGCAAGAAGGGGGAAGAAGCCGAGGTGCCCTTTCTCCCTGCCCGCCGCAGCCACCTGACAGCGCTCCGCTCCGAGAGGACGAGCTAAAAATAATACACACAAAAATAAAACACATCCGGGCCTGCGCCTGCCGGGCCCGGGCCGAGGGAACCAGGACCAGGCCAGGAACCCCGGAGCGGGGCCAGGCCCCAAGCCCCGCGGCCGCGGGAAGGGCGGGGAGAAGGACAAGCCCTCGGCGGCGCCTCGGGGCCGGAGGAAAGAGGTCACCGCCGGGCCGGGAGGGGAAGGGACACCCCGCGCACCTTCCCCGCACGCCGAGGCCGCCCTCAGCCGCTTCCTCAGCCCGGCCGCGGCGCCGGGGGCGGCTCGACCGCCCTTCTCGCAGCCCCGTAGGGCGCGGCGGGCCCCGCGTCCAGCCCGCGCAGAGCCGGGCAGGGCAGGGCTCGGCACCTCACCTGCCCCAGCCCGCCGAGCCCCCGCTGCTCCCGAGGGGCTTCGCCTCCGCCGCCGCGCCGGAAGCGCCCGCGAGGAGCAGGAGGAGCAGGAGGAGGAGGAAGATCCGCGGTGTTACCACACACCAGGCGTTGTCCGGAACCGCGCGCGGGGCCCTGGGGCTCGTAGTCCGCCCTCCGCGACCACAAGCCCCACAATGCCGAGCGGAGCGGGGGCGGGCCGGGGCGGGGACAGCGCCCGGGCGGAGCGGGGCTCAGAGGCGCCGAGCACAGCCCTGCACGGCAGAGCCGCGGCGGAGCGCGGAGCGGCGGCAGCACCGCCGGGCAGCGGGTGGGGCGGCGGCGGCGAGAGTGCCGGTGAGTGCGCCCGTCACTTCGCGGGGCTGTGTGACTAAATAAACCGGCCGGCTCCGGCTTATTTCTTACACCGAGCGGAGCTCCGTGCCGGAGTAGTGGCGGTGCGGAGGAGCTGCTGTCCGTGCCGGGGTCGCCGGCGTTCCCTCAGCGCCTGAGGGAGGTGGGGACGGGCTGCGCCCGCTGTGGCGGGAGAGGAGGCGTTCGGGTTTAGAGCTGCTTCTCCGATGTGGGATAATCGGGGGGAGGCTGCAGACAAGCCCAGAAGCCGCTCAGGTGCTCGCTCGGCTCCTGCGGGCGGCCAGCGGAGGGACGCGCTCTCTCTCCGGCGCCGCGGAGCTGAGGCGCCCTCAGCCCGTGCCCCGGCGGGAGCGCTTCAGCCGGAGTTGTGCTCAGGTGAAGAAAGTGTCGCGATGCCGTGCCCCAGAACCCGCCCGCGGTGTCCCGCGGTTCCCTGCGGCTGTTCCGGCTGTTCCCAGCCCGCAGCTGGGCTTCCAGAGCCCGCCTGTGAAGGGCTTCTCCCGCCTGTGGGAGCCCCGTCCTGGCCGCTCGCTCAGCGCGCCGCAGACCGTGTGTGCGCCCCGAGTGCTGGCCCTTAATAGAACTAAACTTATGCATTATTTGCCGAGGTGATTCTACTCCTAGTAAGCATTGAGGTTTGAAGTTTCGAATTACACTGCAGGAAGAGCTCAGTGATTAAAATTTAATATTAATGTTAAAGCATCGACTCAGTTCTAGGTTCGATTTAGCGTTTCAGATGTGTCGCTGTTAACGCTTACTCTTTTAAAATGCTGATCGCTTTTACCTAGTGTTGAGGCACACGAATTCCCCATCGTGAACATGGCAATGAACAGCTAAAGCATTAAACTTGTCAGGCATTGGCTGTAACTTCTTGCAGTGCTGGAGGTAAGGTGTGAAGAGTCGGGTGCCTGTGGGAGCAGAGGGACGATGTGCAGGTGTCCGTGAGTATTACCCATCCACATCTTCTCCTTAGCAAGGGCAAGGGCGCTGAGTGGGGGAAAAAACAGGAAAAAATGCACCTGGATTGTTACACTTTATTACACATGTGAATTTTCTCCTTTCCATGCCACCTTGTTTTGTTATAATCAGATTGATGGATGATCTCTCACATATCAAATGCTCTACGCATCCTGGATTAAAGGACTGCTTAAAACGTGCATAATGTGCATGAATTTTGTGCTCTTAATCACCTTTGAGCTCAGATTCTTCAATTTTCCCCTCATTTTTGATGTGATCTGGTGATTTAGTCTAATGGAAAATTACGCCCTTCTGTGTAGGAGAGAGGTGTTTACCAAAATGTTGTAGCATAGATTGAGCCAAGTGTCCCTTTAATGGTATTTTATCCTTTCAGTGAAATGAGTATGTTTTAAATAAAGCTACAAAGCTGCAGTTGTAGAGCTGCTGAAACTTAAGATCGTTACCTCTTCCATCAATTTTGTGCTGCTTTTCCAGATTCTGTCAGATCTTGGTTGGAGTTTTTGGGGTTGGACCAGACTCACACTTTGTTATTTTACATCCATTGTATTTTTTAGAATTACTCTGGATTGGTTGAGTGTGATGAGGAATAATTGCCAAGGGAAGGGAGGGAGCAAGAATGATTGATTTTTTTTTTTTAAATTTTTTTTTTAAAAATTTTTAAGGTGTGGGTTGTCTACAGAATTACACAGGGCAGCCTGAGATGTAATACAATGTGAAGGCTTTGTGGCAGTGTAAAGTTTCCAGTTAAAGGCAGTCATGAGTTCCAAAATTTGACCTCATGAGACTGTCTATCCTGTTTTTTCACATCCTCTATTTCAATTTGAGTTGGGATTTTTAAATTTGCTTTGAGTTTGTCTCTTCATCTGCCATTGTCAGAGATTTGCTCACATGTAGATGAAAGTTATTCATGAACATGTCAGTCATCTCGTTTCATATTCAGGGGTGAACAGTTCTAGGAACACTATTGTTGTAATAACTCTCTTGAAATTTATTCTGTTGATGTAAATGTTGTATTTATGTGGAGCTTAGTTCAGTTTATAACCTTGTGTATCACAACACGTAGCAATGAAAATGGGTTAGTGCTGGTAGAATTCTTCACAGCAAGATCTGACTACTCCCCGCTCTTTAAAGGCTTTTTCAACTAATGTTTTACTTCTCAAAATTTCAAATTTGTTTTTTTTTGGGCTGATCATAATCAGTGAAGACACATTGTTGGCATGCCTGAATACCTTTTAAAATAATTTCCAGCAATTTGTGTTCTGTGTGGGCAATACATTATTCTGTCTGTGTAAAGCACAAGCTCAATTAATATAGGGTACATCTGTCCTGTACTCAGTTTTCAGGCTGTCATTATCAGAATTAAGCTATGTGTTCAAAATAACGTTAAAAACTGGTGTGTAAGCATGGTTTTCAAAGTTAATGTTTGGTTTTCTCTATTTTATATACACTTGCATATCTCTGATACACTATAATGGACAGATGGTAGCGAAAGATGTCTGTATAGTCAGCTGTAATTAGTGATAAATGTGCCTTTATGCATATATACATACTTTGTATGTATGAAAAAGCAGTAGTTAAATTTGGAAATCCATTTAAAAATTTTGGGTTTAATTTGTGCCTTCCCAGCACGGTCTTGTGAACTGGATGACTAAACATTAGCAGAACTTAGAGGTGAGGGAAATAATATACCATGTATTCCTGCAGGAGGAAAGGAAATTCTTTCTGAGTCTTGAATTATTGAATTGACAGAAGGACACATTTTCTGTAAATGTGAAATTTCTTTGTGAAATAGTCCTGGACATAAAGCTGTAGCCACTTCAAGACAAAAGAATGAATCCCATGGTTCAATAATAGCGGTGAAGTTTTTGATACTTATTTTCCCTCTGTACTTGGCATTTAAAGCAGTATAAAATGACTGGGATGTATGGATGCATCGATCCCATTAAAAATGTGTTTATTTATGGTGTAAATACCTTAGTGCAGTCACTAGAAAGGTTATGTTGGAGAAGGTCTGTAGCTCTAAAGTTATGTGAGGATAGTTCCTTGCCTGCTTGTGGCTTGGTAGCTCTCAGTAGCATCTCGTTTGGTGGCCTTAATGAAGTATCTGTGATAAAGAATTGTTCTTATGTGGTGTGATTAAAATATCAGCTCTAAGGTCGTGTTCTGGTTTGTTTAATACACTTCAAAGCTAATGATTATGAGAACTGCAGACCGTGGCTAATGGGATAAAAGCTGCGTGAGTTATCCATGTCCTTTTTGGGCTTTTAGAGTCATTGCAGAGCAGCTGTAGCTGTGAGATGGGAAAAGAGGAAATTTCTTATTCATACAAGCTAATGAGTTAAATGTGTATATGGCTTTTGGGTTAATGAGATTTGACCTCCTGTGTTGTAAAGGATTTTTGGTTTAGTTCAGTGTTTAAGTGTTAAGATAATTCTTGAGAAATATTTTTGCAGACCTTGAGACTCTTATTTCAGGAAGAATCAATAATGACAAGTAATTTACTGTCTAGAAGAAGAAAGTTAAAACAATGTGGTTGTATTTAGTTTTAACCAACTAGCTTCCAATTTATAGGCTGTCTTTGCCCTAGTTTATGTACTTTGTGTACTTCAGCCCTGAAGTCTTTCATCATTAGAGCTAAAGAAATAATTGCTTAATAATGCTCTCAGTTCCTACTCTGCTGTGAGTCTGACAGTTCCAACCCCGTGATAGCTTGACAGGCCTAATGGACAATCTGCTGCTTCTAGAAAGATCTATTCTGTCTGAATCAAAACTGAAGCTGTGCCACGTGTGCAGGGGGATGTCAGATGTACAAACCAAGCGCTTGTTAGCCAGCAGTGATCTCCCCAGACCCTGGAAGAGCTGCAGTTCCAGTGCTTTTCTCTTTCCCTCTATTTTTGTCATGTATGTTTCTGTGCGCGCAGTAGGTTTGAGGGGAGGGATTTCCTCATCTTGGAGAGAACTCTCGTTTTCTTGTTAACCTTTCTGCACAACACACTGAAAGCTTTGTTTTGCTTTTGTAGTTCTGAGAATTCTCCTCTGATACCACAGAAAGCAAAAGCTTTAATTCCCTTTGCTGTAAGACAAACTGCCGTAGCGCTGCTCACCAGTTGCATTTTGCATCTGGTACTGAGCAGCAATGCCCATCCCAGCCTTGATTCTCCTGTGCAAGTTTGGAGTGAGCTGGAGGACTTGGACATCTACTTTTCACTGTGATTTTTTTAACTGCCCTTGGCATGTCAAGGTAGTGTTAAGAGCGTGGGTACTTTGCCAAAGACAGGCTGTCGGAACTCCTCAGCATCACTCAGCCACTGGAGATTGCCTCCTTCCCTGGCAGAGCAGCAAAGTGCCAGGGTTTGGGGACTGCCTCCATGTCTGAGGTGATGTTTGCTGCCCTAGTTTTCCCCATACATCTCAGTTATATAAGCTGGAGTTGGAAAGAAAGGTCTAAAGATTTAAGACATCATTTTTTAATTGGTACACCAAAACTGCCCTTTTCCAATGCTTTTTTTTCTCCATGTTTAAATTAAAGCAGCTCCTGGAGCATTTAATGACTGTGTACTTCAACAGCAATTGGAGTTCACTGAAGCAACTCATGTTTTCTCTCTCAGATATCTTTTTCTCAAAAGAAGCATTTGCTCCAGTTTCTAAACTATTTAAAGCAATTAATCAAAACCTAAGACGACAGGAACAGCTTCTGTAATATCAGGTCTTTAACTCGAGATGAGGTTGATGCAAAGGGAAAATGCCCAAGTCCCCACAAGTGTGTGTAAAGCCTGTAGGTGAATGATGACCTTTTCATCTGCTAAGAGATATGAGAAGTGGGAGGAAGAAGACAGGGGAACCGAGTTATTTTTACTGTAAATATGTCAGTTTATTGACTTGTTAATTTCAGATTTATTCAAAAAAGCAGGAGGAGGAAACACTAATGTCTGCCAAAAACAAAGTAATTAGTGGGAGTTGAAAGATGTCTAATGACTCTTACAAGTACTGAAGAGGAATAAACTAGTCTCTTATTAAACTGGATATGGACTTTTAAAACACTGTAGTAATTCTATTTTATTTTTAAAATGTGCAATTGCATATGGTAAATAAAACCTCTTTATTCAAGTAACACTGTTTATTCACAGTAACATTACAGGCAGAATGTAGGGTTTTGATTTAAAAAAAATTAAAAAACTGAAGCTGACTCCACATTTCTAAAATAAGGATTCAGATAACACTTGACAAAGCTGATGTTTGAGTTGAAGATGAGAGAAGAGTTTTAGATTAATGCTTAATATGCCTACTACACTTTCTTGGTCTAGAGTGACAAACCAGATCTTGTTTCATGACTGCACGTGCTATGGAGCAGCTTCTTTTTTGCTGTGGCAAAGGACTCTGGTTGTGATTAGTCCAGTCACAGGATTCACCAACACATCTGCTCTCCTGATTCTGTCTATCCAAGGGAGCTATTGGTGGAGATCTGTGGTCTGGGGAAGCTGGGAGGAAGAGGACAGCAGGGTCTGAGAATCTGAAGAGATAACAAGCCAAGGGTTAGGAGGAGCAGCCATCTAGAAGTTGGAAATGAAACCTGGGAGATGCAGAGCTGAACCCTTGAATTCAGCACTGCTCTGGTCTGTGGTTGCTGTGATCTCATTTCCATCCTGCAGTAATGCTGACTTAAGTGTGACAGATAGGGATTATGTGTTGTCCCCAGCTGGAAATAGTGAAAGTCTGGGAGGGCTCTTTTGCCTTTGCCTCTGGTCATTCCTCTGCATCTGAGCTGGGCCTTCCCTCTCAATCCTCTGGCCTGCTTTATCTGCCTCCCTCCATGCCCACGCCTGTCCACAGGGATCTCCCTTTCCATGCTCTGCTTTCCTCTGCTGTGCCCACAGTGCTCTGTGCTTCTGCAGAGTGTGCTCACAAATCTCTGCTTCTTTTAACCTCTAAGACTCCTGTCTTCTGCCACCACTGCAAGGACACAGAATTGTGTTTATGGTGCTTTGTAGCTGTAATTACTCATGTTCTTCCCGGAGTCCTGTGCTGTGCGTGCCTGCCTGCAGCTCCCCACCTCACTGTCACCTGTGTGGCCACTGCAGGCACCAGCTGTGATTGCTCTGAGTTGGCTGCAGCACCTTGGATTAGTCCTCCCCACATCTCTGAGGCACAGGGAATATCCTGGTGTCACCAAACCCCACGGGGATTTCGGAGCTTTTGGAGTCTCCACTTGCTCAGAAGCTACTTGGCATCATCTGTAGCTGACGGTTCCCATCTGCTCTTCCTACCATGCCTCTGTTAAAATACTAAAGAAAGCAGGATATTAGATATATGAGAAGATACCAAGGAAAACAAATATTAGAGAAAAAAAGCAACCAGAAATATTTAATTACAGGGGATGTGGAGCAGCAGGGCATGTAAGATACCTATGACAGTGAGTAAGAATCAAATTGACTGTAAGTAGATCTATTTTGAGGGGATGATATGCATGAAGCAAAAAATGCCATTAGTAGTTTATCATATAGAAATGTGAGGGAGGAAAATGTGCATGCAATATTAAAACACAGTGCATTTGTGGATTTGACATAACACATAGCAGGTCCCCATATATGAAGTGACAGCAAAATACCCTTTGGCTGCAAGGGGACAAGCTTTCACTCAGTCATGATGCAAACAAGTTCTTGAAGTGATGGAAGCATATTTCTCAAGAAGAACACAAGGACATCTCATATATGGAAGGGGAGAAAAGCAGCAGAAATTCAAATCTGCATCTAAGAATTGTTACAAGGAGCTGGGTCTCATAAGGATCTTTGTTACCTTTTGTGAAAGCCCTATGGAGACAGAGGTATGAAAATGTGTTCCCACTATTTGTCATCTCAGCATTGGTAGAGACTAATTAAATTGATTTGCACCATCCTTTCTTAATCCTTATCCATGTAACTATCCTATCCTGGAGTTATTACTTAATTCCTTAGGAATTGTAGGGCTTTGGAAGAATCCCTGGAAATATTGCTGAAGCACTGAGATAGCAAGGACAAAATTAACTTTTTGCTTTCAAAGGTTCTAGGATTTTCCCAGGAGCTCAGAGAAGGTAGCACCAATGGATTGGATAATTTTAAGGGAAGAAGGGGAAAAAAACTTCCTTGTTTTTAGATCTTTTAGTAGTGGACAAGTCACTTAATCTTTACTTAGCCTACGATTTTCCTGTATAAAATGAAAACAGACTCTTCCTACTCATAAAAGCTGTGAATGGCTGTGAAGCATCTGGGGTTAATTTGTTACAGGTAAAGGCCTATTTGATTGTGATTAATACTTCTGACAACCTCAGTCTATATAAGCCATGTAAGCAACTAGCTGGGCGTATCATTCATCAGCCATGGTGATCTTTGCTGGCTCACAGCAGCTTGCTATAGATTTTTAGAGACACTGGATCGTTCCTATTATTTACTTGAAGGATAAATTGCAACATTTATCATGGTATTCCCATTTTGATTTTGTAAATATTTCAATACCATGATTGAAGAACACTTTGAAAGCCAGTAAGTGCAGATCCCAGATATTGTTGGAATTGTAAGGGTGTTTTGCACCATCCTGATCAAAGTAACAAATAGCATCAATGGACTGGCACAACACATAAATGTTATGTATTTTCAAAGAGGTCATTAGAACACAGCATTCATTTGGAAAATATTTGGAATAATAACCTATCATTCACTCATAGAAAATTTCAGTGTTGAGTTGCATTTCAGTCAAGAAAATACTTGATATCCTTTAGAAACAAGAAACTGTGCCTTCACTGAAGCCTTGCAAGGTTGTGCCGGGGCAGGAAGCAGCATATTAAAGTGAAATTTCCATCTTTTTCACGCTTAAGTGGAGCAGATCTGAAGTCAGTTCATTCAACAAAATGGCAATTTGGATCTATTTTACAGAGCTCACTTGAGGCAATGTGCTCTTGCAAGTTCACTTTAAACATGGATTCTGAAACTATGGAAGATTTTTGCGTATTTCAATTACCATTAGTTCTGTTTGCTCACATTTTACCTGGTTGACTAGAGAAATAAAGTTTTCCAGGGTATCTTTTGGCATATACAAAATCTAGTTAATTAAGACATGCTATACTTTCTCCCCAGAGTCAAAGTATAATGTTCAGCTGGCCGACTTGCATGAATAATCCATCACTGTGAATCATTAATTTAGAAGACAAGCTATGGTAATTGATGTCTTTATGCAAGCTATGGAAATGCTTAGGGAAATTGCTTATTTTTTTTCTTGTTAGTTCCTTTTTTTTTTCCCATTTACTTTGGAATATTTCTAGGCCTGAGTAATGTGGATTCTGAAATGGATTCACCTGAGATTAAAGTTCCTGTGGGGATGGGATCTTTTTCTTGGGTTACAGTAAAAGTCTGAATATTTTTCATATGAAAAACTCTTAAAATCATAAGACTTAACCTTATGCTAATCTTGTGTGCATACATTGGATGAACCACTTTAAGTTCTGGAAGTTTCTAGGAAAAGGACCTGGCATGGTGGTCTTTGCAGGCTTGCTTTTGGCTTTAATGTGGTAAAAATGCCTTTAAAAATTCTTAAAAATTCATAATTTGCTAGTGCAAACAGGGATTTCAAGCACTACCGAGTAAGTTGGTATTTAGACCTTTCTGTGTTATCCTGAGTTGCCAGCATGTTTTTGTAGCAAACTAAGCATATAAAAGGCTGCTGATGTGTATATTTTGTTGGAATATATATATATGTATATATATATATTTGAAGGTAATTTACCATATAATTCATAAAGCTCACCTATATATTGCATTATACTGGAACCATTATGTCTCGGTGGCATGAAAATTTACTTATTTTGTTTCCTTTCTGGGAATCTCTTCACTTTCACTCCTAATTGAAATATGAGGGTTTGCTACCACTTTACAATTGTTTTGTCTGTCTTTAGAACAAGGAAGAGGCAGTTGGCTGATATTGAATGGGAGCCAACAGCTTGGTGGCATTTCAAGAGTGGGATATCAATAACCCATATATGACTTAAAGCACATATATATTATGTAATAACGTCATACATGCCAAATATTATGAAGTCTATCCATTGATACTAATGGGATTTGGACTATGACTACATAGTACTATGATGGTTTTTATTCCATAGAGGAAACTTCCTAAATATTTCTTGTGTGTTTTATAGCTGAAATGTAAAGTGGACCATTTCTACAGATAGATTTTAAAATGTAACAATTCTGAAAATGAGCAGGCAGGCTTATTTTGTGTTCTTATTTTTTTTTTTTAATCCTTGAATATTTACTTCCCATTTAGGCATCAAACTAGAGGCTTATTTGATCTCATGTGCTTGGCTGCTCCTGTTGTTTCCAGCTGAGCCCTGATCTGTTGCAGTTTGAGAAATCCAGCCCTGAATTTTGACATTTTACACAGGAGCAAAAAGAGAACATGTTCCAAATAAATTCACATTTGTGCTGAATTCAAATAGGTTTTGCTGTTTGGGTTCAGTTTCATAAGGTAGGAGAGGTGAAATGCTGCTGATAGCTGCAGTTATTGAAAAATGGTAATCACAACTTTCATAAAGTGAGATAAGCCATGTTTATTAATGCTGTCTGTGGACATAGAGTGACTTGGCCCTGGGACATTAAATGCCTAAATGGGTTGTGTAATTAGCTTTTTTCCACTTACGGATCAAGCAGCTAAACACACAACATTTTCTGAGCAGCTCAAATTATTTTTGCGTGTTAGTTTAAGCCAAGGGAAAACAATTCTAATTTTTCAGGTTTTTTAAATAAATCAGAGCTGCACAGTGAACAGAACTGGGGTGCTGAGGAGGTTTCTATGCCAGCCATAAAACTCATAAACCAGGGATGACTTCTACATTCCCATCTCTGACACAGAACAGAGGCTTGAACCATACTGGCCTGCTTTGGCAAAGAATTCCAAAATCATTGAACCAAAACCATGGCATGTAGAGGCTATGGGTAGAGACCTCCTCCGGCAACCTTTTCCAGAGCTTTCTTGTGTTTGCCAGCAAAACTCTATTGTTTAAGTTGAGCCTTATATTTTCTTACTACAGTTTGAAACTCGGTTTGTCCCATCCACTGTGCATACACAATCAGAACAATATTTTAATGCCTTTTTTCTTCTCCCTCCACGATTGGTATTAAAGAGAGGGACTGAAATAAAACATCCCCAAACTAGCCAAGTTTGAGCTTTTAAATTCATATTAATTTCATACTTGGCTACATCAACTGGCATCGTTGTTAGTCCAATTAAAAAGTAAACACCTGCCCTAAAGAATTTGCAGCCAGGCTGTGTCTCACTCAGTCCTGGGGGAATACTCCTGGTTTTTGAAAGGCACTGCTTGAGTGCCTGCCAAATGTAAGCTTTCTTCCCCACAGTAACCACCTTGACCTCTTTGACAGTATCATAAACCAAATAAATACACAGCAAAATCCCCAGTTTGATCAGGACATTGCAGGGGAAGATTTCTAGTCTGGATTTCTGGATAAAGTAATCTCAACAGTTCCTGGAGGGAGTGAATGGGGAGTTGCCACTGTCAAATAGGAGGTAAATATTTCTCTCCCTGAAGCCATTCAGCAAAAAGACCTCTGAAAATTTGAACAACCTGAGGACTTTGAGGTAGTTAAGCTCTAATTTTGTAGTGTCATGGTTTGACTCTTTCTGTATAAGACAGGTTAAATAAGTAGGACCTTTAAAATGAGAAGAAGGAAATGTTTGTTTAATAAGGCCCCAGTAAAGATTTTTTCCCTAACGCAAACTCGCTGAATGGGAGTGAAAAAGTGTCTGAGGTTAGGGATCAGCTGTGACCATTCAGGCTTGTAATTACAGCTGTGATAAGTGTGTTTTCAAGTCTTGCTGTACTAAGAGTTTTCTTAATCCATTATTTTACTAGGCCTTTCATTGCTTCTCCTAGTACATTGTTACAATTCCCGAAAACTTCTGAATCATGGGAAAACAAGTGTTAGGCTATTAATTTCTGGCTCTATAGAGACATAAACTTGAGTCTTGCCTGGGCAAGTGCATGGCCGTGTCTGACATCACTAATATTGTATTTGGGAGCCACAGTAAGCACACAAATATTGCAGCTCTGTGTGGTGGGGACTGGACTGTTTAAAGTCAAGTTTTTTAATGTAGCATTGTGGGGAAAAGTGTAGTGAACTTGTGGTCCATTATTAGTAGCCTTGGTTACTGTGGGCTTTGGGAGCTGGAAAACAGAGGTCTCCTGGCAAAGGCTGGATGTCTTCTGCTCTGGGCTTCCCTATATTTTTATGGAAACAAGCACTGATGTCTCAGCTGGTTGCTCTTTAAGTGCAGAAATTCATGTCTCTGAACGTCCCACAGGTTTGGACACTTGATCCAGTGGAGCTGCTGTCACCTCTACACAGGCACCTTACTGCTTCAAACAACAAATCTCAGTGTTGCTCTTCACTTCCAGGTAGTATGGTTCTGTATATTCTGCCATGACTGAATTTGAACAAAGAAGAAATGAAGCTAAAAGTAATTTTGGGTGGATGATTTCATGCTCTGAAGTGGGCCAGCTGTAATTTTGGTGTCTCATGTGTCCCAATGATAAACTTTGATGAGACAGAGGTGGCTGAGCTGCAGAACCCACAAGGTGCACAGCTGATCTTGGTGTGCTGCCTCAAGGATTGGCAGAGTCTGGGTGCAGTGAGAGATGAGCTGTTGCCCATTTACACCTGGGGGTGTATTTGGATCCTGTGCAATAGCTGTCCTGTGGTGACTAACTAAAAAAATGTGTGTAATTTGGGCGCTGCTTCTCATCCAGCTGCACCAGCTCCAGGAGGTCTGTGTGCCTAATGAGTTTGCTGCTAAGACAGATTGAGTGAAAATTAAAGTATTTTTTCTTCTGTGACTATATTGATGGAACTGTTTGGCACAAACTGGGTCTGAATTCCTTGCTTTGAGGTGCAGCTGTCCACCAAGCCTCTTTGACAGCTTAATTTAGATATAAAAACTGGATAACCCATCTAAAGCTTGAAAAGTGGAATCTTATATATAGGCACAAGAATTCAGGTTAACCTACTTAGTTTTGAAAGCCACTGTAATTAAAAAGATTAACCTAATTTTAAATAAGGGTGTATGTTACCAACCAATGGAAAATACTGGACGCACATGAATCATAGCTTGTCATACAAAAATTGGGAGTAGTGGCACAGTCTTATAGCAGAAGGTCGAATTAATATTAACTTGCCATAAGAAGACAGCTGAGACTTACTGGAAAACAGGCAGTTTGTTTTGGGGAGGGGAAACAACAAGGTTTCAACTGAGGTTGAAACCTTGTTGTTTTCATTCTGGGTGTTAGAAATTATTTGATTCCTTTCTTTAAGGTATTGGAGTTTTCGAATGATAAAAATCTTAAAAGAAAACAAAACCAGATGCAAACCACCCAACCAAAAAAACCCCCAGACATCCTCTGAACAGCACAGCACGAGCGTGTTCCTGGAGCCTCAGGGAGGGTATGTAGATGTGAGCCAGCAGAGCACAGCACGAGTGGTCTGTTCCTCCAGTGCTTTGTGATTGCTCTTGTTCATGGGAATTGCTGCAGCATTTACAGTCAGGTCTAACGTGATGCAAACTCCTCTGTGTGGGAGAATAAGCAAGATTAAGACAAATTCAGCTCCCTCCATGTGGTGTTTAAATGGCTCATCATGGAGTGGGTACTTGGAACAGCGTCAGTTCCCATAAACACAAACCAATGAGGCTTGAACAGTGAGCACAGAAGTGAGCTCCAAGGCCAGATTCCACCTTCCAGGCACAGCTTGAGTTCTGGACTCTGAACTGAGCTTTTGCCCATGGTGAGCCAAGAGTGATGTTTCAATAGCCACAAGGCTCCAAGGCCGGGATAAATTAAACTATCAGAACAAAAAGTGAGTATTTTATTCCCCCCAGTAAAACGAGGCTTGTTTTTTGCCTCTGAAAAAACCTCTTTGGTCGTTGTGTATCTTCTGTTCTGGATAAGATGCTTGAACAGCAAGAGGTAGTTTTTCCTCGCTGCCTCTCTGTTTCTAACTTTCCAGTTTATCCCTTAAAGCTGCTGTTGTTCCAGATATTCTCTCCGAACAATTCAGAAACACATGCAGGGCACCAAGCTTATGTCTTGTTTTCATGCCCTGCCAGCTCTCCCAGTTGGAACAGCATGAGGCTGCTACTGTCCCATTTGTTGGATTTTGTTTGTTTTTTCTTTCCTTGACTTGGTAAATTCATGGATGCTTGTGAAGAAACAAGGTTGTGAATGATGATGTGGAGATAAAAGCATGAGGATTTTAGTGGCGATTCTGTCCACTGTGCCGTACTGGGTGGTTCATTCCTCCTGACTTGTCTGTGTTGGTGTCTGGAGTCTTGTCTGTAAAGGGGCAGATGTCCTGGTTGCTTGCTTTCCAAAGATATTTGCAGAGCTGCTGTCAAGTGCAAGTAATTTAAAACCAGACTTGTGGAGTTGTAGAAGCCATGGAGATAAGAGACAATTGAAAATATTTGAGAATATATGAAAAATACCAGCAAAGTAAATAGCAGTGATGCTGGGGCCTGAGAGGCAAGAATTGGAACTGGCCTTAGGGTAGGAACAAAGAGGAGTTTAATTCTCTCCTCCATGTGAAATTCCCATGCTTCTCACTCCTTTGGGAAGATCAGCGATCAACGTCCTTCAGATCAAAAAGAAATTCTTATGGAATGCCTTATTGGAGGTTTTCCACTTGTTTTCCTTGTTTTTCCACTGTGAAAAATACAGAGTGAAAAAATCCTGCTACTGGCTGAATTTGGCATCGAGATTATTCTGTAGTTTTTAGAAAAAATAGTCTGTACTTTGTAACAGATGTTATTCTGCTATGTTAGAGAAATATTTGGAGAGGCTTAAAGCTAAATTTTCCCCTCAGTTACTGATTTTGCTGAAATGTCCTTGCTCAGTGACTCCATTTTTCTGGTTCAGAACTGAACCCCCCAGGCAACTCTTATTTCTCACCCTTTTGTCTCTGCAGACTTGGTGCTAGACCAGCTTTTGAGACATTTTTCATTCTCATTTGGTGCCTCAGCTGTGGCTCTGCTGGGTGGGCTGGGTGCACTTGCCAGGACAGCTCTCTCGGCTGGTTTTAAACCTGGGCTTTCCTAGGCCCTGCCTGGCTCCTGGCTGTGCCAGGACAGCTCTCTCAGCTGGTTTTAAACCTGGGCTTTCCTAGGCCCTGCCTGGCTCCTGGCTGTGCCAGGACAGCTCTCTCAGCTGGTGGCCGTGTTCTGGGCGCTGATGCCAGCAGCTCTGGGGTGCTCAGCACTGATCTGGTGCTGCTGTCAGCACTGAGGCTGTCAGGACAGGCTCTCTGAGGTGTGCAGCTGCTCCCAGGAGTGATTGGGACTGGCTGGAAGCTCAGCAGTGGCTGCTGCAATCCTGAGTTTTCCATGGAGAAAGGGACCATGCGGCAGAGAAGCGTTGGAGGAACAGTGTCCATGCATTATAAGCAGCCTGGTAATGACGAATTGCTGCTGGTAATTAATCAGGGTATAACATCTACTTTGAATGCTGGGGTTAATTGTTTGTTGTTGTTTTTTTTCTCTAAAGCAATCTCTGTCTTATTACTGTACTGTAAGGAAGTAATTCTGATCTCAGAAGTGTTAACAGAAGTGAATAATAACTCTCCTGGCAAGAGGGACGTTACCTAAATGTAAATGGAGCCCAGTGTTGATTGCAAGGCTGAAGTCAATATTATTTTGTAGGAAAACAAGCTGGTTTGTATGTCATGCTTGCTTTCAGTTCATGCACTGACAGACTCCTATTCTGAAATCCTGATGCATTTTAATTAACTTTCTTCATCATCTTGACATAGCTATACCATAGCCTGATCCCTTTTCTTCTGAAGCCCTTGTGAAGGGAGATGGGCAAGGTATGGAAGAATTAACTTCTATTTTGGTCTTTTGAAATGGTGTTTCGCACCATATACTTTTTCTATTTAGTTATTCTGGGATGATTTAAAGATTGTCATTGTTCATTGTGTTTTGTTAAGGATATTTGAAAACTTTCCTAAGCTGGATCATGGGCTTTTAAAAGACATTCAGCAAAGTATCCTTGAGAGATGCACAATTTCTAAGTACTTCTCATGCAGTTTTTCCTGTTCCTATGACCCTAAGTAGTGAAGGGTTCCTGTTCTGTTTTTTTGTTTCTCCTTAATTAGTTGTGTCCTTTAGTCCTCCTACTTTGGAAGGTTTAAAATTGGCTGTGAGAGCTTGTATAATGTCAGGCAAAGTACACAGACTAATGAGTGACTTTATGTATAAATAGGGAGTTGCAAGAAGAATGCTTGAAACACTGTATTCCAAACTCACTTGCTGTAAATGCTTCCACAGGATATATTATTAATATATTTTGGTGCTGCTGAAACTGTAATATCATCATGCATTACAGCAATATATGTGACATAAGTGACAGCTTTCATCACTTATAAAACTACACTCCAGTACATGCAGGAATCTCGCCTTTAGACTCCAACTGCAGTGATTGCATCTGGCAGTTGCATATGGTGAAACTTAGCTACTGCCCTTTTAATTAAATTATTGTGGGAGCTTGCTACTGGGAGTTTCACTGGGAAATAACAGAAATGGAACTTACTGTAAGTAAGGAAATTTGTGGTATGTGCAAGGCAGGCAAGAAGTTGTTCTTGTGTCTAAAATAACTGATTGCAGTGTTCTATCTCTGCTGCTTCTGATGGAAAGAGACTATTACAGAATTACATCTCACCCTTCCTTTTCCAGATAGCCCTAAGGAAATCTGAGGGAGGAAAAGGAATGCTGCTGTCTCATTTGGGGTATCTTCCCTAGATGGTCGCACCCTGAGTGGAGCACTGCATTGGCCTTTTCACTGAAAAGTCATTGCAGAGGTAGAATGTGTCAGAATTGGTTCTTGAGAGCCTCTGAGACCCAACTCCCCTCCTGTGTCTGGGCATTGTCCCTTCTTCCACAGCAGTCAGGGCAACATCTTCACCAGCAGACCAATGCCCATGGGAGAGACTCATTCAGAGAGCTGTGCAGGGCTGGCAGCCTCAGTGGGACAGGAATGGATGGTAAAAACCACCAAAACTAAACAGTCTGTGCCTAAGATGTTTCTGTGGAACTTGCCAGGTAGAACCCCCCATTTTGGTCTGTCTGTCTACACAGCAGATCCTGTGTAGTATTTCAGTCCCAAGCCTTGAAACTCCCCAGGCAGACTGTGTTGACTTCCTCAGATGAGCCACAGGCACACCCCCAAGTTCTGAACCTTTCAGAATCCCCAAGTTCCATAATGCTTCAAATTTTCTCCTTCACAGAGCTTGTGGGTTTTGCGTTTTCTTATTTATAGCTCTTACTTTGTGGGGCACACTGGAGCTGTCAAAAATAAGGCACTCTGCCAAAGTATTTCTAAAAATTTGTTTCTCCTAGACAGAAGAAACAAACAGAGAAATTGCATCTGACTCTTCCCAACTGCAGGCCTTACAGCAGTAGATTTGGAAACAAGACCACCTTTTTTAATTGTCTAGACATGTATTTAGATGTTCGCTTTAGGCTATTCAAATTTAAGTATTTTGGACATGGCTTCTCAGCATCTCTTTTTATTTTTTAATTGGAGCTGAGGGAATACGCTTGAGGAAGCGCAATTAAGACAACTTTGGGTTGCATAATTGCCTCAGCAGGTTAGTGACTCAGTGCCAAGCTCCATGAAAGTTTAAAAACATTTGGGATTCAATGGAAAAAAATGTCAATATGAAAATTTTCAGTGTACCATTTGCCTTTCAGGTTTTCTCAACGCTCTTGGTGCCATGGGGTCATTTAAAAAAAACAGAAATGAAGAATCCTGAAGGGCATGACTTGGCTGTGTGTTGGAGAGCAGGGTTTTAGTGTGGTCCAGACACTTACTGTGGAATGAGTCTTCCTTGTGTTAGTCACTCTATACTGGAGGCTTAAATTCCTCACTATTTCCTATATCACCATTGTGCTGCTCTCTAATGAAATTAACCTCAAGGATTCCTGCTTCAGAAGGCAATGGCACCATAATTGACAGATGGTGATAAAATCTCTTAACTTATTAATAAGTGTTTGTGCAGATTGAGATATAGATGTCATTGCACTGAGCCAAACTGATTCCAACAAGTTCAGTGGTTCCACATGTGTCTGTAGAGTCTCTGCTTGACAAGGTCAGCTACTCACACAGGCTAAGGGTAAACATTTTTTAGGGATAAACATTTTTTGCAGCGCAGAAAATGTTACGTACATGCCCTAACATGAAGGAGCTGCCTTGCTGGCTAAATGGAGAACATGTCATAGTGCAATCACACAGGGATGTGCCTGCCTGCTGCCCAAGGGACGTAGAGTTTCCCAGGGCTGTCACCACTGCCAGGGACTGTACTACAAATGCCCAAAGTACTTTGGAGATCCTTTCATGTGCTGCTTGCACTGTCCTCGATAGCTGTAGCTTAAAACATTTAATGGGCATTTAGTTCTTTTCCCATTTCCTTGGCTGTGTTCTGGTGGTTCTAAGCAATAGCACCTCCTGAACTGTGTATCAGTTCTGGGAGGATTGGTGTTTGATTTGCCTGCTCTCACCTCCAGCCAGGCGCTGTGTGGCAGCCCCAGGTGTGAGCACTGCTGGCTCTGGGTTCCCCAGCAGGATGTTTGATGCACTGCTATCCCCTACATACCTGCCTGTTTTCCTGGCTGTGGAAAAGAAATTGTTTCTCAGGTGGAGCCAGCTCAGGTTTGAGCTTTATTTCTCAGCCCCTGTGCTGGATGGAAAGAGGGGCTGAGTGCTGGGGAGGAAAAGGGCATGAACACAGTGAGCAGCTGATGGGACGAAGTGTCACATTACTTCTGTGGGGTTTTCCTGTGGTAAAACCACCACATTCTGGAGGTGAGAATGCTTTTGCTCCAGTAGTGCTGGCTGGAGGTGCAATTTTGGCCCAATCTTCGAATAAAAATCTGACAGGTTGTGTTGCTGGACAAAGCAGAAGGGACTGAAAAGGCTGTTCTTGTGTTGTTCAGCAGCGGATCTGGTGGAGTTGTAAAAAGCTTGAGGTTTGTGGTAGCAGCCACGTTCCCCTGTTGTTGTAGGGCCTGAGGCAAGCCTGAACTAGCTGGGAGCAAATCGTGGACATCACTGGGAGCCTTCTCTGCACATCCTTCAGGGTAGCCATGACAACCATTCCTGGTCTGGGGAACAGCTGAGGAGCTCACTGACTGCTCCTGCATCCCCTGTGCTCAGCTGGGGCTCAGGGGGCTCTTTGTGCAGGGGAACTTGGGTTCATTGTCTAAGCTGTGCCCATTTTCTAAACTGTTGTTATTATTTAGGTGGTGCCTCTCTCTGATATTTATTGGTAGATGCGATTGCCAACAAGAATTCTGAGTCAAGGTACCTGCAGCAATCGGTGTATTTACCAACTGGCAAAGCAGCAGTGCCTGAATTTCACCAAACTTACATCTTTCCATGATTGACCTGCCACAGGCATGATGCTGTTCTGCTTGGCTGTGGGGGGAAGGAGAATCCCCCAGTTCCTACCTAGATCCACAGAGGGCTTTTCCTCTGACCCAGCAGGTCTTGTTCCCTGAGCAAATCCGTCTGTTGCTTTACCAAATCCTTCTGCCAGACTTCTGTCTGCTCCTGCAGCTGCTCCTTACAGGAGACAATGTAATCAGAGCTGTAACCACGCTTGTTTTCCTCCCAGGGTTTTTTTTTAACACACTGATCAGGAATCAGCAGTTTTTCTCATTTGTACTTCCCACACCTTTGGTGTTTAGCTTGCAGGTAGCCAAGAGTAATCTTGAAGGCAACTAATCTTAGTTTAGTCTCTGTGTGCTGAGGAACCAAGGCAATGTATCACAGCTTTATTTTGTAGGTTTTTAAAGCCATAAATTAGTTTCTTTATAAAACCCTCTGTAAAGGTGTAAAAGAAAAGGAAATTATAACCCATTTTTTCAACCTGTCTGACAAGTACAAGGTACTAGCATTCAACCCTTAATTGAATTTTTGGCACCTTCCTACGCCAAGTCCAGGTCTTGCTGTTTCAAAATTCGTGGTACCTCGTGTCTGTGAACTCAGTTGGAGCTTGTTGATAGGATATCTCAAAATATCTCGGCTTACAGAGAGCGCCTGCCCCTTCTGCATTTTACTGGAACCGAATAGTTCAGAGTTTGTGGGTGTGAGGGGGCGAATTTGTTCTGCTTCCTCTTAGTCATCCCAGCCTTATGCTGGGGAAAGGCAAGAGCTGGATAAGCAGTCCTGTATTTATCAGATGAATGTTTTTTCTTCAGACACCACAAGAATGGGTGTCCCTCGTGCCCGTGCACAGGAGAATACCTGGGCTGGCCCCGGGGCAGGTGAGCAGCAACACTGAGCTGGTTGTGGCCACTTGGGGAAATGTGCTGGGCTGAATTTTGGGACTTTCCAGCTGTTTTCTGAAATGCTGAATAAAAAAAGTTTCCTGGATATTGAACCAGGTTTGACCTCAATGCCAGTACCTACTGAAGGATGGATATCTGGAGTCTTGTTGGTTTTAGTGTTCCATCGCTGCTTTTTTTCCCCTGAGAGCAGTTGCAAGCCAGAACAAAACTGATACACTCTGACAAACCTCTGTAGCAAGTGAGGAGTTGTGATGCACAACTGTTCTTCAAGGTGGGGCTGTGGCAAGGAGAGTTTATTTGCGCTCATTCCTTGATTGCCTGATAGGAGAGAGGTGTTCATGCAGCAATTGATGAAATTAAACAAAACTCAGAATCTGTCTGACACACCCTCAAAGGAGAAATTCATACCTTGGGCCTTAATTACTGTATGGCTGAGGAGTGAAAGCATTTTTAACAGCTTTTTTATGCTTAGAGTTAGCCAATGAAAGCAAAATGTACACTGTAACATTTGAAACTGATGATTGTTGATTTCTAAACATTGTTCAGTGGGGACGTTGACTCCTTTCCCACTGCTGCAGGATGATTTAACCAGATTGCATTGATGCAAATCAGCAATGACAGACTGTACTGGGGATGTCTGAGGAAGACAGAAAAGACTGAGTAAAATTTTGATGATACTCCCAGGGACTGTTTAAGTTCCTGGATGTGCATTACATAATGTTCAGCTTCAATTCCTTCACTTGGAGTGTGTTTGTGAGTAGGGTGCAGGCAATTTAAAGATGCTCTCAGTGCTGCTGCTGCAGTGACAATCCAGGGTGCCCTGGGCTCTGACTGGGGAGAGATGCTGAGAAGATGCTGCACCAGAATCAGTCTCGGCTCTTGGTCGGATCCAGCCCTCCTGCCTGAGGAAGCACAAACACCAAAGTAATCCAGCCTGAAGGGGAGGCAGGATCAGAGGAGCAGGAGCTGCTCTGGCTGGAATGATAATTAAGAGCTGGATTCCCAGTTGTCAGCAGAGCAGTGTGTGCATGAGCCAGAAGTGTGAGAGGAATTGAACTGAGGAATTTACCATGGATGTTACCATTAGATGGATGAGATGAGACCGTTTTCACACCGGTTGGCAAGGATTGATCAGATGTCTGTGGTGTTTTACAGCCTCCTCCCCACTGACCAGCACCCACAGATCTTTAGTTTGCTTTAAAGCATCTTCCCTTGCACTGGACTCATTCACTTAGTTTTGTATTTTCACTTTAGAGAGCATTGCCAACAAACGAGCTGATAAATTCTCTGCCTGTATCCATGTGTTCATTCCTGCCTCCCTGTCTTCCTTTCCCCTTGGTGTCTGTATGGGGAACTTCACTCTGAACTTCATTAGAAAACCTCTCTACACTAAAATGATGTGGAAGGGCAGGGGAGGAAATCTAAATTGTTTGGTTTTAATTCATTCCTACTGGGAACTTCTATTCTGCACAGTTCAGCCTCTTGTGTTGCCATCGGTGGGATTTGGCTTGTAGTTAAAAACATAATTTTGGTACTTTGTCTTTTTAAGAGCATTTCAGTATAAATTCTATTTGTCTCCATCTATGTACTTAATCTATTTTCTGTCCAGCTAAATAATGAAAAGTAATACAGCTTAATTATTTCACATGAGGAGCTTTTGGTGAGTGGTCACATAGAAATATGATTTTGATTTGTGTATAATGTTGGGGTTCCAGCATTGTCTAATAACAAACATTTTATTAGCTTTCAGACAGTCTGACCTGCATGTTTAACACTTAATTAAGATGTATAAATTTCTCCCCTGCTTCCCCTATGCAATTATTTAAGCCTGTCTGGCAGTAGTACATAGGACAGAGATCAGAGATGGAGTGCTGAACAGCTGCCTCTGCCACTGCAAGGCTGGGGGACTTCCCTTTTTGAAAATTGCAGATTATTTCACATCTGTTTTAACCACATCAGGTCTCCAAGTGAGCTTAAGCCCTTCTTGATCCAGGAGTGGAAAGCTTTAGCTCTCTATATAATTACATCCATACTGAGCTGCACCACTTGTTTGTATAGATTAGGATGGGAGAGCTCCCAAATTTGGGCTCATCCTCAACAAAAGAAAGATGAGCTCCTGCTTATCTGTTTCCTGAGTACTGTTTTTGGTGCCACTATGGACCTGTGTGATGGAGGTTTGTTAAGCTTTTCTTGCCTAGTGCAGCTTTTAGGATAAGAGAATAATACCTGGGCTCAGTCTATCACGGTGCTGTGCTGGCTGAAGTCTTACGTAACACTGGCAGAGGCATGCTCCAGGGCTTTTAAATAAAGAAATCTCCAATGCCCATGATCACAGAGAAATCCAGCTATTTTCTATAACAGAAACATTAATATCCTTAAGTCAATAATTTATAAATGGGCAGGTTAAAAAAATGAACTGCTATTAAGCCGTTGTTGGGGAAGTTTGTGGTGTGTTGATAATGTTTAGGGTTATAAATAGTGTCTCAGTGTTTCTGAGATAAATAGTGATGGTCAAACTGGTGTTTTGCACTGGGCAGCAGTGAGGTGCTGGGTAGTTCTGCCAGAGCACTGGAACATGCAGACAGGAGGATTAAAGCTGGTGCTTTAGGCTTTTATGACTTATCTGTGCTGTTCCTAAATGGAATAAGAGCCTTCAGTGGACATTTTTGCTATCTTACTAGGAATCAGAGGAAGATTGATCAAGTAATCCACAGAAGTGTTGCCGCCATAGATAATTTATTGGAAATGTAGAAAGGGGAATATTTCTTACATATGTGGAAAGAATCAGAGGAAAAGAGATGAGGGGCAGGGGAGTGCCCAGGCTCTCCTTTCCCCTGAACCGTGTGGGATTGCTGCACTGGTTCATCTCTTCGATTTTCCCAGTTCAGGACTGAACAAAAGGCTGATGGAGGCTGGGGGACAGGAGGAATCTTAACTAGTGCTGGCACCAGTGGCTGCCAAGGCACGTGTGTGTACCCTGTTGTTCTTTGTATTTCCTCAGCTATAAAATGCAAGTAATAACACTTAAATTATGGATCATTCAGTGCTGTGTGAGTGAATTAGATAATGCTACATAGGCCTTTGAAGATGAAATGCAGAATATAAATGTTGTATAAAGCTTACTTTGTGTCATGTCTATAAAACCCCTGGTAATGCAGCCCCAGGATGGCTGGGAAGCATAAGGAGAGGCACTTGGGCTGGCTGCATGCAAATCAATTCGGCCGAGCAGCAGCATTCACACAAATCTGTGCAGTGCTGACGAGCCCTACAGCCTGGCACAACAACTTGTAAACACTTGTGGATAAAGCTCTGAGCCTTGTCCTGTCCGACCCCCTGCTTCAGCAGGATTTGCTCTGTTGTGTCTTGGAGACAGAGTGGAAGAGGGAAGGAATTGAAACGGGAGCTCCGGTGGTTGCTGTTTCTCACCCAAGACTTGCAGCAGTAGTGGGTTGCATGCCAAGGTAGCACGGAGTTTAAAGGAAAATAAAAATGGAAGGATGAAGTTACACATTCCCTGCTCCAGGAGCTGGAATTCTACTATCAGTAGTTGTGTGATGAGCTAAACTGGGGTAGAGTGAGAACTGTTGCTTATCCCAGAGCATTTCAGCAAAGCTGGGAGGATGGATTAGTCAGAAGCATCAGTGCTAACCCTTTTTTAAATTTAGTTTCCATCCTTGTTCCCACTGTTGGATCTTTCTCACTGTGCAGTACCTTTGTCCTCTGAGGCTCTCTGAGCGAGGGTTGACTCCCAGCTAGCAGAGCTACCCAGCTTCTCACTGGTATTTACTAACAAAAAGGGGTTTATTTGGTAACTAAGGCATGATTGATATTTTTTCTTTTTCTTTCAAAGAATTTTTGGCCGCTTGCCATGTGTTTTGCAACTGAGCAACATCACGGAGCAGTAACTTTGTCATGGGTGTCAGCCAGCTCTCTGGCAGTGTCTGAAACAGTTTTACTTGTTGGGGGCTTAGAATGACTTAGATAAATAAGTTGCATCTTACTAGAAGGTCAAATGAAAGAAATAGCAGATTTCTGGGTCTTCTTGGTGGAGAAGTGCAGAAAAACAAACCAGTTCCAGGTCAACATTGCTGAACAGCCACAATTCCAAAGGGAAGTAGGGAAGGAGTTGCTGTCTTTGGGGTCTTTTTCTGTAGAAGTCTGTGGCTGGAAGATTTCACAAACATAAAGGAGTTTTTTTGTGTGTGAAAATACATCATTACTTATGTTATAACAGTGTCTCCTCCAAATAACTTCATTGTGCACTGAGCTCTAGGGATTGTCTTCCCCCACAGATTTAAGATTAAAAAGTTGACTATTCTTCTTCCTTTCAAGTTGAATTTTATATTATTCAAGCAATCTTATTTTGTCTCAAATTCATCTTGCAGGCCTTAAAATCTCAAGACATGTATTTCCTTGGACTGCTGTCTTTGCTCGCTTTGCAAAGCGAAGCCTTCAAGACCAGTTCTCCTGATGAAACCATTTCTGAGCTCTCTGTGAACATTTACAACCAGCTGCGAGCCACGAGGGAGGATGAGAACATCCTGTTCTCCCCTCTGAGCATTGCCATAGCCATGGGAATGGTGGAGTTGGGAGCCCATGGAACCACCTTGAAGGAAATCCGACATTCCTTGGGGTTTGACAGCTTGAAAAATGGTGAGGCCTTTCCATCAAGTCTTACTTTTTGTGTTAGAGAAACAGGAGCAAGGGTGGGAGTGGCTGCTCATGTCCATGGGTTATTAATCACTGGATTTCTCGGTGTCCTTGATGGCCTGGGCAGGCTCAAATATGTGGGTTCTGCATGAGCTGAGAGACACTGACCTAAAACCCTGTCTGGGGTACCTGAATCTTCAACAATTGCAGCTCACACTGCTCATCTTGGTTTCTGCTGCAAAATAAACTTGCCTTGGCCTCTAGAAAGAGAGGATTTTTTAGGAGCGTTGTTTTTAGGGGTTATAATGAAAGCTGGTAAGGAAAGAAGTAGTTTCAGCAAAATTGCTTCTACTTACATCCAAGTAAGAGGTTTGAAACCTGAATGAAATTTCTTATGCAGTGTTCTAGATTTGGAGTCTTCAATGAAAGGATCTTGGGGAGGAATTTCTGAACACAGACATCAAACTGTGTTTGTCAGAACCACTGCAGAGCTGATGCCTCTCTGTGGAGGCTGCAGCACCAACTGAGTTCTACATTGTGTCTTTATAACAATAATTAATTATCCCTTAGCTGTAATGGAGGGAGTTGTGCAGTTGATTTTTTCTGGGCTGTTCACTATTCTGAGATATGAGTAAAAGTGTTCCCATGATTTCTGCTTGGAATATATCATAGCAATCAGTTTTTAAGGTTTATTTTGTTGGGTTTTAAATTAAAAATTTCACCTTCAGGCATAATGATGGAGCAGTACAAGCTTCCTGTTTTAAATCAGACTGTTTTAGTCCTATCCAGGATTCCTCATTACCTGGCAAGGATTCTGTACTGCCCCACTAAAGATCCTGAGAAAGTCTAGATCTGCTTTTGGCATAGAAAAGACTATGGGAGATCCTTAGTTTCAAGATTTGAAGTTAATTTTTCCTTAAACAACTCTAGGCATTTCAGATGGAACAGAAGTTTCATTATGAATTTTTGGTGGTGAGACTTAGAAATGGAACCTGTAAGAACTTTCTAAATTTCTCTTTTGGTGTAGAAAGAATTTCCACTGATAGCTTTGCTACTGGTGGGACTCAAATGTCTCATTAATTAGAATAATTTTAGCTAGTAGAAAATACAGGCTCTAAGTAATATGATATCAGAGATTATTCCTTCAGATCTGAAGGTGTAGGTTTAGAAACAAGTTTGTTTAAAAAAGATGTCTTTCCTTTGCATAAAACATTTTTGTGAATTTTCAGCAGAAAAGTCATGGAATAATTTTCCTTTCTGAGCCACTGAAGCTGTTTTTTCCCTTCCCCAGGTGAAGAGTTTGCCTTCCTGAAGGACCTTTCTGACATGGCAACCGCTGAAGAAAGTCACTACGTGCTGGACATCGCCAACTCCCTCTACGTGCAGAACGGGTTTCATGTCAGCGACAAATTCCTGCAGCTGGTGAAAAAATACTTTAAGGCTGAAGTAGAGAATGTAGATTTCAGCCAAAGTGCAGCTGTTGCTACTCAGATCAATAAATGGGTGGAGAATCACACAAATAGTAAGTCCATGTGATCCTTTTGTAGACTTCCTTCAGGAAGTGTTTCTGCTCCCAAACTTGTGCAGTGATGTTGGGTTGGTGCTTTGGCTTTTATCTGTTCTGAGACTGAAGTTTCTCCTCCCAGGAAAAGAATTCTAGTATTTCTATTTTTTCCTGTGTAGGAATGATCTGTCACATTAGTCATTGTTGATCATGTGGCATCTATTTGAATATTTGTTCTCTGTTCTTACCATCTGTAACATTTATTGAATGAGACTGTTTTAATGGTAGGCATTTTGATAGTATTTTAAACGTTAAAAAACATGAGAAGTATTATTGCTAATGGCAGAAGAGTTGTCTGCAGAGGGGTTATTGGCTCATGCTTTGGATGTGTGGAGTATCATTCCTCCTCTGAGGAGCTCATACTCACAAGGTACTGAGAAATAGAATAGTAGGGAATAAAAAGATAATTTTGAACCACAAAATCAGAGTGTGTAATGTAATATTTTTCAGTGTGAGGAAACGAGATAGCATGTTGAGAGGGTAGTTGATTTTAGGAACGCTATCAACAGTTTCACAACACAAATTTGCAGCAGGGGAGTTAAGCACAAAATTACTGTTGTAAATATGCACATTGAAAGCTGCGTGGTGCTGGCTTGGCTTGGCAGCTCCCAGAGAGGTGGCATTTCCTGGATCCATGCTGAGTCCCAATAGCTGGGAGTCTCCTGGTGTAGGGATCAAAGCATGTTCTCATTCTGGTTCATCTGGCCCACTCTGAAGCTTGATATTTTAACAGTAATTCATGGAGGTCTGGCTCTGACACAGTTGTACCATTGGGAATCTGAAGGGATTGGAGTCACCTGGAAGGAATTAACACATCCCCTTGTAGTCTGAGCACTTAAGAATCCATAATGCTTTATGGAAAAGCACAGCTCCAAAGTGGAAAAGCACCTCCTACAATGCTTTTATTCCATTTTGAAAATGGTCTAGTTTTTTTTCAAGGGAACACAGCAGCCATTCTGTTCCTAACAAACTGCCCTTTCTCTCAGGCTGCAGAAATAGCTGTGTGTAAGTGATGCAGCAGATTGCAGTGTTTCCATGGATTTAGTGTCTGTCTGAGGGAAAAGGAAAAGCAGGGCCCACCAGGGCAGCTGGGGGGCTCTTGGTGTCAGGCTGCGATGGTTCCAGTCCCTCAGCTGGTCCCTGCCCACTCCTTGTCTCCGATTTCCCCCTTAGGAAAGGGGCACAGCACAGGCAGGTTTTCCAGTTCCAGCACGTTCAGCATGATGGGAGGCTCGGAGCAGAAAACAGAACCATCAAAGGTTTCTCTGGGCAGGAAAAGTCTTAACATTTCATTAATGTATTAACAAGATGTGGCTGAAAAAACACAAAGAAATATGAGTACCAGCTAGAGATCTAGAAATGTTTTCCTTCTTGGTTTCCCTTTAGTTTTTTTTCCAACTCCAAGTGAGTAGTGGTCACACCTCCCTCCTTAGAACATTTGAGATAAAATGAAGTACAAACAGCAACCCGGAAGAAATCCAGCCCTGTGATACACAAATTTCACACCAGTTAGTCAGGATCATATGCTCCAGAAAGCAGAATTAATTTGTTTTTTAAACCATGGATTAAGGAGTAATAATCAGACCGAGGAATGTGTTTATTTTAACACTTTGCATTTCAATGTCAGCTAAAAATAGAAGTGAGCAAGAAAGCAATCTGAAGGAGGCTGTAATTCCAGAAGAACAGTGACAGATCTGGTCAGTGCTCCCAGTTTACCAAGCTGGGAATGATTTTGGTGAAATGCAAGGCGTTTGAGATGAGCTACAGCAGGTACCAGACTGCATTCTGATGTAAATGACTTATTCAGGAGTAGGAGCAAAGCAGCTGCCATGCTCAGCTGCTGAACCTCCCATGAATAGAGCAGATGCTAGATGGTTTTCCTCTTTTGCTTTTCAAGAGCTAATGTCACTGGAACAAATGCTGGGAATTTATGTGGATTTTTGATGCTCAATCCTGGCTTTGAATTCATCAGATCACTGCAGCTCCTTCAGAACTGGCCCAGGTGAAGCTGCAGTGGGTGCACTTAAATCCCTTTAAATCAAGCACTCATTTAAGTGCTTCTTTGGATTGGAGCCAAAGTTTGTACAAGTTCTGACCTTAAGATGGAAGTGCTGAACTGTTTCGTAGCAGCAGGGCAAACATTCCAAATGTGACTCTTTTTCCACGTGACTTCCTTGTAGGGTATATTTAGTAGTGATCAAGAAACAGTTGTCTGACACGTACTTGATGAAAGGCTTTGCACACCTACACTGTGATTTAGGTTTACAAAACACTGGCACTTTAATTGGAGATTTAATGAAACATCTGAATCGGAAATTACATGTTAACACTGCTTTTTATTTTCCTGCATTTTTCAAGCTGCCTTAAGTTTGGATTTAATGCTCACTTTGACATGCAGACTGACAGCTGGGTTTCTTTTTAGGTATGATCAAAGATTTTGTGTCTTCAAGAGACTTTGGTGCTCTAACTCATTTGGCTCTCATCAATGCAATCTACTTTAAAGGCAACTGGAAGTCACAGTTCAGGCCTGAAAATACCAGAACTTTTTCTTTCACTAAAGATGATGAAAGTGAAGTGCAAATTCCAATGATGTACCAACAGGGAGAGTTCTACTACGGTGAGTTAGACCTTTAGCAATTTGGAGCCACTAAATCTTCACTTAATGGGTTTGTTGCAGTAACATCCATTTGTATTGTTGTCTCTTCTTCCACCTAGAATTTCTAATGTGCTGCTTGCCCAGAGAAGGGACTCAGAGTTGGGTTTTATTTTCCCTAATGTGTGTATTATAACTGGTAGCAACATTTATAATGACTTGCTTGGTACCACAGGATGGATTTCAGAATGTTTATCCATTGGATTTAAGCTCTTCGCAATTCTTGAGCTTCTCACAAAAATATTTTTCTTGTGCTGTGCTAAACATTCACATGAATAATGTTTGCTCATTACAGTTGGACTGGTAAAATAGAGGTTCTTTGAACAGCAAAACTAATGATCATTTTTAGTTGGAGCTTGAACTCCAACTGGGTTTTAAAACGTCTGGCACTGGCAACGTTTTGCTCAATCCCATCACTGAAAAATCCTCTCTCCTGAATAAAAAACTCTGCCCATTTCCCTGAAAGTCTCAGCAGCCTTAAATTTTAGTCTTTTCTCTGCCTAACCACTGAAAGTTATGTCCCAGAACTGTGATTATCTACAAACTGTGTGATAACTTGAACTTGTATTCTTTAAGAAATCAAATGTAAGCTTCAAATTCTGTGATGAAGAAACCAATATAAATTTTATACAGAATAAAGAGGGTCATTTTTAGTTCCAGTATCTAGTAAATACTACCTAGGATTAGGCCTATTTAAGCTAATGACAGAAGAAAATTGTTCTAACAGGGTTTTTGTTGTTCTTGTCCTCTAGGAGAGTTCAGTGATGGCTCCAACGAAGCAGGAGGGATCTACCAGGTCCTGGAAATACCCTATGAGGGGGATGAGATCAGCATGATGATCATCCTTTCCAGGCAGGAGGTTCCCCTGGCCACACTGGAACCACTGGTCAAGGCCTCCTTGATTAATGAATGGGCTAATTCTGTGAAGAAGCAAAAAGTGGAAGTGTATTTGCCAAGGTGAGAGCGTGCTCCCATGTCACTGGAAGGGGGAATTGCATCCAAATTGCTGGAGGAGCAGAGTAGGGAAAACTTGAACTGATCTTGCGCAAGCCTGGAGTGATGCAGCACCTATGGGAGGGTGGCTTTGACAGCAAGGCCTGGGGAGTGCAGTGCAGAGTGCTGGTTATTTCAGCAGCACACCTGCACTGCATCTGCACCCCTTTCAGAGGAGAGCTCTCCAGAAAGGAAAGTTCCCTCATCAGAGGTACATCCACTCAGAATGATGCACAGAGTAGTGCAGAACTCATTATGGATAAGTTCCATTTAGATAGGAGCTACAGAAATATTGGAAGTCGGAAATACCAAATGTTTCATTTAGGTGCTAATTAGGTTTCTATGTGCTGCTATTTTCAGAAGTTCTAGTGGTGTGTGTCTGCAGATACAAATGGATGAGTATTGAGGGGTAATTCCAGTCAATTTTGGGTTGTTTTTTTTCCCAGCTGTAAGAAGTGCTGCTTTTTCTCCTCAGTGCAGCAAAGAATAACAAGACATCAGTACCAGAAGGGCTGGAATTTCTGTCAGTCCATTTGCAGACAGAGGCTGTGTGCTCAGTGCAGATTTGCCCACATGCACCATTAGGATCTTTCCTGGAATCCTGCTTCATCCACCTTCAGATATTTCTCATGCCTGTGCTCTGCCTGCCTTGGTAGCAGAGTTGTTTACTACTCAGTGTCACTAATAATGTACAGCTGGATCACATTGTCCTTCAAGTGATTCATGATGATTTCATGGAAGTGTTTATGTAACAATGGAGCCCATCTCTGAAAGGAATCACATCATTTTTGTGGCACCGTGCACTGGGTATATGGCTGCAGAAAAAATAAACCCAAGTGATTCCTTTAATCATTAAAAAAGTTCTTTGATTTCAGGTGACTTGGAGATGTGAGCTTGTTCCATTTCACAGGTTCAGACTCCCTGCAGTCCATCCTTTCCCAGGCAGGGACCCCTGGCCAGGAGCTGAGCACAATAAACGAGGCCAGCCAGGATGAATTAGGTTCAGCTGGACTGGTGCTGTCAGCGTGCCCTGATCCCAAACTGAGATGGAATCCACTTCTCTGTAGAGCTTAAAGGCAGAGAGTTAAGGGTCCAGCAGTATTTTGGGGCTGTTTTTCACTCCCCATAGAAAGTTTTTCTCTTATTTTAAACCCCAGTTCCTTTGAAGAAGCAGGGAGAGTGGCAAAGAGCTGCATTGCAGGTTTTACACAGACTGAACCCACTGGACTCTGTTCCTGGGATTTGTTTCTTGTTTTTCTCTTGGAGCTTCAGGTCCCAGAGGCCTCTGGAAGTCCACTAAAACACGTGAGAAGGGAGTTTTCTCTTAGGCTGCTTTTCCTGTAGGCTTGGGCAAACCCAGATATTTATGAAAAATCTGAGGATTCTTCCATCCTTCAGCTTTCCTTTTATACCTGGCACAGCAGCCTGTGCACCAAATGCTGAAGTTGGGCACCTTCTCTCCAAGAATTTCTGGAGTGGGAGAGCCACAGCAGATCATGGAGATCCTCCACTGATCATGGAGAGAATCTCTAAAAATGAGAGTATCTTCAGTATCTAAACACAGGAACGGCATTGAAAACATATTAATTATGTTTATGACTTGGATTTAGTTTTTATTGGTGATTGGGGTTCTGTTAGCAGAGACTCTAGGGTTCTCTGGAGCCAGGTTCTCAGATGGGAATTTGAGGTCCGGTGTTTGTGTGATCATAAAATGTCCTTATTTATTCTGCCCTCAGGCTGCTTGGTTCTTATCCAAGAACCTGAAAGAATGGGATAAGCACCTGCAAATTCAGGCTATACAGAGGCAAACCAGGTAGAAACACATGCTAATCACCTTCAGTGTTTTCAGATTACAAAAGAACTATCCTGAGCTTGGAATTCTGTGTAAGAATTCCACAGACTCCTTACAAAAAATCCAGATATTAATTGCTCCCAAGGTGTTGGATTCCCTTTAGGGATTCAGAGGTGATCTACAGGATTTTGTCAATGCTCTAAATAAACACTTCATAAATATTTGATGCTGTGACTCAGAAAGGCATGTTATGAAATGTGGCCTCCAGGCTCTGTCCACTGAGAAATTGAAAGCAGCAGTGGAATAAAATTAAATTTTTATATCTTGAGAGATGCTATCCAATTATAAAGTGAACATTTTTTAAACTTATACATTTGTAATGGGACTGAATGACTTGCCAAAGCAGAGTTAATCACAACTTTGCAATTTCTGTCTGCATTATCTGTGTGCAAATGAAATTGTGTATTATTCCTCTTAATGGCAAAGGAGAGATTTGTACAGAATTGTTAAATTATACTTCCTCATTTTCATTTCCAAGTCATTGTTTCCAGTTTAACCCAGACTAAAATGATCAACATTTTAATCCACTTTTTGCATAGGAGTGAAACAGACCATGAATCTAATTTACAAAGCTGTCTCTCCAACATAAATTACTTGAAGAGCATGGGAGGAGCTGATACCTACTAGTGGTGCTACAGTTTGCAGATCTCCTCTTAAGGATTGTTCCAGTGTGCCCAAATTTCTGAAACAACCTTCTTGCTTTTTTGTGCATTTAAAATAGCTTTAAAATCTTCAGATGGTGCCAAAAATGATAAGTGGTGTTAGCTGAAGGTTGTTTTCTTTAAAAGAAAGAAACAGCAAGCACTAAAAACACCCCACAATGAAAATCCAAACCAAAATGAAATAAAAAATCCTTGAACTTTTCTGGTTTTACTTTTTAACCTGCTGTCTCAAGTCTCCTTTTGATGAGGAATGGGCCAGTGCTGATGGTCCTTGAGATCCAAGCACAGAAGAGGCACAAAACTCCCTCTGAAATATATTCCCACCCAGGTCCTGCAGATTTAGCCCTGGAAGGAAGGATTTTGCCAGAGAAAGCCCCACATCCTGCCTTGCTTCCCCTGCCCAGAGCAGCTGAATGTTTTTTTTTTTTTTTGCCTGGTTTTGCTGTTAGTGGGGTTTTTTCTACTCTTTGCTTGTTTGTTTTCAGAGTATGAAATCCTGGAGGCTGCTTCTAGCACCTGGGGACAACCTGGCTGAAATTCCAGCCGGGATGCTGGAACTGATAGCAGCTGACAGCTTGGCACTGCAGCCTGGGTGCAAGCAGTGCCTCAGTCCCCAGGGCCTGTTCTCCAAGCAGGAGTACTGATGTCAGGCACTGCAGCCATTCCTCTGTTTGCCTGTCCTTCAGCAGGATTTCATCCATCAGAACCAATCTAAAAACCTGGGGTTTTCTTGCTTTGGCTCACTCAGAACCCTTTGGAATTTTGAAATGATGGTGTTTGGGGTGAATCACTCCAGGCTGCAGTTCCCCTTTCCTGGATGAACAGACCCTGTACCCTCATCCTTCTTGGCTCTGTAGATCCTGAGCATCTAAAACTCACAGAAAATTCAGTGTTTTAAGGGTTGCATGACACCATAGAAGATGAAGACATCTTTTTTCCTTTCTTAAAAGCTCTAAAGTAGAAGATGGCCTGATGTGGAGTGTTAATGCATAACCACAGAATGTCAGTGACATAAATGCATCATTTTATTCTAATGCTTGTGCAAGTTTTAAATTTCATTACAATGTCCTGATTCTCTGCTAAAATCTCCAGAGAATTGCTGGTTTCTCCACCTAATCTTCTCTTCAGTGTCTGTTTCTCAGACTTCCCTTTGTGGTTTTTAAAGCTCTCAGTTGCTACTATTCTGTGATTTTTGATACTGAAGTATTTAAATCAGATTTTCAGAGTATTTTTAGCATCAGGAGTTCCTGAGAGATTGTGGGGGAAATCAAAAATTACCATCTGGTTCGTTATGTGCAACAAACAGTGCAAATAACCAAGTGTCAGGGGTAGTATCGTGGAGCTCAACATTGCCAAAGTCTGGGAAATGAGATGGAATGTCAGTTCTGTGCTCTAGGTTGTCAGCTTTGATTTTGAATGCCATCCTCACTGTGTGTAAGGAGTGCACAGAAATCCAGATCTGACTGAGGGGTAACTCCTGCTGAATGTTTATGTCAAACTGCAGAGCCTGAAATTAAATTTCAGAGTGTGGAAGCTGCCCTGTTACTTTTGAGAAAAGGCCTGTTCTGATGTCAGCTAAAATATCGGAAATCTCATTAATAATTGATCTGTTCCTCTCACTGCTTTCCAGAACATGTGAGGAAAGAGGGGAGATCTGTTTGGAGTGGGCTTTTACCACAAGACAAAACTCCAAGAAGGGAAGTAATTAGGTTTATTTTCGTGAAGGGATCATTTGATATTTGTACAGCTGCTGTGGTATTTTTGGTCTGTTTTGTTGGTCATAAAAAGCAGGAACTCACCTCTGGAGCTGCTGGGCAGCCCTTCACTCATCCGCCTGCCCAGGATTTGCCTTTGGAGGTTGCAGGCAGGGAGGCCCCACTGGCTGCTGCTGTCCTTCCCCAGGCATCCTTTGGCATTATAAGCAACCTGTTTGCTTCCCTTTCCTCAGATCCATGTTCAGTGAGGCTTCCCAGGTTTATCTTTTCCCTAAACCTCTCCCAAGCCTCCCCCTTGCTCGGTGTGCAGGAGCATCCTGTGCCACAGCTGCTTTCTGGGTCACGTTGCATCACTGAGCACGAGTGTGTTTGCTGTCTAATGGCAGAGACTCAAACCCACCTGCCTTCCATCGCTGTCTTGCTTTGATACTCTGCAGTTGGAAAAAGATGCTTTGTTTGCAGTTATTTTTCTTATTTTTTACCTCAAAGTTTGTTTTCCATGCAGACTTTGCTTGCTGCTTTCTTATCCTGATATTCCTTACTGATTTGACGCTGCTGGCTCCTACCTAAATCGCGTTGAAAGCTTGATACATTTAATTTTGGGGTGAAATAAAAATCAAAAAGGGAAACAGACAGCACTGAAATTTTTATAAAATGCATTTTAACATTCATTTGCATTCTCTGTAAGGTATGTACAGTTGGAAGTGATTTTCAAAACATTTTAATGTAAATATAGAAGGAAATATTTCTGAGTTTATTTTCTGTGGACTTCTTTACTGTGCAAAGCAGGACCTCTGGACTGGACTGTTCTATAGCATTGGGAATCAAGTCTCAATTCATCATTTTTAGGGTTTTTACCAAAGTCTTTAAAGTAGTTCTGGACATGTTTTACGAATGTCTTGTGAGAGTAAAAGTGGTTTTAGTTTTAGAGCCTAAAGGTCAGGGACATTTGATTGAATGAACAACTTGTAGACTTGTTACCACAGTAACTGATGCGGAAGCTGCCAGAACACCATGAGAAGCTTCTTCAGTACTTGAATTTTTGTTGGTCTCTTCTGATTCTTTAGAGAACTTCCAAGGCAATAAAACCACAAGAATCAGTTCCTGTGTTTTTATTCCTTGCATGCCCTGGAATTGGTCTGGGCAGGGTACATGAGCACTGCTGATGCCACCAGTGATTTATCAGGCCTGAACTATCTCCAGATCCCATTTTAAGTCCTAAAATTCTTCTCTGGATAATGATAATTCTGGATGATATCCATTTCACCCCAGATTTTTGGCTTCCAGTGTCATTTATAAGTTCATTATGAAAGTAGATTATGTACTGGATTTGTTTCAGGTTTGTGTAAGTGAGGAAGATCCACTTGACTCTTATCCAGTTCTGCTTGATGTGCAGATGATTCTTTTTCAAGCTGCCAAGGCTGGTGCATGCCAAGGTGTTGGACATCTCAGCTTTTCATCAGCTGTCCTCTCCCCACAGCTCTGAGACAGACTTTCACCTGAAAAGAACATGTTGTTTTTCCATGGACTTGGGGAGTTTAATCCCAAAAAAAGGAGCACTTTGATTTGCTTCTAGCACTTCTTTGCCCTGTCACCAAGGACTGAACTGTGGCTGCAGAAAGCAGAACAGCGTCCTACAGCTCATGCTTTGTGTTGGACAGCTACAGCCAGCCACTGCCAGCACATTGTAAATCACTATAATTCATCTGGGCATTCTCCAGAGCACCCAGAACTCACCCCATGCAAGCAGTTATAGTCACTCTCCTGTGTTTATCTGGAGACATCTGGTATTTTCTGCTTGGGGCTGCCATTACTAATATTTTTCTGCCATATTTCTCTGTTTCTCCAGCTGTCCAGTCTCTTTCTGGCCATGCATAAAGTTTTTTTTTTTTTGTTTTACTGACACCAGGCATAGCTTTTACAATGTTTGAAAATCAGTCTGTAAATGGAACAAGCTTTTGCTTGTTTTCCACTATCCCAGGTTGTCCAAAATTCTGCCCTCAGGATAGATCTTAGTTTGTCCTTCCAACACACTAACCCAGCCTAGAACAGAGTTTTTGCCAGGTTATACTCAGTGCATTTACACTAACAACTGTTTGTTTTCCTCACTCTTTACTCACAATCAAAACCCAATTACAATTGTGCCACCACACTAATTAGAAGCTGAATCAGAAATGCTTTATATTCATATTCATAGTTGGTCTTTCTTATGCTATCAAAGTAAAAATGGAGTATCTGTCTTGCTCCTCCTTTGCCAGCAGCTCTCTGGGAAGTTGTGCTGTCCTTTGCCTCATTTGATATTCTGTTCTAGTATCTGCACAATTAAATTCAGGTTTTAGAGAAAACCTCTTGTGTAAAAAGTAAGCATTTCCATTAGCTGCTGCATAATTTTACACTGCAGTTTTATGGGCAGGGTCTGCACATACCATTAGCATATTTTTGATTGCTTCTATACTAGAAAAAAATCCAGCTGTGAGTAAACTCATTTGTTTATAAGCATTTTTTGGAAGGTGTCACTAGCACCGGATCTCCTACTTTGCATTATTTATCGTGGTGTTTTCACCTAGAAAATTTAATCTTCTAATAACGGTAAGTAGTGCTTACATCTGGCTTTTTATAATTTTCTCTTCCATTCTCCAGGTTCACAGTAGAACAGGAAATTGATCTGAAGGATGTCTGGAGAGGTCTGGGAATTACAGAGCTGTTCAGCAGCAGTGCTGACCTCACTGCCATGTCTGGTAAGAACTTCTTGTCTCTCGAGGTAGATGAGGAAATACATTTTTCACCTGGGAAAATTCACTCTGAGTGCTTCAGAACTGGGTCTCATTAGAACTGGAGACAAAGTGTGATCCCCTGCAAGAGGCAGCTGCACCATGGAGCAGTGCACGGGTGGCAGATGGGATTCACACCCAGGGTTTGTTCCCAGCATGAGGAGCATTGAGCTGCTGCACAATTAATTCCTCTTCCCAGATACCTGGAAGCAGCACGGGAAGGAAGAGTTTGGAGATAAAAGCCATTTAGTTACAAATGCCACCTGCATTCAGCAGAAGTTGAAATATTCAGTACCTTTTAAAATCCACGTGGAAATGAGATATTTATGCTTTTAATACCTCCTAAAGCTGTTCATAGAGTCACAGAATGGTTTGGGTTGGAAGAGACCATAAAGAACATCTCATTCCACCCCCTGCCATGGGCAGGGACACCTTCTGCTATCGTGGGTTGCTCCAAGCCCTGTCCAGCCTGGCCTTGGACACTTCAGGGGATCCAGGGGCAGCCACAGCTGCTCTGTATTGAGGTGGCACACTGCCACCTGTAAGATTGGGGTTTTTTTAGCTCTATGTGATACTCCCCAGCCATCCAGGTAGGTTCTTGTTTGACCCTGGGACAATCACACCTGTGTGCCTCAGTCAAAACACACTGGTAATAAAGGCAAACCTTCCTCCCACATTCACAGAGGAATATTTGTGATGTTCATATCCTTTCATTTTTGCTATGTTTGGAATATTCTTTATAGTGTATCATGTAGCTTATTCCACTGGTTTGCCACTTCCATTTTTCCAGTGAAACTGGGGAAAAGCTGGCTTTAGCTAATATGAAAAGAGTTGAAATAAATGAAAAACCCCTTTTTTCAAAGAAATAGCATTTTTCTGAAGAAAAACACCTTCAATTCCTCTGTCAGCTCAAAGAAAAGTCAGCTTCCCACTAAATTCTGGTCTGTTTATGGGAAATTATTTACTTGAGAAAAAGCTCCAAGGAGAACAGAAAATGCACAGGGAACCACAAAGGCAGCACCTGGCTTTTATTTAGATCCATGTAAAATTCATTTATATATCAGGGCCATCTATTTATCAAGAGGCTGGCAGAAAGAATCATGTGCTTGTCTCTCAATCCATGTGACTGATGATTTGTTTAAAGTTTTATATTTCTGACAATTGTACTGTGCAAAATCAAAACACTGCGTTCTGCATGACTGAATTAACTCCTCTTTAAAGATTTACTTGTTACTTAAGTATAGAGCAGTGTATAGAGAAAATTCATGGGTTTTATTGTAGCTTTCCTGCTTTTCACTAAAAATAGGTTGTTCCACCTGGGCATTAAAAGGTTATTTGTAAATTAAGCATGAAAAAATGGTTTTGAGGTAATGTCTTTAATGAAAACCCCACAGATGATGCTGTCTAAATTAAGTTTTAAGTAATTAAAATACAGAATACTTTCCTTCTTTCTAATTTTCATAATTTAAAATATGGCTGGAGGAAGGGAGAATAAGTCATAAAGACAAATTGTTTAAAGCTGACTTTTACAAACCCCTGAAAGAGACATCAGGTAGCAGGGAAGTGGGAGTTGGAAGCTTATGTGCATCTCAGGGTCAGCCCTCTGGAAAATCTGGCACTTGATGAGGTAAATGCAGGTATTTCAACAAAATCTTTAACTGGACATTTAATTTAGGAAAATATAAATCAAATTAAATCTAAAGAGATTTTTGAGAAATTTGGTTGTGTTTCAAAATCCTCTCCTCTTGTTCTGCTGCTCTGGCATTGCTGCCAGGGAAAGTCTCCTGCAATTTCAGTGACCCTAATCCTGTCACCAGATGCAGGCAGATTGGTGAGCTCAGCAAAATTCTGTGTGGCTTTAGTGGATATAAACCAAATGATAGGATTATTTTTCAATATTCAGAATTTTTTGCTGTTTCCCCTCAATTTGAAAAATGGAGCCAGAAGGAGCAGCTTTACCTTCAGGAATGTCTGGATTCTGAGCAGCCAAAGAGAAAGTGTTAATCCAGGTGCACTTTTCAAATGTTACTCCCTTGCAGAAATTAAGTTCTTTGACAATTGCCACGAGTGAGTAGGAGGACATTCCTGTTGGGCTGTCAGCTCTCCTGTATCCTGGCTCTCACTTTCAGAAAAGACTCTGACAGTATTTACTTGCATCTGATTCCATCAGGTGTCCAAAATAATCTTGAAACAACTTCTGCTATTTGAGATGTTACCATTGTGATTTTATCATATCACATCAATTTGCTGCTTGAGTGTTTTAACACCACTCAAGACTTAGCATTGAACTAATTTCAATACTAAAACTCCCCTTCTCCTTCAAATGATTATAATATTCCTGTCTGTTTTATAGAACCTTAAAAGCAGCTGCTTTTAATGCAAGCTGACCTGGGTGCCAGCAAGCAACAAAGGGATCTCAGTGACTTCCTTTCACAATATGAAGTAGTTAGGAGAGCATCAGTCCAGTAAATAACTCTTGGAAGTCTTGACTGACATCCATATAATTTTTCTGGGGCAGCCTAAGCAAGAAGAGCCAATATAAACCCACATGGTATTTTTTTTTTTTTTAATGAGACTTGCAGAGCAGCCAGTTGGCAGCTGAGTGGGAGTTTGCAGACATATGGAGAGTAGTGACAAATGAAGTGTGGTGCCAGCAGAGTCGTGTTCATTAGGGGGCAGCTCCAGCTCCCTCCCACTCCCCATGGGTCAGCCTTGGGCCTGCACAAAGCTGAAACTTTGGCACCAAATCCCCAGGGGACTTCCCTGAGATATTCACAACCAAGTCAGGCTGGTTCTTGTGGAAATCCACAATCAGAGAAGCTCCTGGAGAGAAATGAAGTGATGGGAGATGTTCAGGTGAGCCCCTGGGAAAGCTGCAAGGAAAGGTGGATAATCCTGAGGAGATGGGTGTGAGATGGGAGCGTGGCAGGCAGGGATGTGACAGTCACAACCTGGATCAAAGGAAAGGCTGCCTGAACTCCCAGGGACAACATTGTGCTTTCATAGGAAAATAGATTCATTCACTGCAGGGAAAGATGAATGGGAAGGATGTGATAGTGGCAATATACAGAGAAGAATCTAGAGAAGGTAATTTGGGATGTGGAATTGCTCTTTTCATCATCCAAGGACAAAGATATCCAATGAAGTGAAAGGCAACAAATGGAAAACAAATAGAAAGTGCTTCTCTCATGAAAAACTTAACCACAGGGATCTTTGCTGGGTGTTCCTTGAGATTGGCAGGACTGAAAAAAAATGAAATTGCTCCAGAGCAATCAGAAGTCTCTATACTACACTGAATTAAGGCACTCTGTGTATAGAAACTTGGGTTAGGGTATAAGGCACATGCTGGGTGAGAGGGTATTTTTCTCTTGTAAGTTGTGCTGCAGTTTTCATCCACAGGGCTTTTCCCATCTTCTTCTGAAGCAACAATTCCATAGCTGGTAACTGGATCTACTGCTCTTATCAGCAGAGGCACTTTCTGTGTTCCTGCCAACTTAAAACGTTGGTTTTAATACTCAGATCTTGAAAGCATTCACAAGTAGGCAACCTTTTATACCTGATGGCAAATGGCTGCAATGTTTGTGCTCTCAGAATTAGGGCTCTGAGCCCATCAGGTGGAGACCAGTCTTCTGAGGTGCCGTTTCCCATCAGGAATACACCTTGGAGTTCCATATGCACCACCAAATTATGCAAAATAAAGCACTGGGAGAAAAAATGTGGAATATTTCTGTGAATATTACAGAGCACAGGATCAGGCTTCAGTGCTGCAGTAATAAAGAATTAATTGAAATACATGATTAGGCTAAGTGGGCATTTCCTTGTTAATGAACATTAAAATGTATTTGGATTTAAGAGCTTTGCTTAATGTTAAAGACAAGTTTAAAGACAAGTGGGTGCTGCATGTCCCATGTTTTAAAGAAGCAGGGTAGAAACTCGATCTCAGCTTTCAGGACAGCATTGCTGAAGGCTTGGGACTGAAGTCTAGAACTGGTACCAGTATTAACAGCCTCATCTATTTATGTGTTTTATTGCACACAGTCTCTGAGGGGATGATCTGGGGCTTCTGTTGGTGTGATTGAAGTGCAGCAGCTGAACTGGGAGGTTTAATTCAGTGCTGAGTGCACAGAGCAGCAAATGAGATCTGCTGGGGAAAGACTTATCCAACTGCTGCTCCTCGTGGCTTTGGTATTACAGCCACTGAGTATTCCAGTAGAGCTGATCCTTCAGCATCCAACACAAACCAGTGAAACATTCACTGGCTGCAGCAGGAGCAGACTGGGACTGGAATTAAAATACTGACAAAGGATGGGAAACAAACAAGTTTGAAAAAAACCAGCTCTGTGGTGCTTCTTGCAATAAATATTTATCTTCAGCTTCTTGTAAATATAATAGAGGAAGAAGGAAAAGACCTCATTTTCCTGGAGGAAGTCTGTGTTGTACCTACTGCAGAAATGAATATTTTTAAGTCTGAGTATTTGCCTATAATGTCATAATAGTTTTCCCCACTAATTGTATTTAAAATCTTGATTCCAAGGGCTGTTTTTGCCCTCTCTGCTATACTGGGCTCCAGGTAGTCCTGAGCTATTTTAATATCCATGGTGCAGGAGAGCACTACAAATGTGAGTGAGGTAAATGCTGCTGTTAAAAAGTATTGGCAGAAGGTGTTTTAATGCAAGAGAGCTCATCTCCTTCCCTGCCTGGTGTAAAAGGTGGATAATAGTGTTGGGTTTTTGGCAGTGTTTGGGGAGGGTTCTTTGAATGCTTCAATCTTACTGTTGAGCCACTTGAAATATGTTCCCCTTTCCTCTGCAGATAACAAAGAACTTTACCTTGCAAAGGCATTTCACAAGGCATTTCTAGAAGTTAATGAGGAAGGATCAGAAGCTGCTGCTGCCTCAGGTACCTGACTGAAAAGCAGAATTAAATCAAATGTCTGAGTATTCTGTGCTAATTAATTTTTTACAACTGATTTGCTGTATAGCCAGGAAAGCTAAATAGCAGCATGGAGACACAGCATAGCAAGTGTGTTGCTTGCAGAAGAGAATTCTGCAAATCAGAAGTGTTGGCATTTTTGTAACATGTTTTACAAAGAATTTTGAGCATCCTCTGAAAAACCTCTTCTTTATTTTGTTTCTGATTGTCAGGAGAGTACAGACTGCAGTTTATGTTTCCTTTATGGAACTTGAGCTTTCATCATTTTTCACCTGCTAATTGAGATGGTCAGAGGCATTTGATCCAGCAGAGTTAGAGGGAAGGATGAGGGTTGTTGTGGCAGCTGCATTTTAATGCAGCTCATATTCAGAGATATGAGATGGGAAGTGCTGAATGCACAAGCAGAGCTGTCCCCTGTTAATGCTGGGGGCAGGTTCTTGGTTTACATGATTGTCACATGAAAATAAGTTCCATTTGTTGTCCATATGTATCATTAGGTAATTTCTAATTGCCTCTACTTTGCCAGTCTTTGAGGAAAGGAAGAATTACGTGCCAGGTCTGGGCTGAATCGTGCCCAGCTGTCTCTATGGACATACTCCAGTCTTTATGAACAATGGAGTGAGAATTTAGAAGTAAATTAAACACTAGGAATTAGTAATAATATCCTGGAGAAATCCATGCACCTCCAAATAAAAATAACAAAGGGCCAAATTCTGCCTGATTCACAGATGATTTTACCTTCAGCTCTGCATTATTTAAAGACACCAGCCAAAAGCTGCAGGATCAGCCTATTTAATTTTTTGCATATTCCCTAGTTATTAAGGGTTCCCTTTCCCTCTCCACTGTGTAAAACAGGTCAGCAGTGCTGGTTAATGCAGTGCACTTCCCTCTGTGAGTGAGCAGGACTCATAACTCCTCTGAAGGCTCTGGATCTTAAAATTTATATGCTGCTCCCTCAGTCTGGGAAATTGCAGCACTCTGAATTGTTAATCATTCTTAAAGCCAGAATAGGCAATTACTCTGCAGGTCTCTTTCCTTTTCAGTGAATATTTTCCTGCTGTTTTTTGGTTGAGTGTGGGACTTCAATGGCTGCAGGAAGAGCAGGAGAACAGGCAGAGCTGTTTGACAAAGTTCTGTGTTCTGTTTCCTCCAGGAATGATTGCCATCAGCAGAATGGCAGTGCTCTACCCCCAAGTCATAGTGGACCATCCCTTCTTCTTTTTGGTCAGAAACAGAAGAACAGGTGAGAATATTGCAGACTTCTCTAAGTTTTTCACAGCACATCCTCAAGCAGTCAAAGGAAAATTGCATGTTTTGACCAATGGACTGGGCTTGTATTATGAATTTCCTTTAGTTTATTTTAAAATGCCCAATGTTGAAAGACTTCACCCTCTCCATGGCCCTAAACCTTTGTCCAAATAGAACACCAACATCTGACATAACCCTGAAAAACACTCACAGAAATGAAAAATTCACCATTTCTGTTGTGAGAACAGAGTGTTACTGCCCTGAGTATCCATAATCATTGTACTCCCTGAGAGCTTGGCTGCAGTCAGAGCAGTGAAATACATTCCCAGAATCAAATGATTTGCATAATGGAGGGACATTACAGCTGGGAACAATTCTGTTGTGCTCTCCAAGTGCTCTGTGGCAGGTGAGGGATGAGAGCAGCACTCAGCAGCAAAAGGGGCAAGGATTAAGTAATTCCTGAGTCTCATATTTGTAATTTGCTGTAATGATGTGGATGTGACTGGGTGATAAAACATTGCTGTGCACCCACGGAGTTTTTATGGGTCTGTGTTTGTGCTCCCATCACAGGATCAGTGTTTACTAAACCATTCAGTGGCAGTGAGGTTTAGTCTGGTTAGGCAGAGTCACCTGTGGGACTTCATTCAAGCACAGCACTGAACAAGAGTCCACTGAGAGGAGAATAAAATCCATCCCAGCTGAAACCAGGCCAGCAAGGCAGGATACCAACTCTTAGGGGGTTTTAACCCTAATAAAATTGAATATTCTTACTGCTGTAGATGCATTAGACAGAAAATATATGTGGAGGAGGGTATTTGGCCTTTATTGCTGCTCAGTATCCAAAAATCTCCCCAAAAAGTTCAAATCAGGACAGAGTGGAACTTGGTCACTTTGGGGCAGGTCTTAAATTGCAGAACCCTTGTTGCATGTAGAAAGAGAGGTTGCCAACAACTGTAGCTAAAGCCTCAAAGCTTGTTACTAATCCAGAAATCCGAGGTTGGAAACCTTTCGTAAAAATCCTGTTGACTGCCCTTCCTCTCCAGACAAGCCCAAGTGCTCAGGTTTGGTTGCTGTCTTCAAGCAGGGCTCTTGAGCCATTTCTTGTACCAAGTTCTGAGGCATTTGTTCCTTTAACAATCACACAGCACTGCTCCAGAGGTTATTGTTGGTATTCATCATCTTCAATCCTCAGCTTCTTCTGCTTCTGACACCTTTCCCTGCCTTCCTCCTTTCCCACTTTCTCCACAGGTACCGTGTTATTCATGGGAAGGGTAATGCACCCTGAGGCAATGAATTCAAGTGGCCATGACTTTGAAAAGCTTTAACTGCCACCAGCTACCAAAAGGAGGAGATAAGCACATAAAGTTTGAAGTTAATATATTAAGGTTTGCTGTGTTTTCCCCCAAGATACTGTTTCAAAACGCTTTTGGATCTAACTGTGCGAGTCAGTTCCCAGAGGAAAGCTTACAGTATTAAAGTAATGGTTCTGTTTCTGTCATTGTGATTGCTGTGTCCTTAAAATAAAGTTGTGTACATGTCAACAATTGTTTCTTGTTCTAGTGAGTTGTAAAGCAGAAAACTGCAAATCCATTATTTGTAATTTTTTTAAAGTCCAAAGACTGACTTGATCAATGAGACAGGAGCAGAATGTGTGCAGCTCTGAATAATGCAAATGGCAAAGCTTGGTGGGCATTTCTAGAGCTGAAGAAGCACATGTGGACACTGTGATCTCATCCTGTCCCTGGCACAGTGGGGACATCACAGCCTGTGCTGCACTGCTCCATCAGAAAGTGGAGCTAACTGAGCCGAGTGGATTTGATTCTCTGACTGTGCTAGACTTTGTGTGAACTCTCCCACGTGATTCTCAAGTGCTGCTTTTCTGGATGCTCCTGCATGTGACTCTGCCACTGACCTCCCCTAAGTGTTGATGCCAATAAAACCCGATCGCATGAATATTTGAGACCTGTCAGTGTAGAAAGCTCTGTGTGTGACTGAAGTAAAGGAGTTCAGTAGTAATGGCATTCGTGTGGACATATTTTTTCTCCCCCACAGCAGTTCTACTCCTCAGTATCTCATTTCAGGGCTCTAGAATGTTCTTTCACAAAAAAAAAAACCAAAAAAAAAAAAAACCACTCCAACTTAAAATTGTCTAAAAATGTTCTAGTCTAAATAAATATAAAAAGAAATATCATCCTTTTAATTTCCTAATTTTTCTTTAGAATAGACTGACAGAGAGGAGAAAGATCCATAGCACAAGGAAATATTAGCAGGGGCCTTAGTTGCTGTTTCCATTTGGAAGAGGAGGAACAGTACCCACTGTCAGCAGAGAGACATAGAATTATTTCCTCCCTCAGTGTGCAAAATACAAAAAGAGAAGAGGTTATTAAAAAGGTGAGAGAGAATAGGAGGGAGGAGCTCCTTTGAAACAGATCATAAATACAAACCTTTGGATAATAAATGGGTTTTTCTCAGTCAACAGGAGTTTTCTCTTTGGAATTCTATGGGAACAAATGCATTTTGGCTGAAGTACAGTTCCAGGCTTCCCTGGCAGTCACTTCAGAACAGCAGAGATATTGCTCCCAAAGTTATTCATGCAAGGAGAACTTCCAAAATCTGACACATTGTTCACTCTTTTTCTACTGCTGGTGCAGCTCCTGCAGGTCAGACCGGGACGTGAGCGGTGTTCTCCGTGGAGGCTGGGAATGTTCCCTTGGAGAAAGGGCTTTGAACACATCTCCAGCCTTCCTCCTTGAACCTCTTCACAAATGGGGTTCCTAAGTGTGGTGCTGGTGCTTAGCACCTTTCTATATAATAGTCTGGACTGGGTGAGAAAGCTTTTGTATTCAGATTTAGATGGAAATGGTAATTTTAGCTTTGTGTAGCTAAAAATGTTATGCTGGGGAGGGAATAGGGAGTGCTGCTCAGAAGGAACAGGGGCTAATTTTACCAAGACAACTGTCTCACTGCAGGTAAAATGAGCTTTGATGTGGGTTACACAAGGGCTGGTTCTTCACATTTAAACTGCTCTGTGGACATCCCCTCGTGTCTGTAAAAGTCACCATGTGCTGAGGATCTCCTGTGGCTTTAATCTTAGGGGAGCCTTGTTTATTAAGCTTTTCAACATTTTTAACATGTTTTTTTTTTCAGGCTGATTTTTGTGGTGTTCACTCTGACTGAGAAAAGACATGAGAAACCTTCAGTCATGTTTATTCTCAGTCCATCAAAAGTTCTTCCTGATCAATTTTGTCTTTTCTTTGTATCAATTCCTTGCAATATATATATTCCTTACCAAGGGAAGGGCTGAAAACAGATTTGGGCTAAAGCTTTGGATTTTGGAAGGACAGCTGCCAGGCAGAAGTGCTTAGAGAGGATATCAGGCAAATGCACAGAATTCCCCTGCAGCTGCATTGAGCAAAACCACAATGGAATGATGCAGAATCACAAATTCCAAATCAAATTTCCAGAATTGCCTGAGTGGGCACATAGGAGAACCAGCAGGAACAGAAATGCAAACACTTGTGATTTCACTTGCTGCTCTCCCAGGCCTTACAGATGCAAAATAACCTTTTTCTGTTACTTTGAAATTGAGAATTACCTGGTGTACAACAACAGGAATTGATTTATTTCCATAGTTTTAAGTAGTAGTAATATCTTAAGTATTGTTGCCAGTTATTAGGTATATGAATGCTGTTCCATGATGGTTTTTACTCCGGATTTTGTATAATATCCTTTCAAAGACACTACTGCTTTTTCACTACAAAACTAGCAAAATTGGTTTGTCTTTTTTTGGCTTTTTTTTTTTTTTTTTTTTTTTTTTGGTAGGGGGAATTTGTCATTTGTAGCTCATCTGTGAATTGAGGTGTGTAGTCTTCAGTTTAAAACTGTTTTGTGTTGGAGGCTCTATCAGAAAATAAATCACTGGAACTTCCCTGTTGGTGCTGATGAAGTGGCCCCTGGTGTGAGGCTGCTGGGGTCCTGCTGGGTGCAGTTTCCTGATGGGATCCTCTTCTCTTCCTTGCACACATGTCCTGGAGTGCAGGTGGGAATGATTTCCAGAGCTGCACCTGGAAAGGTTTTCCACAAGAATCCCTTCAGCAGTGGTGCTACTACTGAAAGTGGATTTATCTGGCAGCTAGGATCCCACTTGTACGTGACCTTGAGCACCTGAGGGTTTTTGTTGAGTCTGTATTCAACTAAAATTTGTCTTGTTGTATGACTTAGAATGGGTTTGTTGCCTTTCCAAGCAGGAATTTTCACTCTCCTTCCACAAGCCTTGATAGTGGCAGAGTGAACTTTTGTACCAGTGTGTGGGAATCAAGGATGTGAGATTGCTCAAAGAAATAAGATCTTGCTGTTACACCAAACAAACCCCAACTTACTCAAGCCTCTTTTGGCTAATTTTTATTTGTCAGTGGTGGACAGAAGAAGAAACCACAAGATGTCACTCTATCCTAAGGAGATGAGAAGGACTTTCCTTTTGACAGGAATCCTGTGGGAGTGTTAGAAAGCTGGATATCCTGAGCAGAGCCCTAGTGCAGGTAGATCTCAGCACACTCAGTGAGAGATGCTGAGTTTGGAGCACATTTAGCCCCAGATTCCTGGGATTAGTAATCACAGATGGGAGGAACAAACCCCCAGATACCTGCTGTGTGTTGCAAACCTCCCTCTGATTCTTGCCAAGGGATTTCTGCAGGAGTTCCGTGGCTCCCAGGGGAAGTTTTGTCCTGCATGGTGCCAGTCAGCTTGGTGTGGGGTGAAATAGCAGGACTGGGTTGTTCTTTAACCTGTCCCCATGAGCAGCCCAGAGCTCTACTGGGGTTATTTCAGAGAGCCACTGCTGCAACAGGACCCAGGATTTCTGTTTTACAGGAGGGAAATAATTGGGATTGACTCATGGATGTGTGCTGTTCTCTGTTGTCTCTTAAATTTCCCCCTTTCTGTCTCTGCCTTACACAGTCACTGGAATTCCTTCATGAGCAGATTCCCAGTGTGTTCACCCCTGGCACAGGGAGGTTCCACCACTGTCAGGGGTTCTCCCTTCCTGGGGAGGAGGCAATATTGTTCCTGTGAGGATTTTCTTAAAATGACCACAGGGCCTACTCCAAAAGTGGTGTTTACAAGCTCATTCTTGAATTGTTCCTGTCCCTCCTAATGGGCAATCTTTGCTTTTGTCCCTGCAGTGGAAAATAGGAGTAGCTGGATCAGAAAGAGATGGAGGAGTACCCCAAACCCCAGTGCAGTGCCTTGGTAGCTCAGATAATACCTGCAAGGAGCTGACTTCCCTCGGGAGCTGCTCTGCATCTCCTGGCACAGCTGGGAGGAGCTGTGGATTCCCTGAGCCTGGAAATCTGTCCGGAGTTCCCAAGGGTGTGGATCAGGCTGCTGCAGTCTCAGGGCTCCACACAGACAGGGGACCTCTGTTAACTGCTTCTTGGGCTTCTGGGGCTTCCAGCTGGGCTGGCTAAGGGCTGTGAGCAAGGTTCCACATGAGAAACCATCCTCAGTGCCCATCGGTGATGCTTTGAAGCTCGTTAGCGCTCTGGATCTGTCGCCCCCTCCACCAGGGCTTCTCAAATGCCATTCTTTTCATACAGCGCTGTCTTTCAACGGCATCCACAGGAAGATTTTTTTTCATATTACAGCACTAATTAGAAGCCCAAGTCATGGGCCAGTTGCTGGAGAACTGAATGAAAAGCCTGGCAGAAGTAAGGATTTAAATGCAGCTGGAAGTGCAGTTTACAGACAATAGCACAGTGCAGCAGCCCGGGCTGAGAGGCTGATGAAGGACATCAGGCTCAGCTGGGCACTCTGGCAGGCAGGTAAATGGAGAAAGGTGGAAAAGATAAATGTATGAGCCCAGATACAGATATTGATTGTAAAATTTTAGCTCTGCTAGGAGCTGGCTGAGGAAAGAATTGGAATTGTTCCTGCAGCTCAGGAATTGAGTCCATTCCCTGGGTTTTTATCTTTTCAGCCACACTGAATCACAATAGGAATGATGGCTCAGATATAACCCAGGCTTTACTGATAACAAGTTGTTTTACTGTCTCTCATAAACACACATCCTCCCTGTGGAAGAGTGATCTTTTTGGAGCAACTGAGGGAAAATTCCTACAGAAAAAAACATTTTGTGTTTGTGTAGAAATGCTTTTAAGAAAGGAAGGGAAAAGATACAGAGGAAATCTGGATTGTGTCGAAATCATGTTTTTAACCTTCTCATTAAGGGATTGGAATTGCCCATGGAAAAAAAATGAGCTTCAACCATTCCTTCAACTATTCTAGTGCTACCAAAAGTGTTTGAAGCCATTCATAGGTTTTTACTCTATTTACAGGTATTTGTTAGAAGTCATGTTTTAAACCCAAGCTGGAATCCTTGCAGGTGGTAACTGGGTGATAATTTTGCCTGAACAGAGTGAATGAAATATGTTAAAACACAATAAGAAATGAAAGATATCAGGAAGTCCCTCTTGCCCTGAGACCTGTAAGGATCATGCTCTGGGCAATGCCAAATCTCACTGGTCACCAAGAGTGTGACACAAAAAATCTGTTTATTTGGGCCTTGTGTCATTGCCAGTGTATTTTGTAAATGCATGTTTCTAAAGTCAACGGCCAAAAAAGTCAGCATAGCTTGACACAGGAATAATAACATTTCTGAAGTTTATTACAAGACAAATATTGGTCTCAAAATTCTTTGGCTCTGCTGGGAAATGTTCTCCTTGGGTCAGGCTGCAGCCTGGGATCACCAGTGTGTAGTGACAGTGTCATTTTCCAGGAGCAGCACCGTGGAAAGCTCTCCTGCCAACTCCAGAGCCAGGATATGTCTTCATCAGCTGAGCTGCTTTTGGCAGCACACTTGGAACGAGATGAGCTTCAAGGTCTCTTCCAACCCAAACCATTCTGTGATTCTGTGATTCTATTAGAGCCCTCAGCAAAATCCAGAGAGGGAAAAGGGGCCAGTTCTGCTGCTGCTGCTGCCTGGTTTACATCTGTCTCCATTGATTTTTCCTCCACAGAATTTTCTCTCTGGTCAATGCATAAAGAAAATCAGAGACAATGTGCTCCAGTTTGTAAGCTCACTTCAGATTTTTTGATCAGAAGTCATTTGTGAATCATCCCAATATTTCAGAGCCAGTCTTACTGCTGCAGTTCCATGGGGAGCAAAGTGACCAGGCTGACTGGAGTGATTTTAATTCTTTTATTTTCATTAAATATATTTTATTAAAATATATTTTATTTCTTTTATATATATATATTATATTATTTTATTATATATATAATATATCTTATATATTACATACTATATATAATATAGTATAATACATATTATGTATTTTATTTGTTTATATAATATATATTAATTTTAATTATTTAATGTGCTTATATTAATATAAGTATATATAAGCATATTATATTATATTATATTATATTATATTATATTATATTATATTATATTATATTATATATATTATATATTATATATTATATATTATATATTATTATATTACATATTATATATTATATATTATTATATATAATATTATGACAAATTATTACATATTATTATATATTATATTATATATATTATATATTATATATTATATATTATATATTATTATATATAATATTATGACAAATTATTACATATTATTATATATTATTATATTATATTATATTTATTATAGTAATTGTATTTATTAATTATATTTATTATATTATATATTATTTATGGATGAAAGTGCTCTGAGGAGGTGATCTCTTAATTACTGAGCTTTTAACTCTTAGCACCTGTGGGAGAGAATGTGGAAGCATGAGTAGAGCAGCCTTGTGTCAGCCTTACAGAAAGGCAGGGATGTCACCAGCTCTGATGAGCACATCCAGGCACATCATCCTGAGGGAGAGCTCCCAACAGAAAATAGGGAATGTCGAGTTCCACAGCCTTAAATTCTTCAGTCGAGCAGACAATCTTTCCAAAGAACTCAGAGCAAAGAGCATCATCAGGAAAAGCTGCATTGTCATCTGCAGCCTGTTCCAAATCCCTTTGTGCTCCATCATGAAAAGATTGCCATTACTTTTGTCAGGTTTCTCTCAGGCCATGCCCTGGAGCCTGAGTTCAAAGAACTGGCTGGGAACTGACACACCTGGGATTTCTTGTGGGTAGAAAAGTTTTGCCCAGTTTTGCCAAAATTGCAAGAATTACTTTAGGGTTCTTACCTGAAGATATGGTCTTCTAATCACAGTGTTTCTACAGAATAAAAAGGTGAAGACTCTATGCATGCAAGATGTAGAATTTAGAAAACTGCATTTTGTCTGTTACACATGCACTCATGACATGTGGATTTATTATGGGAACCACAAATCCTGTTATTATTTTGCTACTAAAAGTAAACAACACCTAAGCCATTACTGCATGAAACCATGAGATAATGCAGTACAAAATAATGAAGTCACTCTGTGCCTCTTGCTTTAGAGGTTTTTCCTTGGTGCAGGATGCCTGTAAGGAATCAAAAATGTTCTTTCCATCCTCCCTTTCTCAGACACTACCTTGGCTGGGTTCCTCTCTCTCAGTGCCCCGAGTTAAATGATGAATTTTGGCCTCTTGAAAGTGATGGCAGCAAATTCCTCTGCCTGCAACCACTGCACAGGGAATTCCCCAGGGTGAGAGGAGCAGACAGATGAAGGCAGAGGCCCTGGGGAAATAAAGGAATATCAGTGTTTAACAGGAGAGGCAGTGGCAAAGCTCCCCAGCCACTGGCAACACCCAGGGCCCTGAAGAAGAGCCACAACCCCTGTGGGAGGAGCTGGCAGAGCTCTCCCGAGAGAATTGCTTTGGTATTACTTGGTATTTTCTAGACAGAACAACTCTCTAGTAGATTTATTGGCAGTGCACTGAGTGTCTTGAGCACAAGTTAATTCGGGCTCTCTTAGCCTTGATAACACTTGCTTAAAATATGCTTCCTCCTATGGATGACAAGAGTACAGAGATTATATTTTGATAGTTCCATGACAAGTGACTTCCAAAAAGCAACATAGAAGGCTATTTTTCAGAAGGGCCATTAACCAGCTGGCAGCCTGTTTTCCACCCTTCATGGCAAGCATGATAATCTGAGCAGCATTCAGGAGCAAGGCTGATCAAAGTCTTCGCTGTTTTCCCAGGAAATGCATCCTGATGACTCCACGGAGAAAGGTTTTCAAGTGGAGAGATTGTTTTACATTTCTATCTCCCTCAGTGCTGGAAAGCCTGGCTTATTTTTTGGGGTTTCTGTACAGAGTCCCTTTTTTTTTTCCTAGAGCTTGGGGAGTATTAATTTTGCAAGTGTGTTCACATTCACATCTGACGACACCATCTGATAAAGCTGGGGTATCTGTGACAGCCTCGTGCTTTTGTGTGTCACGGCAGTGGTGACTTCAGCTGCTGGAACACTATCTAAACCTGCACAGACACAAGCTGAGGCTCATTCCTACACAACACAGCTGGCAGAGCAGATAAAATCAGTATTTATTCCTGGTCTCAATCTCAGAACTTAACCAGCACCTTGCTGATAAAATTTTGCTTCAGTGGGGCAAAGGGAAATGCTCTTTTCCCAGCTGGTCACACCTGAGAGCTGAAGGGAGGTGCTGGCTCAGGTTTGCTGTGAGGATGGTTCCCCTCCTGTCCTCCCCCAGCCCCTGCCATCCCTGGCTGGAATTTGGCACAATCCAGAGCTTTTCCTGCCTGCATTTCATCCCTGTGGCGGGGCCCTGCAGAGGGAAGGGGATGTGGATGTGGGGTTGAGGTCTCTGCTCTCCTACACTCCATGATGTCTCTCTAATGCTGAAAATGGGAACAGTGGGATGCTGTCAATTGCTGGCTGTAAAACCAGAGTAAAATCTGTAAAACCAGAGTAGGGCTGATGTGCAGGACAGGCCTTGTCCCAACCTGCTGGCCAAATCAATCACCCACTGGCCAAATCAATCACCCACTGGCCAAATCAATCACCCACTGGCCAAATCAATCACCCACTGGCCAAATCACCCTCTGGCCTGCTTGGACCAAAGTGCCAACAGATTTATGTGTCAGGAAAATGTAGTGAACAACCAGAGCATTTTAGAACAAGCTGACAAACCTGCAGCACTCAGGAGCAGCAGCTGATGCTCCCTCAGAGATGCAACATGACTCCTATAATCACAGAAATGTATTTAATTCTGTTTATTTAAACCAGCCCCGTGTTTTGCTGTGAGCATTCATCATCTGGTGTCACACAGCAGAGTAGGAAATGTCACCCTTTGAGTCACATCCCCAGTGCTCTGTTAGCAATGCTCTGGCTGTACTCCACAGCTGGAGAAAAAAGGGCTTCATGCCTTGCTGCCTGTAGAGCAAACACGCTCTTGCAGCTTCATTTTGTATTCAGCAGCTCTCCAAAACAGTGAAGGCAGCATGAAAAATGAGGAGGAGCACGGCTGAAGCTCAGCTGCTGATCTTTCACAGCTCCACTGCAAAAACTACGAGGTTTGAAAGGAGACTTTAAAGTACAGGTATCAGCAGAAATATTAAACTGCTTTAATCCAGAAAAGAACACCTGGTCACTCAGTCATTTCATAAATGAAAACAGGGCTCTCTTCTTCCCCCAGCACGAAGCAAAAAGAAAATTCTAATTTCCCAACTGGGAATACAGCACAGAGCTGGCAGCAAAGTGAAGCAGTGAAAGATGGTGTAGTTAATGGTTGGGACTGGTTCAGTGACCTGGCAGGCCTGTGACTGGAGAATATTGTGACATAAAGTGGTTTAACAGCATCTTCATAGCCCCTCTAGGGCAGCAGTGGGCTTGGAGCCTCTTTGCAGTCCAAAGATGAGGATGGATGTGAAGTGTACGGGGTTTAATCCTTTTTATTTTCCCGTAAAGAAAGGCTGCTTCTCCTGTCACCTCATCTCTGTTAAAGCAAAAACGTGAGGTGGGGACTGACATCTGGAAAACAGAGATTTGTGTGCAGAGGGGATTTGGGGCTGAAAAGAACTAAAGCAGAGTGAGGCACTGGATGGAGTCATTCCACTTCTAGGTTTGTCTTTGCTGGGCCCTGATTGAAACCCAGCTGCTGGCAGGAAAACCTGATGGACGTGGATGGAGCCCTGCCCTTCTCAGGGATTGCAGCTGGGCTCTGGTGTCCTGCAGTCCTGAGCTGGTGTGGAAAGCCAGCGGAGCTGGGAGCAAGGGTGAGGAAAATCTGTCAGATGAAGATGCTTTAAGGTCTGCTTGGCTTTTGGGTGTATCCAAGTCCAGAATCCCCTCTCCACTGAAGCCTGATTTAAGATAGGTATGGAATGGGATGTGGATGGGAAGTGCTTGTAGCAGGAAATGCCCTGCTTGGCAGGCACAGCCCCTGGGCCGCGGGACACAGCCGTGGAGAATCATCCCAGGAGCGGCTCAGCTCCCCCAGCACTGCTGGAGGAGAACGTGCTGGAGCCCTCAGGACACAAGGATGTGATACAGCAAATACAGTCCCTGACTTTGAGCAGGAACACATGTTCATTGCATTTAATCTCTTTTGGCAGGCCGTGCCAGCTCCTAACTTTAAATGCAGGAATTGTGGACAGCTACAGCGTGTCTGTCTCCTGCCTGTAAAGGAAGCACTGGAGAGAAGCAAGGTTCATTCTTTCTTTATGTAACACAAGGCTGCCATTTGCTCAAAATGAAAGCAAGTGGGAGTAAATTATTTGGATTTCCTGACAAAAGCTGCTTGAACACAACACCTTTAATAAAAACAGTTGATTCTTCTCATAATGCTCCTCTCCTCTTTTCCCCATGATCACAGGAGGCCCTGCTTGCTGCTTTCAGCTAGAGAACATCTTTATTATTCTTGCAGACAGTGAATAACAAGGCATTCATTTGAACTTAATTTTTTTTGGCAATAAGACCTGGGGAAATAATAGGGATAAAAAAATGGGAGATGTCAGGAACAAGTTCTGCCTGTAAATGCACGTTCAGAGTTCTCAGTCCCTTCTTTGATTGGAATGGGGACAGGCAGTTCTGAATTTTAAATTGAGTTATGTTTGTCATTCTGCATTGTTTCTCCATGTTTTCCTGTTCTCTCCCTCCTTTCTAAGCTCGTGTAGAGCTGGGTACTTTTTTACCACCTTGGCCCAGCAATACATTTATTTTCCCATCCCACACTTAAAGAAATGATGTCTATTTGTCTCAAACATCTCATTTATGACAACCTGGCAAAGCCACTTTAATCAAGAAGTGCTCTGGTGACTCCCAAGTATTCCTGCATTTGCAGGACCTGATTTTCAGGAAGGCAGGGGTTTGATGGATGAAATAAACCACTTTTTTTCAATATATTTCAGGTAATCAATTCTAAAAAAGAAAAAAAAAAATGTGAGTCTTTAGCAGCTGGAAGTAGTTTCAGATAAATACAAGAAAATGTTGGAAGTGCAATGGCATCTGCAATGATGGAAATTAGAGAGGAGAATAACCAGAGATGTTGTTTCCAACAGCACAGGGGAAAAGGAGGCTTACTAGGCTGCAACAGGAAATTGTCTATCAAAATGAATTTAGAATGATTTTCATATGATTAAAATTACCTGATGAGACTTATGTTTGATAAATTAGGAAGTACTTAATGAATCTTGTACTCCATCGGGAATTATTAACAATTAACTCACGAAAAGATGAAACATGAGACTCATAATAAAGATGTGGGTGGAGGAAATGAGACTGACCTCGCACTGGAGGTTTCATCTCTGGGTGGTTCCATCAAATGGAACTGATTTGTTTGTTCTGGCAGCTTGGGATGTTTCAGATTTTGAGGATTAGGCAGGAATGGCAGCTGGGGAAGTGGAGGGTGACAAGAAGCTCATTAAAATGGGTGGCAGTTTGTCACTGAGCTCCAGAGAGCTCCAAACCATGACCTGAGTGAGGGTTCATTCCCTTTGGAGAGGTCTGGCAGATACCTCTGGGGTTTTTCCACAGTCACACGTGGGTTTGGTTCTGCTCCAGCTGAATTCCGTGGCTTTGCTCCTGAGGGCTACAAGGTTAATCAAGATTTTATGTGCATCTGTGGGTTGGGATCTTATGTGCATCTGACTTCATCCAATATAAAAGCCATGCTTTAAGGTAAAAGGGAAAATATACCTCATCTCAGGGAGGTGAATACTGGGAGAAATCATCAATCAGGAGTGTCATGTGCCACCAACTCCACTTGGGATACAGTTACATTCTCTCTTTCATACAGGCTAATGAAGAAACAGTGAGTTATGTTCATTATTTCTTTTGGAAAGAAAGTTTTGAGAAAGAAAATCTTGAAGTGTTACTTATTTGTGGTCTTTCCTCAGTGTCAGAAAAAGTTTAATTCCCCCAGATATTGTTGACCTTCATTTTGCTAGAAAAGACAGACTTGATGCTGCAATAGGCCTCTCCTGAACCAAATAAAAATGCTTTCTTCATTCCACAAACATCTTTTCTTAAAGCTTCATCCAAAGATTATTAAATCAAGGAAAGGCTCACTCTTCAGTCCCAGACATTGTCATTATGACTTGCCCATTGTTTTTCCAGGAGAGAGAACCAAATTTCAGTCCCTGTTGCTTGGTTACAGCCCCTCCAACCCTCTTGGAATGCATGGGTTTGTAACACCTTCGAGAAGCAGACATATATAGTTTTCACTTCAATTATTTATGCAGCTCGTTGTTGATTCCTTTTTGTCTGCTGACCCCGATGAAATGTTTCACTGACTCCGCTCTCCTCCTCTCCAAGGCTTTATTCTGCTGTCCTTGGCTTTTCCCTGGGAATGCTCTCCAAGTCCTACCAGTGGGAGTCAAATACTTTCCTGGAATCCTGAATGGGCAGGACAAAAAGAATTGTGTTGCCTGGGTAACTCAGCAAAATAACCAGTTAGTTTGAGTGAGTGTGCCGAGGCACAGATGAGCGTTTGTGCATCCGAAGCGCGTTCCTTTCCCAGGGCCCTGCACATCAGAGCACTGGAACAGCCCAAGAAACCCTCTCTTTCTGACTGACTCACCCAACATGAGTGCTCTGGATTCCTGCATGTGTTCAAGCCAGGTAAGTTCAATAAAAGTCAACTTTCTGCTGGTGCTGAAGTGTTGTTACGTGTTCAGGTCTGATTTTACCGGTGCCATCGACCCAATGGTCTGTTATCACCAATATGTATGAAATTAACACCAAAAAAAAAGGACTTTACATAAAGAACGTAAAATTATAGCAACAAACTGATTTAACCCTGAACCAGAAAAATGTTGTAATAGAGAAATTTCTTTTAAGTGTTCTTTAACAATGATTATCAAAATGTCAGCTCAGAAACTCAGCCAGTAAACACAGACTTTAAAGCCAGACTGTTCATCCAGTCTGGTCTTAACGAAGTCAGTGGCTGGGAATCCTGTGTGAATGCTGACCCTGGGCACAGGAACAGAATTTCTGCTACCACAGTGCCAGGATTTCATGGTCTGAGCATCTCAGTTATTTCTGTATAAAAGGAGGAGGGATAATATTATTTCCTTTCTTCCTACTCTTTGTCTGTCTGCTCTGTTCAATTAAAGCACAAACTCTCCGGAGCAAACTCTGTTTTCCTGACTTTCTGTGGTGCCCAGAACAACGGGGCCTCTGGTGGCCTACAGCAGAGAAAATAATTGGGATTGTTTCTGTCATTAATCAGACCTCAGGATGAGCTGCATTCTGCCCAGTTCCTACATATTTCATGGACATGCAGGGAAGAATCCAACGGGACAAAAAAAGATGTGAGAGACACAGGGTTGAGACCGATGCCCACACTGCATTTACCCAATTAAAAGACAAAATTACTGGTCAAAATTAGATAAAGAGGGAAAAAACCTATTTTTTCCTTGCAGAGCTGGGACATGCTGCTGAATTTCTTGTCAGAAGCATATTTTTATGGGCAGGTTGTAAAGATCTGAAAAATAGTGTTTATAATGGAAAGGCCGACACCATGTAAAATATGTCGTTCCTCTGAAATAGCACAGAGATAATTTTTCATGGGCTTTATGAGGAATTCATTTGCCATAAAAGATCTGAAGCCCATTAGGCTGTGATGGGGACCAGTACCTTTCATTTTGTAGACAGAGGAAAAATGGTAAGTAGAAAGGCCCCAAATTACAATCTTGTTTGATTTAGATCTTAATTTTTTTTATTCTTAGCAGGCAGAGCAATGATTTGCTCAAGTGACCTGATGAATCTCTTAATACCCCATCCTCGCCCACCCCGTAATAAACTCAGTTCTTAGCACATAAAGTTTTAATGAAACCTGTGTGGAATGACTACTTTGTTAAATTTCACATAACGATCTGCCAGTTCAACATTTGGAACCACAGAATGCCTCTGCATGGAGCTGAAATGCTCTAATTACCATTATTCCCCTCTGCTTTACTGGCACGCTGCAATTTGCCAGCTGAATTTCTGAGAGAAGGTTTTGGAGCCTTCAGCAGCCATTGGGGAAAGCACAGACCTGTCTCTACAGAAAGACCTTATAATGATCAGCCTTTGTAATGACCAAAAAGAGAAAAGAGGAGTGTGAAGGAAAAGGAGGATAAGGAATAATTTTTTTTTCTGTGAAGAAGCTGAAAGGTAGAAGTCTAAACCACAAAGGTTTTGACTATAGGCCATTTCCAATTAAATGTCCCTGGGCACAGAGCACTGTGTACTTTTCCCACACTGATTTTAATCTATTTATCCCCTCTTTTTTCAGTACAGAGCCCAGGAGCTCAAGTGAGGAGGGGGCTGTGCCTGTGGTGTGGGAGTTGCACGTCAGGGCACCATTTACAGCTCCATCATAACCTTCCCCTAAAATCTGGGTCCCACCACTACTGCTGGAGTTTAAAAGCCATCTGTGACCTTCAGCAGGCACTAACCAGTGCCCACAACCATCCTGAGCTACTGCAATTCCACCCTGGAGCCCTCCCAGCATCTGTATTTTATCTGGGTGAACAAGCAAAAAATGCATTTTGAAGGGAATAATTCACTGGGCTGAGCCTCAGAAGCTACAGCTTTAATGTTTTGAGAAAAATATAGAAACAGACATAAACCTGACCTGCTGGTTCCCACCAAGAGAAGAATCTCTTGTTTTCACTCTCAGCTGCAAATTTGGAGAAGGAAGCCTGGAAGATTTTCCTAAAATGCCTGAGCACGTTCAAATGAGGCAAGAACGCCCAGCAGAGCGAAGAGGCGCTCATAAAGAACTTTCCTGAACATTACATAAAATGTGAGCCTCTTTGAGTATCTGCTTTTCATCCAATAGATACATTAATAAGACATTTAACAAGCCATTAATGAAGCAGGAGATCTTTTAGGCAGCGAAAATAAGAACTTCAAGCGGGCAAAACTGTGAAAGCAATCGGTGAAAGTGAAGTCGCAGGAGCGAGCAGCCCGGAGATTCAGCTGGATGATCACGTATCTTGCTACAGGTATCACCAACCTATCTTTAGGCACCTTCTGGAAAAACAGCTCACTGATACCAGCTCGATCAGCCCAGGAATTTGTTTGATGTGCTTAAGAGATTGGTAACAATAGCTCCTAACGTGACTGCGTTGCGAGGTGACAGCGTTCCCTTGGAGACGGTGAATCCATCCAGCCCCGGCCAGGATCCCGGCAGGTTCCCCCTCTCCAGAGGCCGTGGAACTCCTTCCCTGGGCAGGGGCAGAGATGGGAAGATAAGCTCTGCCTGTAGACAAATAGCCCTGTGCAAGATGTGAGGATTTTATGCAGCAGCCAGACATGTCTGAAAGGTAGGAGGGTGCAAGGAGACACGAACCTGTAGTCATTGCTTGACATGCTTTGACAACAAAGATAGAGTTACAGGATTGAGTGTCTTTTTTAAAATGTACCAGCCTGTATTGCTAACAGAGGTTGCTGTGCAGGGAAAACACAGGAATTCAAACAGAGTTGCTTTTCTTGGTGTCATTGCCTGATTGCTGAAAGGAAAAGCTGTCCCAACAAAAATGTTGAGTTTGTTACGAAAATGCGTGAAAGGCACGTGGATTGAGATGTGAGCTTTGCATTGGGGCAAGTCGGATCCATGAGGAAAATATTAATTAATATGCTAAGAGTGTATTATTATGGTGATAGGACCTAATTAAGTTAATTATGTCTTTGGGGGGGGCAATTTTATGAAGCATAAAGCAAGATAATTGATGCTACAGCTATCAGCGAGGATGCTTTGTAGCCATAACTTACAGGTGTGTTTGTCACTAAATTATGCTCAAAAGAACTGCTTCAAAATGTTGCATAATGCCTCATAGAACTCCTATAAAAATAATTGAAAGGTAATAGAGCGTGCAAACACTGTGTCCATATCTTCTACTCTCCGAAGTTGAGGGAGTTCTCATAATAAGTGTTTGCATACAAGCAGAGCTGCTCTGGAGCAGTAAATTGTGTGCATTCGAAATGAAGCACAGCCTGAATTCTGAGTTTGCTGTCTTTTAAATACTTTCACAAATTGTGCTGGTAAGTCACCCCTGCAGTTCGTTTATGTGGATGGCTTTGGCATTTGCCACTGTCTGGGACAACATAAATAATTGGGTGTTTGGAACCTGGGAGCAAGCACTTATTTGTGCAGGTGGTCTGGGCAGATCCAGAACCAGCTCTCAGAGCCTGCAAAACCTGCAGCTCTCACCCAGTGATACAAACCCTTTCCTTTGGGAGGATTTATTGTTCTTTTCTTAGTTTCTCTAGTTTGAATATTTTTTTTTCTCTTCCTTAAAGATGATCTTAAAACACATTTGATTTGGTTCCTTCCTCTAGAATGGTCCACATTTTTCACTTCCACAGTATCAGGACTGAAGGAAGTGAGAGCATTTTGCTGTTAAATAAGAACCTGAGCAGACTACAGAGATCAACCACACTGGAGCAGGGGCCTTTCCATCAGATATGGGCTGTGATTTGGTGGGATGTAGCAAGCACCACGGGAATTCTGACTCTGGATATGTGAAGAGTTAGTATAAATAGCCCTACTATTTGCTCCCAAACCTTTTATCCGGGGCACTTCAGATTTAAGGGGAAAGCTAAGCCTGCTCGAGGATGCTGATTCCTGAGGAGCAGCTGGGGATAAGGCTGTGGGAATTTAGACCAGAGCCCAGAACTGCTGAAAAGGCTGGGACAAAAAGCTTTTCAAATCCCAAATGCAAGAGTTTGCTCATAAACTCCTTTATCTTTGCTCCTCTTTATCTGAGCTTCCCATTTTCTGCGTGGCAGAGCTGAACCTGTGCTGTACAGCCTCAGATGTTTGTGCATCGAGGCTGCTGCTCCATCAGGAGAAAGGAGTCTTTTGACTGACACTCCTTTTTTAACAGCCAAATATCTAAAATATACACAGGAGGGACTTTTCCACTCTGTTTCTCATTCAGTATCTGTCACTGGTGTAGTTTCAGAAGTAGCTCAGCTTTAGCTCTTCAAAGTCTTCCCTGGGTTTTTAATGTACCCTACACTTAAAGGCAGCTGGACTCACACTGCAGTCAGGAAACCTGGAACATTCTGGGCTCTCTGGAAACGTGGCCAAGGTGTCAGGGAGAGGAGAACATCTCACAGCCACACAGCTGACACTGACTTCTCCATGAGGTGGGACTTTGATCGGGAGCTCAGCAGGGCATGGTTTTCCAAGGAATGGCCTGATACCTCCTCAGCCACGTTCTGAAAAATGCAGGAGCTCTTCTGCTCTCGTTCCTGACAGTTTGCAAAACACTTCAGGCTCTGAATTCCTCACTGGGACTTCCACTGAGGAGAATAATGTAAAATACAAAGGGTTAGCCATGAGTGCTTCCAGTTACCCCACAGTCTGTGCTCCCTCTTGTCAGCTCACATGGAGCCCTCCAGACTTCAAGGTGCCTGCAAAGAATTGTTTGGTACAATTTTGTGGGGTTTTGTTTATTATTGAGATGTAAAAGAAATTTTGTACCTGGATTTGGTGTAGCCATGATAAGAAATGGACTGAGGGCTGGTCTCAGGAATTAGAAGTTGGTCACACACAAGAATTTTTTCCCCCATTACCTTTTGAAGTTTCCTTTCCAAACCGCTGTTATAGAATTCTTAAAATATAGTCAAGTACCTCTGCTTAAAAGAGATCATAAATACTCCCCACACCCCCCAAAAAGAGGGAGAATGGAGGAATGCAATTGCCACAGAGGGTTTCCATTAGTGAAATTAATTCTCCTCCCATAAGAATTTAGGTCCATGATTTATGATAACCACCAATTTCTCACTGCAGGCGAAGTGAGAGGAAATGACTCAGCCTGGACAGACATCATGAATCTAATTTTTTTTCCCTTAATGCTTGACATAATCTAGTGTGCTGCTCCCAGAGGTGTCATTGGAGATTCATATCCAGCCGAAGGGCCTCACAATCAAGGCAGGAAATTTTGTTCCTTTCATGTATTGTGTGATCTGTAATTGCTGGGAATTGCATCCTGCCTCATTCATTGCCATTCCTTTTGCATCAATTTTGCAGCAAAATAGGAAGGTAAACAAAGCAAGGCAGAGAAAAGCTGTGTGGCACTTGCTCCTCCAGAAAAATCTTCTGTGACATAATGTGGGGGTCCAGCTGGTGCTTATTAAATTCAGGCAGTTTGGAGATGAAAGATGTTTCTTTCTGTCACTCCTTCCCATGGAAATTTCACTACCCACCTGATATCCATCACTTTTTTTTTCAATTTTTTTGGGAACTTTAAGTTTTATTTGCCATCATTGATACAGAATTTTGTGAGTGGGTTTCCTGCCAGGAGATCAGAACAGATATGATGTTAAATGGTTCAGCTAAAATGTTTTATCCCACATTTCCAGGGACTGGGAGTTTATATTCCTGTCTCAGCAGAGGAGGTAGTATCTAGCTGAGAGGAAGGTAGGTTTTGAAAAGTCTTGCAGTTATAAATAGTGATTTGAATACATCCTAAAAGATCACTCCCAAACTGAGAAAAATAACAGATCTTTTTCTTAAATACGAAAGAATTTCTACAAATTTCTTTGGTCTGATCTCATTTAATATACAAGGAGGTAAAAGCAGAACAAACACCAAGATAGAGCTAAACAAGAATTATTCCCAGCACTTTTTTATTTTCTGGGGTGGTTTTTTTTTTGCTGTTTACCCAATGTAAATCCTCTTTTCCCAGGGCTGCTGTGTGTGAACTCCTGCTGCTCTGTTCCACACACACCCCACCAGGGGCTTTGCCTCCAGGTGACCTCAAAGAGTGTCTCAGAAAATAGCTGTTATTTTCCAAAATGCTTCCTGGAAGTCACCTACAGTTCACTGGGGCTGGTCTGACCCCATTAAAACCCCACCACAGAGCAGAAGGGAGGAGAGCTGCTTGTCAGAGCTGTTCCTGCCCAGTTGCAGGTCACCAGGACACACGAGGGTTTGTCAATAATCTGTAATTGTCCATTTTAACCACTGCTCTCCTTAACCTGTTACTCCCACTATGTTACTCTTTGCCTTCCTGCCCAAACCATTTTAAAGCTGCATTTTTATTCTGTATTTCTGCTCCTGACTCCAGTTGTTTTATGATGCTGACTGACAGCTGAGGCTCCCTGGCAAGAGCTCCCCAAGCCTGTAGAGCAAACGTCAAATTACAGCTCTGGATGCACACCCTGGCTAAATTAAATCATTGTTTTCAAGTATTCTCTGGTAAATTCCTAAATTGCAGCTGACAGCCTTCAATTCTTCAATCCCTCTGAAGCACAATTGGAGAAATTGCCCCATTTGGGGTGTATAAAATGTGACTTTTGGAAGAGTTTCTAGGCAAGGGAGAGAGCATGAACACGGCTGCAAGCTGGAGGTTGGACTTGGTAACCTTGGAGGTCTTTCCCAGCACTAATGATTCTGTAATTTGAATACTCTGTTGAACAAAGATCAGCTTTTCTCCAGATCTCTGAGAATCCCCTAGGACACACCCAAGAGATTAAAATAAATATACTAATATTAATCAAATAATGAGTTAAAACACATGTACTATGGAATAAAATAAACTGAGGTATCTTTTTGTCCAACCCACATCCATAAAAGCAGAGCTCTCCTGGGTAGAAGGGAACAAACACTTTGTGCTGTTGAACAAGCTCAGCTCTCCATTTTCTCCAGGACTCAGCTTTTCTAACAAACTGCCAGTAAATTCCTCTTCCTGATGTTCAGCCACATCTGTGAAAGGCTCCTGTGTGTGAGGAAATGCAGCTCAGGCGAGGGGTGAGGGGCTTGCCCATGGTTTGGCCTCAGGTTGTGGCTGCTGACAAGTCCTACCCTGAGCTATTCTGTGTTTTCTCTAATTATTTTCTGCAATTATAAAGCAAAACCAATACAATTTGCATTTCTCTGGACAGAATCTACACTGGCTTAACGTCTCCTCTCTAGTTCCTCAGGTCTGACTAGGAGCAATCAGAAGTTCTTTAAATCCTATTCCTCCCGCTGCTCCATCCTTAGTGATGCACACAACATTCCACCGGTTTTACCCCAAACCAGAGGAATCCTCGGGCAGAACTGGGACTCCAGGCTTCCTTTCCCAGTAAGTGTTGGGTTCCCCAGCCTGATTGCAGCTCTGTAGAGAAGAGACATCGCCAAAGAGGAGCTAAGGCAGAAATCTCTTCCTCAGCTTTGAGGTGGATTTTCGTTACCCCCTTTTATCCTCCGAAACTGGGGTGGAATTCAAACAAGCTTCTGCTCTTTGGGGTCAGCTGTGGCAGGGGATTTGCCTTGGAGCTCTGAGCACCAAACTGCTGCCCTGGGCAGGTGGATAATGAGCCCTGAGAAGATTCTCCAAAATCTGAGCCAATTGTTCGGAGTTAACCAGGATGAGCTGCAGCAAACTCCACTCAACCCTGAATCCCCACAGCATTCACCAGCTCCTGCTCCTGGCTCTGACTGGGGGATTTCTGCTGCCAGAAGGCCAGAAATAAGAGAAAGCACAATGTCAGAGCCTCAGGAGCTTTTACTGATTCTTTTATATCTTTATTTTGCCTTTTTTAAAGCTGCCTTCTGACTCCTTCAAGTACCTTGGCTGGTGTGACATAGAAGAACACGGCGTTCGAGGAGATCAGCTCCGCTCTCCCCGAGTGAGGGAAGGTAAAGATCAAAAAGACACTTTGACATTTCAGCCCTAACTCTATTGAGTCCAAGAGTACATCCTTAAAAGTGATGAGCTTAAATCATGGAGTTTGCCATTCTTTTGAAAAGGGGCAGGATTTCATCTCAGGGTGCCCATACTTGCTTTTTTAAAAATCATCAGGAAATTACCCTTTATAGTTTCCAAAATGAAAAACAACTGCCTGAACTGCAAATTGAAAGTGTTTAGTATTAATGTGGTGCTGATTACTTTTCTCCAAAGTTCATTATCATTTGACAGCTCAGAATGCAGTAGCCAAACAGCCAAACAAGAAAGCAAGAGGGAAACCCAGTCCTGCAAACAGTGGCACTTCTATTGTACTTTAAATTGGCTCAGCTACAATCTAGAGACACACTCAAGAACAGATGGGGCTAAAATTTCAGTATTTGCATGTTTGGGAGTAAACAGCAGAAAGTTTCCAGCCTGACCTTGCTTTAATCAGGAATTTGAAGGTGTCCATAGCTCTAAACATTTCATTAAGACTTTGAGTCTCCAGAGTGTGTCTGTGTCAAAAAAACGAGCTTTGGAGTGGGGCTGCTGATCCTTGTCCCTGCCCTGGAAGCTGCAAATTGCCCTTTCTCAGGACAATCAAAGGCTAACTCATAGCATGGCAAGGAATAAGAAGGATTTTAGATCCTTACGAACAACCCTTCAGAAAGAGTTTTCATTCTGAGCTGTAGCAGATCTGTCCTTTACCAGCCATGCACAAAATCACCACGGCTGTAGATTGCTGGCTGAATTACGGGCCTGGAAATGGTAGAAAAATCTCCCCATTAATTTATATCTCAGGAACCTGGAAACTTACAGACCTATAATATTATACACATTTCTTCATTACAGAATCTTCCCAGCAATTTTTATATATACATTCTTCCTGCAAGAGACTAAGTGCCAGTTCTGTATCACATCCTCAACTGCAAATCTTTTTCTCTGTCCAGGGCCCTCAGAAGAAGAGCTGTTTTTCAGAAAAGAAGAGCATACCCTGAAAAAAAGGAAACAAGTAACTGAGACAGAGAAATGGGAAAAGAGGCTTCAAGAGAACTGGGAAAACTGTGCTGTAAAACTTTCTCATTAACCCTTTTGACTGTAGTTGTAAAGAAGCCCAATGATGATGTGCTGGCTGCTCACTGCATTTAATAGGTTTAAACCTGTTGTAAGGAAGGTGTCCCTGGCTATGGCAGAGGGTGGAATTGGATGGATTCTAAATCCCCTGCCAGCCCAGACTGTTCTGTGAGGACTCTATGAATATTTATAGCTGGCTGCTGCACAGCACTTTGGTGCCAGATGAGTTTAGAAGCCAAACTAATAAGCCACAGTCAGTCCTGCTCCGTCCCCACACACTGGTAACCCCCTCAGAGAGGAAGGAGGAGATGGACAGTAAAATTCGTGCTTGAGAGATGGTTTCTTTCTTCCTTTCAAAGAATTAAGGAGCCCATCACTATGATTCTGAGGTGAATTTGGCACTTGGCACCACCAATTGTTATAACAGCAGCAGCATAAAATGCATTCTAATTTTAACTACCTCTGGCTAATTCTACATTTAATGATAAAGCTATTACAAAGCAAGTGAAAAAAAAAAAAAAAAAAAGTGATTTCTCTTATTTTTCCCTTCCCAGGAGTTGAACCTTTCCTTCCAGGACCTGGGTGATCTTTACCAGGTGGAAAACTTCAAAAGAATCCTTCGAAGATTAATTCGGGTGGAAAAGCTTTGGTTGGTGGACAATTCCTTGACAGACCTCAGTGCCATAAGGTTGCCAAGGTAGACAAAATGTCATGTTTCTATTTTTATGTAATACCACAGAAATCAAAATTTTACTGGGGTGACAGCTGGAGCAGGCTCTTGAGAACTGCCAAATCTGCTCTTGGGGGGGGTTCTGGATTGAGAATCCATCAGTTTGATTCTGTTCTGAGCTCATGCCATCCCCAGGCTGAAAATATCCAGTGAGGAGATCAGATAATGTCCCCTTTATTCCTGGGGATTAATTAATGAGTCTTGTCAGCTTCAGGGAGATCTGTGCCAAAAGGGGAGGCTGCTGAACACAGATCTCTGTGAAGAGATGGTGGAACAAAGCCCAAGCAGAGAGGCCAAGCATGACCACGACAACTACAAATTTATTTTGCCATCCATCTGTTGCTACTCTGCTGTTGTGATTTTGGGTGTATGGAGAGTTGTGGTGTTGAGAACAGAAATAATGATGCATCTGCTGTACAATATAAAGAAATTAGGGGATATAAAGTGTAGGGATGTGATCTGGCAGTCCATGACTAGGCAAAAATAGCACAAATGCAAAAGCAGTGTATAAAAGTTATCCCTGTTGTAGGGATTGTGTCCCAGATGTGACAGTGATGCCATACACTTTGTACTTTACAGATGCAGAGAGCTAAATGTAAATAAAAACCACTTTACATCCTTCAAACAGCTGCCAAAGATCCCTCAGATTCAGCACTTATCCCTCGCTGAAAATAACATCACGACCCTACGGGGGATTTCAGACTTCAGACACACTCCACTTGAATCCCTCATCCTCAGGAGGAATCCCTGTGAGTTCCAGGAAAGATACAGACAACTGTAAGTCTGACCCTCCCGTGGCTAACAAAAGTGATGAACACAAATAAATGTTTGCCAGAGTTTCAAAGGAATAGGATCTCAATTCCAGCAAGCTTTCTAAAGAAGCTTTTTATTTCCCCGTAGTTTCAACGCTCTGAAACGCTTCAGGAACGTGGGTTAGTGAGCTATCAGGTGATAAAAGCCCCAAAATATTCAGAAACTGCCTATGATGCTTTTTAATGGCATGGCTGGCAGTTCTGGAGCTGAACTAAACCCATGGATCAACTTTAGAGACAGTGAGCAGGGCAGACAAATTAGATTCCCTTTTATTAATAGAAACTACCTATTACTCAAACTCTCTTCAGTCTCATTGTATCCTTGGTGGGTTCTGCAAGGAGCCTGAATTGCATTACGTGTCAGAGGTGGAATCAGGAGGATGTCTCGAAAGACAGGAGCAAAAGCAGCAGAAAATTAAGTTCCCTTGATTTGATTTTTCTGGATTCCCCCCTGTCCCTGTGGCAGGGCTGTGGGAGCTGCTCTGCCTTGAGCAGTGAAAATCCTGTTGCCTTCCAGGCTTTGGGATGTGCTGGAGATTAAACAGAGCAGCCTCAGACACTGGAAATGGAAATTCTAATCCAAGACATTACAATGCAGGGAAATTCAGGAGAATATAATCTATTCTAAGTCTCACTCTTAGGAAATCTGCATGGTTGAATGTTTTCCCCCACTACAAACACAGCCAGGTGTTGATATTTTAAAGATAAATCTTGCAGAGTGCGTCTGAAATGGGACACACTCCTCCCATCGCTTCCTGGGAGGGGGAAAAAAGAGAGGAGAAGTTGAAAAGAAGTGTTTGATGAAAACCTTTCTGAGTTCCCAATATGTTTTCCTTTAGCCTTGTGGCAGTGTGGGGTGATGCTGGTGCTTTCTCAAGGCAGGGAGGCAGATATCAGCATGGAAGGGGAAAAGTAAATTTGAAATGATGGATTTCACATTTTATTTGCATATCTAAAAGTCCAGGAGAACAAAAGCAGAAAACCACCTTTTAAAAATTCTTAATTGTGTTTCTGCTCTCAGTCTGCCAGTTCTTAGGACAATTAAATATTGGTATTATTTGGTGTAAGTCTGGTGTTATGTTCAGTCTCAGCACTGGAATTCTTGAAGTGCTTTATTGAGTCTGAGGATGTAAAAGTGGTGCAATAGAGTGAAATCTGAGAGTTTTAATTAGCTCTTTATCAGATAAATTCTGCAACAAATGCCAAATCAAGATTTCCAGCAACCCAAATCTATTTTAGATAAGTTTGAATCCACTGTTTCTTTTTTATCAGTGTCTGTATGGTTGTCAACATTTCCCAAGCTTATTTTTCTCAATTTCTGTTTTTCCTTTTGTCTCTCTTTAAGTGTGTTCTCCAATTTGCCAAACCTGAAAATACTGGATGGTATCCCAAAACTGCCAGAGGACTGTTCACCCCCTGATGTCAGGTTTTTTTACAGAATGTGCACTATACTCTAGCACTGTATTTTTGCAGCATCACAACTGTGCTACAACCACCTTGCTTAAAAGAGACAATAAATCCTGCTTATGGAAGTTCTATTTTTTTTTTTTAACTTGTCAAAGAGATATTGAAACAGAAATAAAACATTTTTGAGTGCATTTGTGATACCAAGTAAGTTTGGAGATGGATATGCTAATAAGACATAATGTTATACTGAATATCATGAGTTTGGTGTATTAAAAATAGAGTGTGATTTTCTCATCTAGGAGCTCTGTGTCGACAGCACCTCACAATTACTGACTCCCACTGCATTTAATTAAAACATATCCAAGCTCAGACCCCAAGCTCATTGTGGGAAGTGACACAGGGATGAACACCCCAAGAAAAGGAAAACAAATCCCACAACTGAATAAAAAGCCCCACCAATGTCCAGGTGCTCTTTAATGAGCTTTGTACATGGGAAAAGCTGAGCCAGCCCAGCCCTTTTGACCCTTAGAAATGAAAAAAAAAAAAAAAGATAATTAAAAAAGACCTTGTTTTTGGTGTGGCTGGGGAGGTAAATCATGAAATGATGGAAAGGAAAGGAGACTTTTGTCTGACTGCTGGCATTGCTTGGGGATGTCCTGTTGCTAAATAGGGGCTCCTCAGAGCAAAGCTACAGGAGGGAAAGACCTGGAAGCTGCCAAGGGATTTGTAAAGGCTCACAGGATATCTGGGTGCAATTATCTTTGAGAGGTATCTGTCCTTGGCTCTGATTGATTTGCTGTCCAGTCTTAGGGGTTTTTTTTCCCAACCAGCACACAAATAGCTCTGCCACCAGCAGTGCAGGGGAAGAATGACAGAGCCCTGGAAATGAAGCCAATTAAGGGAATTGCTGAATTCCAGAGCCAGTCAATAAATTCTCTGCTGTGTGCTGGCTGCAGGGAGGAGGAATGAGAGCTCAGCCCTGCAGGGCTCTGCAGTGCCATGACTTACCAGCAGAAAGGTCACAGCAGCTCTGTTCAACATCTGTACTGCATCCAAGCACGAGAAATCACCAGCTTGGAGAGGTTCCAGGCTCTCCCCTAGGGCTGAGCTCACCTCTCCCACAGCTCAGCAGCCAAAACAGGTGATCAAGACACTGCACCAACGAAATCACAAGATCTTTAATGTATGACAGGATCTGGCTCAGGGGATTTTCTACAGGAAAAGGCAGTGGAGCACCCCAAAGAGGTCAGCTTGATGGTCACCCTCAGGAAATATTCTTGAAATTGGGAGAAGCAGAGCAGTATTTACTGATCTACTGATGCAGCCAGTGGGATCCACCCCAGCACTGGGAACAGAGCAGGCTGTGACAAACCCCTCCGAAAACACACCCAGGATCAGGAGGGAAATTCAACAACACACAGCAAAGAGCTTTTACAGGTTCAGAGAGAGATGGTGTGGTTTGCACAGAAACAACACAACCAGGGATCCGAGACAGGGAAACAGAGCATCGTGTGCTGCACCAGGCAAACTGGTCCAGAGAACAGGAATCTTTGCTATGGAGGGGAACAGAAAACGTGAAAGCTTCCAATGGACTGAGGATAGTGGTCTGCCTCAGGTCTGGAATGAATCCAGGTGCCCTGTAACATATTGTCATTATAAAGAATCCCTGTTGTGGCTGTAAGGTTGAACACAAAGGATTAAATTTATTTTCAGCTGGGAAATGTGTGAGACAACACTGTGTCCTGGGAAATGAGGCAGGCAGCTAGAGGGGGAACAGAGCCTGAAGGAGCAGACTCACTGACCATTTACCTCACTGACCACCCACCTTACTGACCACCCCACTGACCACCCCACTGACCCCTACCTGGCCAGGCTGAGAGCAGAGAGCAGCTGGACACTGCTGTGTGTCTGTGACTGGAGACAGGAAAGGGAAACAGGCTTTTCCCAGAGTGTCAGACCCTGAGGAGCTCTCAAAGCAGCAATGCTGAAATCACAACACGAAGCACTCCAGGACTAGGCTCCCTTCCCAGAACTCAGCGTCAGAAGGTGAGGCTGAGATGGGAAATTGCTCCAGTCCCGTGGGCAGAGGTTTCAGTCACCAGCTCCTGGTAGAGTTACCAGCCACCTCTTGCAGAGGGAATTAGGAGCTGCTGGAGTCTCTCCTGGGAGCAGGAGGCTCAGAGGCTCTGCTGTTTACACCTGAGTGCTGGGTCAGTCACGAGAGAAAGGCACAGGCACCGATTTATTCTTTCCCAGCAGGAAGCTGGTTCTGCTCTCATAATTTTTCATTTCATTATTTTAATGCTCTGGCTCTGGGGTCCCAGGGCAGTATGAGGTAATTCTGGGGAGACTTGCTGGGTTTATTTAAAGTGCATCCAGGAGCAAGGGTGTGCTGGTGATAAAGTTTGAGCTGTTTTGCAGTGAAGGGATTTAAAGAAGATCACAGAACCACAGAACGGTTTTGGTTGGAAGGGACAGAAAATCCCATCTAATTCAACCCCCTGCCTTGGGTTACCCCAAGCCCCATCCAGCCTGGCCTTGGACACTTCCAGAGATCCAGGGGCAGCCACAGCTGCTCTGGGAATCTGTGCCAGGGCTTCCCCACCCTCCCAGGGAACAATTTCTTCCATCCACTCTGAAATGTAAAGTAATAGCTGCCACCAGTGAGCTCAGTATCAAAGTGTCATGAAATCAATTTCCAATTACTTACAAAGACTCCTTTGAACCTGACATTTCATGAAAATGTAGCAAAGTGTTCCCAAAGTCTTGCTTAACATCCTTGGACAGCTCCAGGGCTGATGAGCCCAAAACTGTCTCGTTTAGCTGTCTCTTCACTTCTCATTATGTCTAAACCTCTCAGTGCAAATTAGAAAAGTTTGAATAGAAAAATTTGAGCAATGTCAAATAAAAAAAAAAAAATCCAAAAAACAGATTAACTAAATGAACAGAAAGAAAAAGAAGATTTTTCATTTAATCATTTATTATGATCCCATGAGTTTCAGAGCAGGGTTTAAAAGGTCTGTAATTATTACAGTTCATGGGTCATGGAAGCAAAGTTGCAGCAGAGAAGAAACCATGGAGTAGAGATGAGCATTTCAGAAACCATCTGGTTACAGACACCTCACCTTGCAGAACATGAAGGACAAACACCCCGTGCTCCTACTGGTCCAGATTATCTAAGTCACTCAGGAAATAAAGGCTTTGAGCCAGTCTCCTTCCCCAGGACTGCTGGGTGTGAACACAGCAAAGAGGGAAGCACTGGGCTGAGAAATGAGCTCTTTTTGTGCCTTACACTGGGCTTCAGAGGCTGGGAGAGTGCACCACAGGCAAAGCAGAGCTGGTCCATCAGCAGGAATTTTAATGCAAACCCTTCCACCCCAAATTTCCACCCTGCTATGGATTAAATAACTCAAGGGTGAATATATTTATATAATAAATAAATATATTATTTATTATATATATTATTTATAATATATGATATATAATATATAATATATTATATATAATATATAATATATAATATATAATATATAATTTATAATATATAATATATAATATAATATATAATATATATAATATATAGTATATAATATATAATATAATATATAATATATAATATATAATATATAATATATAATATATAATATATAATATATACTATATACTATATAATATATACTATATAATATATACTATATACTATATAATATATAATATATAATATATAATATAGAGTGTTATAATGTTATTATTTTATTATATTATTATATTTATAATATATAATTATTTGTATACAATTATATTTATAATATACAATTATTGACATATCTATAATAAATAATAAATATAAATATATATTTATTAAAAATAAATAAATTTTTTCACTCAAGGGTGAATCCCTTGAGTTCAGCCTGGCAGTGCTGGGGCACAGAGCAGCCATAAGGACATCACAAGAGGCTTCCTGAGGTCCTTGTCAGCTCCCAGGATGTTGTATCCATGATTAATGTGCCTGGCACAGCCTTTGGAGGGTGCAGTGGGAAGGGATGTGGGTGCTGTGGTCAGCCCAGCTGTGCCTGCAGAGGCACCCTGGCACTTCCCATGGCCAGCAAGGGCATCCCTCCTGTCCTGCTCCTGCCCTGGCTCCTGCCCAGGGCATCTGAGTGCTGGCAGGGCCAGGACAGAGCTGCTTTGGTGCTGCTTTTAACCCTGGCCCAGCAGGAGTGAGGGCCCAGCTCCTGCCCAGGCTGGATTCCCCAGCACAGCTTCCAGGGATTCAGGGCTGCAGGAGCTCATCTCCGCTCTGCTGCAGGGATGGAAGGGAGGAAAGCACTCACAAAGCAGGGATCAGGTCACCAAAAAGGCCACTGTGAAGCTGTTAGCCTTGGAGAGGTAGAGCACCCTCCCCTTGCCCCAGAGAACCTCCAGTCTGGATATATCAGACTGTGTTCATTTATTTCACCATTTCCTTCCTGACTGATTAAAGCCAAACACCTCCTGGGCTGGGTAAGGCAGCTTTCAATCATCACCACTTCATTTTTGCTGTTCAATAAAGCATTTTCAGCAGTTTTGATGATTTCCTTACTATCAGCACTGAAAGGAAAAATGGATTTATTGAATGTGCTGACTGACACTTTGATCCATTTGGATACACGTATGGGACATGCAGAGACACATGGCAGGAAGAGTGGTGGAAACAAGTTATTGAGACATCCCAGATCACTCATTTCTCATTTGTAATCTATCACTCCAGACACATTTGGTTTGGAATTGCCAGGTACACACTCCATTATGCAATTGAAAGCCCTGAAGGTAAGGAAAGAAAGCCATCAACAACAAATGCTTTGGATGAAAACAGCCTTAAAAATAAATGTGATAGCATAAAGAGGGATGAGAGAAGCTTGGACAGTAATAAAGTGGAAGTGATCAGAAGTTTCATGATTAGTCAGGCTGTGGGAAATGGTCCAGTCAGCCCTGGGAAGTGAAATCCCAGCCAGGTTTTTGGTTTTTTTTATGATTCTTTTTAATACAGATTATTTTACTTTTCTTATGTGATATTTCCCATTCCTACTCTACACAAAATCTGTTTATTTTCTAGTAGGTTGCTATAATTACTCTTTACAACCTGAGCACTGAACCAGTTTAAGGATGCTCCTATTAAAAGGTGTGGATGATGGAGTCAGAGTTTCTTTGATTTACTTTAATTTTCTGTATAAAATGCACAACTCTCCATTTTTTTAAGCCCAAGGACACCCAAACAAGTGTCTGCACCTATTCTCCCAGCCCTTCCTCAGTCAGTTCTTGGCTCTCCCCTCCTCTCAGTATCACAACCTTTGAGCTGTGAGCTGTGGTCTCCCAGCTTGGGTCCTGCTGCTTTTTCTGTGCCAGCTCTGTCACTCCTGAGGCTGCAAGGCCCTTCCCCAGCTCGGGCTGCTGCTTCCCCCGAGCCCCAGCCTCCATCTCTCCATCCCTCCATCCCTCCATCCTTCCATCCCTCCATCCCTCCATCCCTCCATCCCTCCCTCCCTCCATCCCTCCATCCCTCCATCCTTCCATCCCTCCATCCCTCCATCCCTCCATCCCTCCATCCCTCCATCCCTCCATCCCTCCATCCCTCCATCCTTCCATCCTTCCATCCCTCCATCCTTCCATCCCTCCATCCCTCCATCCCTCCATCCCTCCATCCATCCCAGGCTGTCTCTGGCTGCTGCAGGACCAGCCTTTCCCCCAGACTGAGCTGTTCTTTCTCTCCTTGCCCATTCCCTGGCCCTGCCCTGCAGCTCCTGCCAGGCCCAGCACAGCATTTGGGATGTTTGGTGCTGGCTGGACAAAAGGAAATTGGAGCAAGTTCTGTGGGATTAAACAAATCCTGTCTGTACAAGCTATCCCTGTTTATCTTCCAAAGGCAGAATACCTGCTGAGGACAGGTGTCCAAGGCACATTCCACAGCAATATCTTCAGCTTGGTGAATATTTGGAATCTAAGAGACAAAGAACAAGTTGCTTGACCCTGCTGCCCTCCTGGTACACTCAATTCAATGTTTTACCCGCTCAAAGTATCAGCAGTTTTCTCCCCCCTGCTATTTTGTTTTATTTTATCATCTTCCTTTTAGCATTGCAGCAAATACAACCATAAAATCAGAGCTGAAGCTCCAAAGGGTAGATGAATTCCTGAGGAAAAAATGGAATATAATGTTAATTCTACAGAGGGAAGTGCTCAAAGCACTTGTCGTGTCCCATGCCACAAAGAGGAGGCAAAAATAACCCAAGTTTTTTACTGTGACAGTTTCACACTCAAACACTCTGCACCAAAACCTTCACAGTGTCAGAGTGCCTAATTATTATATTTGGTGCCTAATCCTTGTCAGCTGGAACATGCCAGAATAAATCCGGGATGAAATTCTTTGCAGAATAATCCCGTTTATTCTAGCTGGGTTTATTTACACCACAGATGTCTGATGGTTATTAAAGAGGCTGTAATTAAGTCTTCCTTAACTCTGCCTTTAATCCTGGACCTTCACATCCTGATTTAGGGCCTGCCTGGGTGTCATGAGCAGTTTTGGTGCTGGATGCAGCTCTCTTGAGCTCGGGCCTGGAGGGAGCAGACGGCAGCAGGAATCCTGCCCAAGTCTGTCCCAGTTCCAGCACAATTGTGTGGCTCTGCAAAGTCCTGTATGGCACTCTCTGAGGGATTATGGAATCATAAAATAATGGAACAGCCTGGGTTGGAACAAAACCTTCAAGATCTTCCAGTTCCACCCCTCAGCCATGGGCAAGGACACCTTCCCCTATCCCAGGTCGCTGCATCCAAGCTGGTCTGGGACAATTTCAGAGATGGGGAGCCCACAGCTTCTCTGGCAGCCTGTGCCAGGGCCTTGCCACCTTCACTTCCTCCTGATATCTGTTCTAAACCAGAGAAATCATCAAGGACAGCTGAACATTTCAAAACCTGTCTGCTCATAAACACCTCACCTTGCAGAACATGAAACACCCCATGTTCCCACCGCTCCAGATTATTTTAGTCACAAAGGAAATAAAGGAATCCAGCCCTCCTTGTCACTCCTTGCCCAAAGTCCCTCTCCATCTTTCCTGTAGCTCCCTTCAGGTCCTGGAAGGCCACAGTTAGGCCACCCCAACAGCTTTCTCTCCCAGCGTGGACCAACACAATTCTCTCATCCCTTCCTTGCAGGAGAGATGCAGAGCAGGGTGAGCTGATTATTACTTTTTGTTGGCCATGAACATTGGGTTATTAATTACTGAACACCACTTGGCTGTTGAGAAGCAGCTGCTGAGCAAGCTCTTTGTGAGATTGTGCTGCTGAGGGCTCTCCTTGCCTTTATCCCCTTTCCAGGAGCACTGGCTGCCTCCAGCACGGACCTTGAGCTGGGTTTTCCCCAGCCTGGGGGTCAGGGGTGCCTTTCCTGCCATGGAAGTGACACATCTTGTTCCCTCTGCTGCCACTGGAACAGCCCAGGAGCTGCTGCTGTGAACTTCCATCCAATCCCTGTCCCTTTTTTCCTTTTTTCTTTCCTTTTTTTTTTTTGTTTCTAATACAAGCTGGCTTTGGAGGGGGTGAATTCTGTGTGCTGTGGGGAGGAGGTGTTGCTGTGAAGCCGTGTACAGGAGGAATACAGGAATTGCCCCTGGGAACAGCAGATGGAAGCTCCTGTGCTCTTCATGAGTGGCACCCGAATTTCTTCTTTCTGCAAGGACTGTGGAGCTCCCTTAGGACTGAGCTGAATTCAGCCTTCCTCCCCCAGCCTCCTTCTGTTGTTTTAATTAAGCTGTAATTCATCTCTTTCTTTCAAATTGTTCTCCTCATTTGCTTGGAGGTGTGTTCTTTAATTTGCTGCAGGAGAGCCAAGCTGCAATTCCAGAGGGGAGGAAACACTTCCCAGACACCCTCAGCTCTTGTCCTTCCCTAGAGGTGAGGGGAGCTCTGCTGTCACCACCAGCTGGGACAGGGCTCATCCTCTACCACAGGGCTTTGCAACCCCCTCAGCACTGATTTTAGTTACTCCCTACTCTCCTTTCCTTCATTTCTCTGAATAATCCAGTTTGAACAAACCCCATTGATTGGGAGAGAAGCTCTTCACAGAATTAGGGGTTTATCTATTTGAGAGATGTCTGTCTGAGCACTGGGAGCAGACACAGCCATTAATATTGTCTCAGGTGAAATAATACGACCTGAACTATCCAACAATGAGAGCTGGAGAGAGCAGAGCAGCCAGGAAATCCCGGCCAAAGAACTGAAGTGCAGCTGCCAGAAGTTCAAATGAATTAGAAAAAAAAAAAAAAAAGTGTATTATTCAGTGGAACGAGCTACAGCCAAAAGAAACACAGATTTCACAGAGAAACACTGAACTTTTTGACAATAACAACCAGCTGCAATTTGCCACTCTTTCTTCCTTAAGCCATTCTGGGTCTCTTGGTTGCTGAGTTTTTGCTGAAAGTTGTACCCAGCATGCCTGAAAGAGCCCACCTGAGGGAGCTGGCACTAGGTCCTGGCTTTAAAGTGCCTTTTTCCCTCTTTGTGCTAATTTTTTGGGCTGTGCAAATTATTCTCCAGTGCTTCCTGCAGGCCTGAAAGAATTCCATTTTGTAGGATTTCTAAAAGGATAACATCCCCTTATTATGGAGCTCCTTAAAATTGCCTGGATGTTCGTGTTAAAGGTCTCTTTTTGAGTCACAGTGTGCTGCTTCTGTGCAGAGAGGCTCCCAAAACCCTCTGTGGGGCTGAGCACCCCACATATCTCTCCCAGGCTGTTTCTGCTGGGCACTGTTCAACCATTTCTTCCTAAGAATTATGAAATTCAAGCTTCCCACCTATAATTTCACCTTCAGATGGAGCCCAGTCGATGTTTCCACTGCCTGGTGTGGGAGCTGCCCAGGGCAGCTGGGGCTGAGCTCCTCTCCCAGGTGCATCTCGCTGCTGGGATTTATTGTGGTGGTCAGGTCAGTGATGGTTCATGCAGAAAAAGGATGGGCATCACCTCGTGGGATGGTTCAGGTTGGAATGGATCCCTCTGGAGGCCACCTGGACCAGCCTCAGCCAGGGAAGGGGAGATCCTGTACCCAAAAGGGCCAGGATTCCCCCCAGATTGCTGTGCCAGATACAGCAGGAGCTGTTCCCACATCCCCTCTGTGCTGATGGAAGTGCCTGTGGTGAGTGCAGGGCTGGGATTTGGGAGCAGCATTTAGGCTGAAATGGCTCAGGGATGTCAGGCTCTGAACAGAAAGGGGCTTTGCTCTACAGGTATTTATTTACCCAGCATTTTTTCCCAGGTGGAATAATGTCCAGTGCAGCTTTTTCATCCCCTCAGCTGCCAGTGGGGACCAGGCTGTTATAAACAGAAGGAAATTGTTCTTGTAATCAGTTTTGGAGGGCTTTTGTTGCTAAGTTTTTATTGCATGATGGAGAGTCTGTGCTGCTTTAACATTACACACTGTCTCAGCTCCTAATCCCTTCACAATGAAGCAAATACATTTTGCTTTCTTGAGAGATAACAGAAATCCTGCTTAAAACACAAAGCAAAGCCAAACAACACCAAAATTCTTGTACAACGAAATTGCACGAGCAGCACTGAGGAGGCATTTCAAAGGCAGTGAAACCTCTCCACAAAACCTGGTGGTTGCCTCCAGCCAGCAACCACTGTCTGCAGGAATGGTTTTAAAGTATTTCCACGTTTTTAATGCTCTTTTCTTTGACCTTTAGTGCAAGGCCATCTGTGCTGAGCAGCTGATTCTCCTGGTCCCTTGAGAGGCTGCCACAGATAGTCTTCAGAGTGTATAATGAGGACTTAAACCTGCTGGAAGAATACATTTTTAAACCTTCCCCCTTCCAGATAAAGTTTGCTATAACTAATTTAGGCCCTGAAGGAACAAATCTATTAGCCCTTTGATAGCTAATTTGGTTCCTGGTAATTTATTGTGCTGGATGGGTTGGGAAAACAGATTCAAACGCCTTTTGGAGGATAATGAAAAATCATCAGGGGAACTAAAACACTGTGGAAAAGGAAAATAGTTGAGATGAGGTTGAGAGAGCTGGAAGTGCCTCCCTGGTGTGGGTTGTGTGAGGAAATTGGCAGCTTGAAGGGGTATCTGAGGGCAAGTTTCTTAGGCTGGTTTGTCCTCTCAGTGTTTTGGCAGTTCCTGCTTTTCACTCTTAGATAAAAAGGTGTTTGATGAAGTAGGGGGCAGTGGTTAAACCTGAGGGTTTTTTCCCATCACCTCAGGGATTTATGTCACTTTTTTGATTTCTATCTGCTGCTCCCATGGACCTTTATCTCTAGGTAAGGCCACAAGGTGCTGATTTGTGCAGATCCCCTGCTGGCTGCTGTTGTTGACCCTGGAGCTGGCACTGTGGGAATCCAGAAGGAGATCATTTATTGGCACCTGCTGCGTTTCTGGCATGCCAGGCTAGGGAAAGGCTCTGCCAGAGAGCTCAGGGAGAAGCAAAAGTGCTCCTGTGTGCAGGACATCCTGCATTTCAAACTCAGCCAGCCCACTTCAGCAGGCACAGCACACCTCACCAAAACCCTCTGAAATCTGTGTCTGCTCCTCCCCTGATGGGTTTGTAGCACCACAGCTGCTGCCAGTCTGATCTGATCTGATCACTGCCATGTGTGAGCAATTTCCCTGCCACCAACCCAGCCAGCAAACACTGCAGCCTCCTGCCCTGCTTGGGCCTGGAGCAGGACAAAATTTCCAGGAGTGTGGAAACCCTTCTCCTGTCTCCTTCTGTAGCCTTGGCACAGGTTTTTGTGTCAGTTTTCAGGCAGGCTTCTTTTTCTCTGTGTCCCTCCCTAAGGTGCAGCCGGACCATAATTAGGGAATAATAATAAATAATAATAGGGGATAACTTGTCTGAAACACACAGAAACAAACCCAATGTTTTAAAGGAGTGTTTGCACACTCGGTCAGTGACTCCAGCAGCATTACAGATTTCAGGGGGATGATCCCTGTGAGGTTTGAGAGGCTTTCTGCCACTTCAGAGTGCCCTGATCCCTCATGGGGCCATCCCTTCCCAGGGGTGATTCTCCCTGCTGGAGAGCAGTGCTGCCCACAGGAGCCAGTCCAGGGGATGGAAACAGCTCTGGAAAACCCAGGTCCTTGCAGAGGCACAGCTGTCAGGGCTGACAGGTTGGGAGAGATTCATGCTCACTTATGAGCCATGAAATAAAGCTCATCTCCCCTGCAATTTACTGCTATGCAGTGCCATTGATTTTTATGGGAGCTGCCTGGTGTTTCATAGCAGAGTGTAATTCTGCTCCTTTTCTCTTGGACATTTCCAATTTGCCCATCGCTCACTTAATGGCTCAGTCAAGAGCCCACGGAGTTTTTTTATAGTATTTAAATGGAGACATTAGCATGGCACGGATGCTTTAATACACCTGTGTATGAATCTTTAATGCATTCTTATTGATCAAGCCCTTATATCATAACACAGGACTGCCCTCCCTGTTTACACAGGCAGAAAACTCGGGCACAGAAGGGAAAATTATTGCAAATGTCACGTGCAGGATTGAGCAACAGAGGACTCAAACCTGCTCACTCTAAATTGTAGAGTCACAGAATGGTTTGGGTTGGAAGGGACCTTAAAGACCATCCAATTCCAACACCTCCCACTGTCCCAGGCTGCTCCCAGCCCCAGTGTCCAGCCTGGCCTTGGGCACTGCCAGGGATCCAGGGGCAGCCCCAGCTGCTCTGGGCACCCTGAGCCAGGGCCTGCCCACCCTCACAGGGAAGAATTTCCTCCCAAAATCCCCTCCAACCCTACTCTCTGCCAGTTTAAAGCCATTCCCCTTGTCCTGTCACTCCAGTCTCTCCTAAATAGTCCCTGTAGCTCCCATCAGCTACTGGAAGGTCACACTTGGGTCGCCCCAAGCTCTTTTTCAGTCTGAACAGCCCCAGTTATCCCAGCCTTTCCTCACAGCAGCCGTGCTCCATCCCTCTGACCTGACTCCTGCATCCTTTGGGAAGGTTCTTGCTCCTGTTGGTGTTGTTTTTGTGCCCAGGAGCAGCCTCCTGTCTCTGCCTCTCCGTTTCTGGTTTTGCACAGCTCTCTTTGGGCTGGTGAGGTTTAACCCTGCTTTGCCCTGAGCCTTGATTTACAATTAAATGGGAATTGTTGCAAAGGAACTAAAACAGATCGTAGGGTTTTAAAAGCCCTAAAGGAAATAATTAATTTACGAGGGTAAATTGTTGGTAAGATGATGTGAGCGTGTGGAAACAGCTCTTGGGGTCATTAAAAAACCAGAACAGATTTATTGACTGATCAGATGTCGATGAGCTTCCCTTACAAGCGTGGACATTGTATCCTGTGAGGGAGCTGGAACGGGCAGGGAGGGGATCTGCCATCACTAATGCAATATTAAACAGAATTCCTCTCTACTTAATCCTCTTATTAGGTATTGCATTACGGGGCTGTCAGCGCTGCTGCCTGTGAGCTGTGGCTCTCTGTTTGTACACCAAGGGATGGTCCAGCAGCCCTGCAGGAGGTGGCAGATACCCAAATGGGCATTTGGAGATGCCCAGATGGGCCCAGGTCCCGTGAGGAGTGGGGAAAAGTCACTCAGGGGTTTGCATTTGCTGGCAGTGCTGGGATGGGGCTCCTGCCCTGCAGAGGATGGGCTGTGCTCGCTGGTTATTGAGCATGAGCCTGCTCACACAAAATGAGAACAGCCCTTCCCTCCCTCTCCACAAGGAGCCAAACAAACCCAGCTCCTGCTGCTAGGCCCAAAACCTTGATTCCTTCTTTTACCTGGCTTTTCCTTGCCTGCAAAATCGACATTATCTCACCACTTCCTTCCTGACTGATTAAAGTCAAACACCTCCTGGTCTGGGTAACGCAGCTTTCAGTCATCACTAATTAAGTTCTGCTGTTCAATTAAGCGTTTTCAGCGGTTTTGATGATTTGGGATGGAATCTGTGGGCTTTGGAGGTGGGGAGGAGGCTCCAAGCCTCCCTGCCCAGAGCAGAGGGGTCCGCGTGTGGCTGAGGGCTCAGCCAGCACCAACAGGCAGGGCACTTCTGGAATCTGACCTGGTGGCAGCTCCTTTGGGTCTGAGCACAATTATCCCAAGAAAACATCACCAGAAGGGAAAAAAACCCCACAGCTTTATGGAGGCAAGGAAACAGAACTGGAAGCTGACTCTTTTCTTTTGCCCAAGTTGGATGCTGCTTCCCACGGGAGGCACCTTCAGCAAAGTCCAAGCTGCTGGGAGCAGGAGGAGGTGATGTGGGGTTAAGCAAATCACAGGTCAGGTTATTCCCCAACAGAACTGGTAATTGTAGGATTGCCCTGTAAGGGGAAAAAAAAAATATTGATTTTAATTTAATTTTTTTGTCCTCTTCTGCTTAAAATACCAACAACCCAAGCCTAGAGCTTAATCTGTGATGCTGTACCTGGAATGAAAAACACCACATCTGTTGCACACCAAGGAGATTCAAGGCACCTTTCTGGAAAGCCAGGGCTCTTTGAAATATTCATGAATCTTTAGCAGTTTCCTAAGATACAGAGGAATGTCAAATAATCTTTTTCCACACCGTAACGTTTGCAGCTTGAGCTGTGAAACCTTTGCTAGATGGAAATGCCCCCTCCCTTCTGTGCTCAGGACACTGATTGTCATTCCTGTGATGCAGAGGGTCCCCCCAGAACAGGGGGCAGCTCAGGTTAATTTAGTGGGGATGTTACCTGCAAAGGCTTCAGTCCTAGAGGCTGAATAAAGCAGTTTTTAGTGAGAAGGGGAAGGCCTGAGGTGTCAGTGCTGTTTGTGGGGATCCTCGCGGAGTGCTTGGAAAGCCAGAACGGCTGCTGAAGGCAGGAAAGCTGAACTGGAGGAATAAAACAGGGTGAGATAGGCTAGAACTGGGCTTTGTGCTGCTTTCAGGCAGTGCCAGAGCAGAAGTTTCTTTGAGGCAATCTGACAGGAAGCTTTGGATGGGGAATGCAGCAGGCTCAGAGGTAAATTGCAAATTTAATGATGTTTGCTGTGAGGACAAGCCCTGAGGGGGATGTCTGACAGTGTGGAACCACCATGCAGAATAACCTGGAGAGCTGCTAATTACAGCACAGCCCAAACCCATGTGGAAAGTGCAGCTAAAGCGAGGCTAAAAGTTATGTGTGTTCTTTCCTCATCCTTGCACTGAGTGCCCTTGGTCTGTAACAGAGCCCCCAAACAATCCCCAGGAACTCGGGGTTTTGGGATTTGCAGATCCCCTGGCTGGGTTCCTGAAGCTCTCTACAAAAACACCAGTGAGAAACTCCATTCTGAACTACTTCTCAATTTTGAAAATGCAGAAGAATTTTCCAATATTCTGATTTTAATTTTTCTGCAGAATAAATCTCAATGTCTCTTCAGGAACAACAGGGATTGAGGCTTTGCAGATCTGTCACTGTGAATTATAGCACTTCCACAAAAACTTTCTTCAAATCACAGCATTATTTTCAACGAATTTATTTTAAAACTCATCAAAATATTGATTTTGAGGTTGGAAGCATCTCAACATTTTTCATTATTGCACCACATCCCTTCATTTTACAACCAAATCAATCCATTAACTTGGCCATCTGGCATGGCATAAAACAGGGAGGGGAACTTTTCCAATTTGCTTTTGTTTCCTGGAGCATTTGGCAGCCCAAGGAGTGCAGTTGGCTCCTGTGTGCCACAGAACACTCGTGTTCCTCAGGAAAAGAGGTCAGTGGGGTACAAATATTCATAAAGGTTTGTCTTGGGTTGCAGGAGAGTCTGGAAACTCAGAACTGGGCTCATCTACAAGAACCTTTTGCCCAAGGCTCAGGTAAATGCAATTCTGCACAAATGACTTCATGTAATAGATATTTCTGTATATTCAGGGATGTAGAATTCCAGGATGGTTTGGGTTGGAAGAGACCTTAAAGCTCATCCAGTTCCACCCCTGCCAGGGGCAGGGACACCTTCCAGTGCTCCAAGGTGCTCAAGGTCTTATCCAGCCTGGCCTTGGGCACTTGCAGGGATCCTGGGGAGTCCCTGGGACTGTTCCTGTTCACAACTACCCTCACAGTGAAGAATTGCTTTTAATAACCCAATTTTCCCTCTTCCAATTTGTATCCCTTACAGATATTTATGTGAGTGTATACATATGTACATTGAACCATCTCAGCTTAATGCATGGGAGCTGTCACATTCCTCAACTGCCACAACAAATGACCGGAAAATTCTAGAAATGGAATTGAAATGACCGGAGAAAAGTCTTGAAAAATTACTTCTTTCCTGGAAGGCAGGGATTCCCCTGGAAGGTCTGCTGCTCACCAGCAGCTCCTGGGTTCTGCAGCCAGGAGTGTCCTGCAAGGGCTGCCCCGGGCTCCCCACCACAGCTGCAGCTTTCCAGGGGTGCTTTTCCCTGCTGGGAAAGATTGAGCTTGGCTTTTCCACAGCTCGGGAAGACCCTGCAGGTCCTGCCCTTCTCTCTGACACCAGGGGGAAAACGGATCCCACACAGTCTGGGAATGAATTCTATAATCTCATTTTCACACAACTGACAGCTTTGTTCTGCTGAGCACCCAGCAGTAGCATTTGTTCATTAATTAAGGCTGCTGCCTTTTCCAAAGTGCCATCTATGACTATTTTTTGTTCTCTGGCCACAAGACCGTGGATGAAACTCCCTGAGAGATTTCACCTTTCATTAAAGCTCACCTTTTTATCTACTTCAACTCATAGTTACCCTCACAACTGCACCAAAGGCAGCTCTGTGATCCTGTGGCTGCTTTTCCAGGCTCTGGGATGGGCATTCCCTGCCAGGGCTGCTCCTGCAGCTCCCAGGGCACCAGGAGGGTGTTCCAGACGTTTTTGGGGTGCTGTGATCACATACGTGGCTGACAAATGGAGCATTTCTGATGGAAAAGTTGTCCTGATAGTTTTGCCACATCTGCAGCCTCAGTGGAGCGGTAATTTGTGCAGTGGGAATGCAGATGTGGAGCTGAGGAAACACAGCTGGCAGCAGAGGGGAGGAGAGGAAAGGCTGGGAGCTGGTACACACAAGGGCTGGGGACTAAAACAGGGAGAGATCACCCAAGGTCAAAACTCTGCTGCAAAAGAGTTTTTTTGAAGTGGCAGAACCATTTGCTGTGTGGATGAAAACGTGCAGAAGATCCAGTTTTATACTGGTGATCAGGATCAGAAAATTCAGCGGGACTCTGGGGCTTAACTTGGGCCCAAACTGGAGGTTTCCTCTCAAAATCCTTGCCCAAATCCCTGCAGCTCTCAGATAGGGTTTAGCAATAGGGTTTAGCACTTCCTTAAAATGGTTTGAGAACAACACATGCATCAAAGTCCAGTGATTGTTTCAGGGAACGATAAGGTTGTGATGCCAGAATGCCTGTGCATTTTCTGAGGTGTGTTTCAGCACACAGGAACAAGTAAAGCTGTTGTTCCCTGACCATAACAGAGCTGATGGATATCTAGAATATGCTGGAAAGGAAAAAAACCTCAAACTTTACCAGCAGATACAGCAAAATTTGTTTTTTTTTTCTCTCTTCAGATGATGATGATGAACAGTTGCGCATTTGAAGCAGCAAGAAGAGAACTCTGTTTTTGGGCTGCTGCTGTGTCAGGTGTACCAAAGGCAGCTTTTTCTCCTGCTCTGGCTGCACAGCTTTGGTCTCAGGTGCTGTGTGTGCACCTACCCTGCTGCAGCAGAGCCGGCGGCTCCGGAGCTCTGCACGCACGGATCCGACGTGCTCGGACTGGCAAAGCCGAGGGAAGGCTGAGTTTAGCAGCCCTGCAGCTCCTTCCCTTGGAAACCTGAGCAGGGGGGGATGGCAGCCCCGGCTCTGTGCGTGGCTGAGAAATGGATTTACGGGCTGTGCTCCCACCACAGCCCTTCCTGCCACACGAGGTGAGCTCCGCAGCGTTCCCGACCCACGGGATGGATTCCACTGGGTTGGTTTTTTAGTTTTTGTGTTATTTTTCCATGTGTTTGTGGCTAGAGCAGCTCTTATCGTGCTCTTGCCTGACCTCTCAACTTGTGGTGGGCAGGATCCTCTCGTGATGTGATGCCCAAGCTGGGGCTGAACCAGAGAGGCTTTTCAAAGATGCCTCATGACCAAAAATCCATCGCAGCCTTTAAATTAATTGCTGGAATGACTAATTAACTCACTGACCAAACTCACTGCTTCTGGTCAGAATTTAGTTGTGGGGTTTTGTGTTTCAGGGGGCTCCTGCCTCACTGGGTGTTTCCCTGTGTGTGTTCTCAGCCAAACACCAGCACTGCTCTCCCGAGCTGTCCGTAGCACGGATTCTCCTGCCCTCAGAGAAGATTTCCCAGTGCTCTCCCCTGCTCCCTGAACTGTCTCCAGTACTTTGGTGAGTCTCTGCCAGCCCTGGTCACAGGCTGCTCTGTGGCTGCCAAATCCCAAAGGGATGGAACTTTTCCTTTGGAATTCTGACTCCCCCTCTCGTTAGTCTTAACCCGGAGCATCGGGCTGGGATCGCTCTGGGAGCTGGGAACGGAGCCCTCCCTGTGCTGTTATTAAATTCTTGGTTTAGCCAAGCATTTGGCATTCCCTGAATTCCAGGGATCCCATGGCAATGAGGAACAGCTCAGCTACCCCGTGGTGCCCCTGGCACTCTGACCCTTGTCAGGCACAGAGGTGGGAATATCATTAACAAGAATATTCCACTGCCCTGAAAATGCTGCCAGGGCTCCATCCCTGCCCCTGCCTGCCCCTGGCTCCTGGATTAAAACGAAATCCAAACACAGCATTAGGAAAACTGACACAAACTTGTGGAAATCAGTAACTACATTCTAGTTTATTGACTGCAGTCAAGTTTTATTATGCCTCAAATAATTAAATACTGCAACCATGACATTAAAAATACAGGCCAATTTACCAAAATAATTGTATTCTGAAGATTATGTACATATTATACATTTTACAGTCTCATGTAAACTTTTTTTTTTTTTTTATACATAAGGTAAATCTGATTTATGATAACTAGAAAACCCAAAATACTCACTGACAAAAATCTTCCTGTGAAACATAAGCACTGGATCTGGGACAATTAGGAAAATTGCAACGAATGGAAACCAACTATAAAACATAATATAATCAAGTTAGTAGAAAAATGAATTAAATTACATTCATATAAAAAAATTAAACTAAAAACATTGCTATGCATCCTTATAAAAAAAAAAAAAAAAGGGAAAAAACCCCACTCCCTCTCCCTTTATATATTAACACAGCCTTTGATGGGGAGCTCCCCTGTGCCTCATTTCCAGCAATGGGGCATAGCCTGGGAAATCCAGATTCCCATTCTCCTTTAACATATATTAAATAACTAGTGTCTGTACCAATACAAATATTGTATAATTCATGCACTGGGATTATGTTCAGGGTAGCCCACACCAAGGCACAATTTTTGTGTCATTTCCCCCCTCCCCCTCGGGTTTCATGCAGTGCTGGAGATGTTTGCTGGGCTAAACAACTTCTGTGGGCTTCTGAGTCTCACCCTGGGGCACACAGAAATCCTTCCAGCAGATTTTTGTAAATAAATAAGGAAAAGAAGGTAAAGGCCTTATGTTCAACATCTTGCACCAACTGTGTCAGCTCAGCTACCACACCCTCCAGAAAACATGGCACTGAGGCAACATCATTCTGGTTCTGGTCAAATATTTTATATATTAACTAGGACAAGGAAATTGCTGCTGCTGTAAATCTCCATCCCTGTGACAGCTGTAGTGTTTTGATTTGGCATAATGGAGCTCCAAGTCCAAATTGGTTTTTAGCTCCCAGCTCCTCTCAGCACAGCCCCATTTGCATGAGCAGCCAGGTACTGAATGTAATTGAAGTACCTGGGAATGCTCATTAAAATAAATGCATAATTGAACCGTATCAAAACAGCTGCCAAAATTAACAGCTGCTAACTTGGCTGCATTCTGAAGGCTTGTAAAATTTGCATATTTTATAACTGTTCTGCACCTAGAAAAGGCCTGGTCCTGCAAAGGGCTTGGCCCTTGCTTGACTTTGTGAGGTTACAAGGAATAAGCAGCCCTTGGTCAGAATAAATCCATGGAAGACAACGAGCTGGAGGGACTGAAGTCACCTGGATTTAGGCACTAGGAATCCTCCTTCAGTGTTGAGTGCACCTGACATGACACCAAACATTCTGGCAGGCCTGGACAAGGTGAAAAAGTGTATCCAAAATGGCCTCTATAAACCGTACCCAGAGTTACAAAAAATTCAACCTAGAGGATGTCTGGTTATGTAAAGCCTGGATAGAAAAGAAATCCTAATCTAGAGTATCAAAATACTGTATTCATATAAACACAGGACAGCACCTAATAGAAAAGTAAAAAGTGGAAAACACAACCTTTTTTTTTTTTCCTTTTTGAAATTAAATACCCTAAAAAAAGTTGTTTAAAAAAAAAACAACAAAAAAACCAGGAATTTGTGTACTGGAAAAAGAAAAATGAAGGGAGGAACTACATCTCCCCTCTTCTGCGAGTTTTTGCTGCCACAGCTCTGCCTTCCTCCTCCTCCTCTTCCTCCTCATAATTTTCTTCATGAATTTCTTTCTGGTTGTTGTCCTCTTGCATTTCTTGCTCTTGGTCTGTTCCTCTGTTACTCTTTTCCTCTGCCTGATTGGGGAACACAAAACAAACTCACACACAGATTCAGTGCCAGATTCCTTATAGCTTAATTTAGGGCAATGAAATGATTTGCAGCTGGAGTTGTGAGAGCTGATGGGCAGAAACAGAAAATAAAAGGATTTTTCTAAGGCCTCCAGGGAGCAAGAATTGACATAGAGATGAAAGGGTGAGCTAAAGGAAGTTGGGACAGCATGAAATGTTAAGCTCTATGACCCAAAGCAAGCTAGAACAATTATCATGTCACATCCCTGTGCCATGAGCAGCTGTGGTCAGGGTTTGATCCTGTCCCTGGCCCCTGGGCTTGCACAGGACTCACATTTTCCTCGTTTTCCCCATAGGGCTCCTCAGCATTGTGCTCCAGCTCCGGCTTCTTCTCCTCAGACAGATCTTCCTGCACCTGCAAAGCACAAGAGATGTTCTGTATGGCTTAACTGCCTTTCAGAGAGTGGCCTGGGGCACAACTGGGCACATTTTCACAGTGATATTTTTACAGCACGGAGATTCTGAAGAAGGGAGAAGAGAGCAGCGAGGATTAAAAAAAGTTTAAGGAGGATAAAAGGAACCATAACCACCCAAGAATCAGGAAATTCACTTCCTCTGAGAGCATCTAACTTTTAAATACAATTCTCACAGACAATCTCTTCCAATGCTCCGTTGGAGAGAGCAGGTCATGCTGGATCTGCGTCCCTGACGTTCAGCTTTTGTATCTCTCGTTACTTTCTGCTCTGCCAGCACTCTCCCTCCATTCCATGCCCCACTTCCCATGTTAGGTGCAAATTTGAAAGAGGAATGTTTTGAAGTAAACTTGATTTCCTTTTGGGAAGTGCTGTCCTGTGAGCTGGGTCAGAGGCTTCCATCACAGCAGGAACACTTTGGGCAAGATCTGAACAGCAGTGGCTAATATCTGAGTTCACCCACTACAGAAACTGATCCCCACTGCAGCATCTCTTTTCTCTCTTAATTGCTCACTCCATCCCTGCTCCCTGTTCCCAGCTTCCAGTCATAGCACAGTGGGCACATCCTTTCTGAGATGTGTTTAAATTGCTTCCTGGAAGCCAAAGAGCAGCAGCCAAAGGCCAGCTCTGCCCAGTTCCCAGTGGCCTGCTTGGATGTGAGCAGCAGCATTTGGCACTGGTGAATGCTAAGTGCATCCCAGCTAATCCAAAGTGCTCCCCATGAGGGAGTGACAGCAGACACTTCCTGGGCTTTTTCTTGAAAGGGTTTTAGTGGGAAGCAGAAACAGGAATTAATCAGGTGCTACTGAGGGGCTGTGGGGTGGCTCAGGGTGGTGCCAGCACAATGAGCATGACATGAAGGAAGAAGCCCCTTCCCTCCCTCTCTCCTCCAGCTCCATGTGCTGTTAGCTTCCTGAGCAACTCCAGGAGCTGCAGCTTGGATTGCTCAGGAGGAGCACAGATAAATCAAAGTCAGAGCTGAAGAGTAAGTGGCCAGGGAAGCAGTTTGCTCAGAACTGCAGTGTGTGATTAGAGATTAATGAGGTTTTCTGTGACCTTGAGGTTTCCAGGAAATTTTCCTTGTGTTGTGAAAGGCTTAATCTTTTCAATTATTGCACAATTAATGCTGTGTGGCATGGAAGACTAATGGATTGCAGCACAGGAGCATGAGTAACCCAGAGTGTATCCAGAAGGGGACAGCAGAGTAATGGCAAAGACTTCCCAGGTTTGCTCAAGTCAGACAAAGTGATTTGGGTTCATCCTGTGGTTCTAAAAGACACCAAGGTTGGGTATTAATGGAGTTGTGCTCTTCTGCCTGAGCCTGCACCTGCCTTGGGTCTGTGTTCTTACCTCCTCTTCTCCCTCTTCCTGGTATTGTTCATCCACATTATCCTCCTGCTGGTCAGGATTTCCTGCCATCTGCACAAAGATCACATAAAAATTCAGTTCTGTGAGCCTGCCTAATAACCAGAGGCCTGAAGATTAAAGCTTCTTGTTCTGGAACTAAAGCTCTCTGTAAAGCTAAAGTAACAATAATGGCAGAGGAAGTTTTAGTGCATTCATTAGCAGTAGTGAGAGCTCAGCTCTGTGATTTAAAATTGCCCTCAATTAAAAAATAGCAGGATGAATGTAAGAAAAATCACTTCCCAGAATAAAGCAAGACCTTCCATACTAAGCAGGAAGACAATGGAATATTCACCCCATTGAAGACCAATGCCATAAAAATTCAGACTCTCTCTGCCTGGAGGAGTTTACAGCTCCAACACATTTGAAATGTGCAGCTTTAACCTCCTGAAGGAGCCCTAGAGGTGCCTCTTTTGCCTTTACCCACCACCAAGTGCTCCTCCATTCCTGGATGTCCTTGTTTCTGACCCGTTTCCTTGTGCTTTTCATTTTCATCAGGCAGGTTTTCTTCTCTCTCTTGCTCAGCTTCTTCAAATTCATCTTCTCCCTGATTATTGGGGTCATCAGCAGGATTCACATCTTCCATGGCTGCCTTCTGTAATTCACAGGAGTGTTAAACACTTTTAGCTCCCGCTCCAGTCACATTTCCCTTGAAAGAGCAGCAGTGTGGGCTGTCAGAGCCAGCTCCATCCCCACTGGCAGCAGCTGGAATCTGCAGGAGCAGGGCTCACTGAGTACCTCAGCAGTGAGCAGGGACAGAGGTGAGGTCCCTGTCTGCTGAACCCCACGGGAGCTGAGCACTTCTGCCCCAGAGGCTGCTGAACAACTCGTGTGTACTGACTGACAGTCCCTGATAAGGCCATGTGAACAAAGACAAGGGTTTAATGCTCACAGCTCCACAGAGCTGATGGCATCATTCAGTATCAGCCTGCCCTGCCCTGCTGACCTTGGCTATGTCTACAAGAAAACAAAACACTTTTCACCTTTGCCACGCAGAAAAGGAGCAGTTTCTGCTCATCATTCAATTGAAGCAGTTTTATGTCTTTGTAGACAACAAGTTAAAGATCTCTTAGAAATATTCACTGTACGTCTTAATTTGCTGAATGAGAGGGGGGTAAGGAAGATGCACTTGATGTTGACAGCACCAGGTAAGCTGGAATTTGGGGGAAGACACGGGGATTCTCCTGCCCCAGATCTCTGTGCAGACAGTATCAGGGCTCAGTTCAGAGCTGACCTACATCCTCTTCCAAGACTTCACCTCTCTACTGACTCCAGCTGGCTACAGTGGCTCTTAAGCAGGCCTTTAAGTAATGACAGCATAAAAAATACCATCCCCTCTCATTTTAACTGGGCACTGCTGGTATTTTTTGAAGCCAAATGTACCTGTTCAAGTCCCAGCCAAGATCAAGTCCTTTATTCCACCGAAAGCACAGATCAAAGGAACGTGGAAATAAACATCTTGCTTCCAATAAGGAAGCTCTTTCCTTCTATTTCTTCCCAAATGAGTAAGGGCACCCTTAAATAGATTTTGGATGTTGTTTTCAACTGTCAAACCTGTCCTCCTAGCAGACCTCTGCTTATCTCATTTCTATGAGGTGCAATTATGTCAGACGAGACCTGTGGGCTCTCACTTCAGTAACACTGCAAGCCTCAGCATCTTAATTCATACTTACTGATTCATCAGCCTGATGATTTTCTGCCTGATGTTCTGTTTCTTGCTGTTCATTTGCATTATTCTGATCATCATCTTCACCTTCATCCTGGTGCTGGTTGTCATGTTCATAAGCTGAGGAATTTTTTTAGGTGATTATTGTTTTACAGCAGTTTTTAGTTATCCTCTTAAGAGTCTCCTACAGACAAGGTTCCACACGTGCTTTTAGCAGTGGGCAGCCTCTACATAAACAGATAATGCTCACAGAATTGATTTACTCCTAGTAGGAAACAGAAATTAGAAGATCAGGCCAGGCTGGATGGGGCACTGAACAAGCTGGGCTAGTGGAAGGTGTCCCTGTCCATGGCAGCCCAAACAATTCCATGAATCTATAATTTAAAGAGATCAAACAAATTCATAGGCAGAGCCAGGAACATAACCAAGATCCCCAGAGCCTGGTAATAGCAGCTCAGTCAAAAAGACACTTTTCCTTTCAGGAATGTGGATATGATCTTTAGTAATTCCTCTATTTCACTCAGTCAGTACAGCCATGGTTATTTGAGCTTCTGGTTTTAAATTGCGAGTTTATGTTTCACTTGAATCCAATCTGGATATGAAATGAATATTAAAGCTTCCCATGCAAGGCAGTACACAAGGAGCCTGTGAGCATGGCAGGGACAGAAATTCTCTCTTACCTCCTTCCTCTTCCTGAATACCTTGCTCTTCCTCCCCTTGTACAATGTCCTGGTCCATGTTATCATAATGAGCCTGTTGGCTGAGAACATTAAAAGCCAAGCATCATTTCAGTTTCCAAAGTGTGTTTTCTGCTTTAATAAACAAACCCCCCACCTGCAGCTCTGCCTCTCTCAGCAGCTGCCAGAACAGGCTCCAGTTTCACGCTCTATTATCTGATATTTTCTCATTCCACCTTTCCTGAAAAATGCTTGACAGAACAGAGACTTTCTTGGGCTGACTTGGTGTTGTGTGTCTCTGTGTGTGGAGTCTGCAGCCCTGAAGGATATGGGTCAGCAAAGAGTGAAGTCAGGACTCTGAATTTTAGGGATCAGATCTCCAGCTCTCTATGGAACTGTCCAACAGAAGCCCCTGGAAATCTGCCCTCAGGGACAAGGGAGCACAACAAAGCTGACAACACAAAACCCAGAGCATGACAAACTCACGAGGGAGAGTTGAACCTGAGGTGCTTTTTGGAGAGTTTCTCCCCTTGCTCTGCCTGTCTCTGCAGCTGGAGCTCTCTCTCCTGGAGCTGCTGCTGCCTCAGGAGCTGCCCTCGCAGCCTCTGCTGGCGCAGGGACTCCTGCTGCTGCCGGAGCTGCTTGGCCTCCTCTGCTCTCTGGGCTCCCAGGTGCTGCTGCTCCAGCTGCTGCTCATAAGCTGCTTTCTGTCTCTTTGTTGGCTTTATCTGTCACAGAAATGTGTTAAGAGAAATTAATCATCCTTTCAGTGATCAGAAACAAGCAGGAAGAAACCTGTCCACGGGGGAAAACAAGCCCTATGCAATTACAGCAAAGTTATTTTTAAGATTTTGTGTCCCTGCCTGCTTGAAGTTAAAACGTTTTTTGGAACACAGACTGGAAGTGTTGGGGTGTTTGTGGAACACACAGGGAAAGAAGAGGAGATTGTGGGCTAAGGAAAGCCATGATTTTCCTATAAATAATAATAAAACCTCCCAACATATTACACAGTAAAAGGAGGTTTTGATAACTGATAAGACAGCAAAAGTTCCTATTGATTTAAGTGGTAACCTCAGGGGGAGTTGCTTTTAGCCTTAAGTGAGACACTGCACTTCTTTTTACACTCAGCAATAACTTAGGCTAACTCCAGATTCACAGCTTAACCCATTGCTGCTGCTCTGACCCCCTGCACCTCTTCAGCAACAGCTCCTCGTTACACCAGAGTGACACAATGCATCTGCCAGGACACAAAGTGTTTACAAAACCTCAAGTCAGACCAGTGAAATACACTTTCCACTGCAGATCCAATCCAGGATGTAAACCCAGGATTTGCTGGTTTTATTTAGAGCTGCACACTGATTTCCCCTGGCTGTTTTAGTCAAGTTTGTCTGGCAGTTAAAATTCCCTGTCCAACAGCAGTGAGCACTGAGCTGGCAGTGTGTTTGCAGAAGGCAGGTACCTCTGACAAGGAAACACTCTGCAATTTGCTGAGATGCATCAAGTTACCAAAGCAGAGCAGTTCTCCATCCCAGCCTCCCTCTCACCTGCTGAGCTCTTCATCAGCTACCACAGGCCTCAGGTTTAAAGTGGGACACAGGATTCAGTCTGCTGCTATGTTTATTTCTTTTCCCCCATCTGTTGCTTTTTATCAGCAGAATTAATGTTCATTAAGATCTGGCCAGCACTACAGTACAAGTATGCTCAAGTTGAGCCTGAATCCTATTGCATCCAAGTGCTTTGAATCCCAAATTTTCTATAAATATGACAGTAATTTTATCTAAAAAACAGTGAGTGCTCTGAATCCCAAACTCTCTATATAAACTGTTTTGCCTAGAAATAGGTGACTGCAATACAAGGCCAGCAGTGGTAGGAGAAGCCTCCATTTAAACAAGATTTAATCAATTAGAAAAGAGCTCCCTACCTCTGACTGCAGGTGATCACCCAACATGTTGGTTTCTTCTTCCTTTTGCTCCTGCTTTTTCCATTCGTGCTCTTCTGGGGCTTGGTCCTGCTCCTCCTCCAGGTGCTCAGGCTGCCCTGCCTGCTCCATCTCTTCCTCCTCAAGCTCCTTTTTGCGTTCTTCTTCCATCTGCTCTGCCCTTTGCTCCTCATCCTCTGCAGCTCCTTGCTGCTCCTGGGCGTCCTGGCCCTCGGGAGCCCCTCCCTGCACGTGGGAAGGCTCAGCCCTGTCCCGTTCCTGGCTGTTTATTTCTTCTCTCTCCCTTGGCTTCTCAATCTGCAAAACAGACACAGGATTCTGTGTGTACAACACATTTATGGATTTCAGTTTCAGGAGAGCCAAGGACAGACTTGGATCCTTTATGCCAGCCTGGAGCTGTTGTCAGGAGGGCCAAATGCCTGGTTTGGAACGAGCTCCTCCTGCCACGTGGGGTCATCACCTGGTTTGTGGCTGCACCGATACACAAGGTGTTGTACAGTTCCACCACAAAGTCAAGCCTCATTTTAGCTGAAGTGGAATAAAAACTCTTACAATCCTACAAAGCCAGCTTTGTGTTTTAGAGACACAATTTAGTGCTGGCTTTGGCAGAAATGGGTTCACAGCTTGAAGATCTTAAAGTTCTTTTCCAACCTAAATGATTCCATGATTTTTATTTCTTGTAGGTTCTGCTGGCCAAAAATTCTTGTAAAACAAAATCACAACTGGTTTTTCTTAACTTCTACATTACACATTTTCTGCTTGAACCTTGGTGTGCCAATTTCAAATACACTGACTTCAGTGTGCCACTGGAACCTTATAAAATAAAAATTTCCTCAGAACTTCTAAAAGCTTTCTGTAACACTTGAGGTAGCTAAAATTTTAGATTTCTTATTTAAAAATATTTAGATTTTGAGCAACTTCATAAAACAGCTGTCAAAAATACACTTAAAACTGGATGAGCCATGAGCACAAAGACCATCATGAACAGATTTTCTTACCACTCAACAATTAATCCATTCCTCACTGCTTTTCTCCAGAACTGACCAAGGTGCACAGCCAAACACACACCCTAAGAGACATCCAGCAGCTTCTGCTGAATCAGAACCATTCCTGGGGTGTCTGAAGCCTTTTACCTCCTGCTGCTGCTCAGCCCCAGCTCCGTGCTGCTCCGGGGGGCGGCTGTGGGGGGACGGGCCCCGCACCTCGGGCTGCTCGTTCCCTCCTTCCACCTTCTCCAGATCTTGGAAACTTGGGATTTTTTTGAGGGTGTCCTTCAGCTGTTTGTATTCCTCCACCTGAGTCTAAAGCCAACATGTTAATTACAGTGTGTCCAAATTAATTTCTTCATCAAACGTAGTCACTTTGGAGTGAAGTTGCTGGCAGGACACATGGTAGAAAACTCGATATTCCAGGGAGGAGAAGGGATGGGAGCTTTTAAAATATAGTTTTTTCCTCCAAACATTAGATGACACTGATCCATCAGGATCTTTTCAAAGTGCACATGCATACAAAGTGTATTAAAAACATCTCTGTGGGACAAAGAAAAGGAGTTGTTTTATTCATGCCAAGCAGGAGGAGTGTCAGAAGGGGATGATGCAGCTTTCCTGGCAGACTGAAGTGAGGGAAGTCGAGAGCACCACACTTCTCCTTTGCTGATAGAAAGAAGTGCAGTTCTTTCAGAAATAAGAGTTTTGAAGTACATCTACATGTCGTGGAAATGCCAAGTCCTCAACATTTAGACAGGTGTTAGACAAGGCAACAGCCAACATACAGAACTGAGGCAAAGAAAGTCACAGTGGTGAAGAGCAAGGGGAAAAACAGAAGGGAAAAAAAGAAAATAAGGAAAATGTAAATTTCTATAGGCTTCCTGAAATGCAACAGTAAAATGTTGGAATTTGATCTGCTGTTTAACTTTGGACAAGATCAGGAAAGCTTTAAAGAAAATGCAGCAGGGCTGGTACCCCAATCCCTGGCTCTGCAGCAGGAAGATTTCCAATTAAAGAGGATTTTTAGGGGTGGGCAGGGTGTAAAAAGCTGACCAGCTGCACACTCAACAGGTGCCACACCAGAGAGTTTCCCTGCTGCTCCAGGGGAGGTGTGGCTGTGTTTATGGACCCCTAAAACAGAATGGCCTAAAGGGAAAGCAGAGTGCACAGTGATTACCCCTGTCAGTCCAGGGGGATGCTCCTGCTCCCGCATTAACTGCTGGAGAGGACAAACTTCAGAGGAAAAAGGAGTATTTACTGAACATAAAACTGATACTCAGGTCTCTGGTTATTTTTTCTCTGCCTGCAGTGGCTGGGCAGAGAGATGAACACACTGGGATATGTTGGAATGGGTCCAGAGGAGGCTGTGGAGAAGCTCCAGGGGCTGGAGCTGGGCTGGGAGAGCTGGGGGTGCTCACCTGGAGAGGAGAAGGCACCAGGGAGAGCTCAGGGCCCCTTCCAGGGTGTAAAAGGGCTCCAGGAGAGCTGGAGAGGGACTGGGAACAAAGGATAGAGGGACAGGACAAGGGGGAGTGGCCTTAAGCTGAAGGAGGGAAGGTTTAGATTTGATATTAAGAATAAATTCTTTACTGTAAGGGTGGTAAGGTCCTGGCACAGTTTGCCAAGAGAGGTTGTGGATTTCCCATCCCTGGGAGTGTCCAAGGCCAGGTTGGACAAGGCTGGGATTACCCTGGGATAGTGGAAGGTGTCCCTGCCCATGGCAAAGGGTGGAATTAGATGAGCTTTAAGGTCCCTTCCAACCCAAACCATGCCACAATATTTAAACAGTGCCCATCCAGATCAGATTCAAGTGCTCTGTTCTAGTGCAGAGTCACTAAACTGAACATTCTGATTCAAGGCCACAGCTTAAAAGGTGCTGATGCTGGCAGAAAAGAAGGTTTATTAAAATATGTAATTAATCTGCCTGGTTGGGAAAAAGCACAAAGACTAAAATGCTTTAAAGATTCAGGTTAGTGCAGTATTGACTACTGGTATTCAATGTCTAGAACACCTAGAAATATAGGGATCATTTATGGAGCTGGGAGAGAATCCCCTGGGGATTTTCTGCAGCTGGTTTGCAGGAGAAACTACATAAAAGTGTGAAATACCCTCTGTTCTCAAGGCATGTGGAAGATCCTTCTCTGGAGGGTCCCCACAGGACAAATGTCACACCCTGGCTGCAGACAGAGAGGCTTTGTGTGGCACAGGCTTCCTAATTAAAGAACTGAATCAAAGCCAGGAGTGTGGGGAGCTTCCCTTTGGGTTTGGTGAACCTTAAATCAGCCCCTCCACGTGGCCTTGTGGAATTTCAGATGCTATCAGCACATACCACACAGCAAATGTGGGAGAAGAGCTCAACAATAGCTGCCAGTGTGGTTCAGCAATGCAGATTATGATTCTTCAGATACTCAGTCTATGAGGGACCTTCCTAATCTTTCCCTATTTTTTTTAGTATCTACACATATTGACAGCCACAACAAGCAGAACTGAGGAAAAAAAAATTCAATGCTTTTAATGCTGCTAACGATTTTGTGGACTGTGAAAATGCCTAAATGAAGAAAATCAGTCAGGAATAAAAATAACTTCACACTGCCTCATTGCCTTTCCCTCTGATCTTTCACCAAAAGTCTTCCTCTGCTGCAACATCACTCCCACTTTCAGATTCCCTGTGGCCTCCACAGCTTGGGCTGGCACAGCTGACTGAGCCTGCAACAGTTTGTGCTTCGTGGATAGTTCACTTGAAAATGACATTTAAGAAACTTAATGGTGCTGGCTCTTCTCAGAAGTAATTTGAGTTCCACCTGGAGTTTCCATACCTCCACACACATCTCCATCTATGTTCTGCAGCTGCTGCACTCATCTGTACTGCCCAGAGCAGCTGTGGCTGCCCCTGATCCCTGGGGTTGGATGGAGCTGGGAGCAATCTGGGAGAGGGGAAGGTGTCCCTGCCCATGGCCAGGGGTGGCACAGGATGAGCTTTTCCCAAACCACTCTGTAATTCCATGAAAGCCTCACAACCTCTCCAGTGACACACAAGAAGAGATTTTAGCCCAGCATCCAGGTCTAAGAGATCAATGTGAAGGTCAGAGCACAAGATGCTCGCAGCAGCCCCGTCAGAGAGGACAGAGAGAGAAAGGCACCGACAGCTCTCAGGGAAGCAGAGGCTCCTTTCTCAGGAGCACATGCACTGCTGGGCTGGCCACAGCCTGCCCAGTGCCCCGAGCCCCTGGGAGCTGCTGCAGCCTCTGGGGAGCAGCCCCTCCGTGCCATGCACCTCCTGGGATCCCCATGCCAAAGGCACATGCAGCACCCTGCAGCCAGCCGGGCCACCAGGGATTTGGGAAACAGAGATTTGGGAAGCTGAGAGCCGGCAGGAGCTGCTTTCCTTCTGACCTGAGCAGCAGCTAGTGCACTCTTGTGGTCTTCCAATGTCACCACAAGCTCGTTGTGCTGGGACAGTAAGTTCTTATGCTGTTGCTACACAAAAAGAAGAACATCACACGTTTCACATAAAGTTCATTCTAAAGATCAGTTAGGGAGGCTGGGGAGGGTTTGAACTAGGAAGATAATTCCATTTATTTTGGAAAGAAAATCCTTAGCTGGAACGACAGCACTTATTTATTTCACGTGGAATGCATATTAAACAGGGAGAGGAAGCAAGCACACCAGGGAAGGCAATTTGGAGGCCAGGATTTGTGTAACTAAAATAAAATTAAAAGCAGGGGTAGATATTGATGAACATATTAAAAAAACAGAGCTGAAAAACATCTAGCATTGAGTTTTGCCAAAACCCAATTTTTAACTTGTAAAACCAAATTCTGATTTCTGTGCTAAATACTTTTTTTTTCTTTTTTTCTTTTTTTTTTTTTAATGGGCATATACCTAAAGTGCAGGTGGCCAAAGACAAATCCAGTTCAGCCTACTCCTCTCCTTTTTCCCAAGTAACAGAAACTAGGAGTCTACAGCACAGCCTGCTTTGGGCTTGGGAAAACTTGGAATGTTTTTTCTTGATGATCTTGGAAGTTCTCCTCAGAGCAAAGCCTACCTTGACATCCTGTAGCTGGGTGTGAATGTCCTGGTGAGCTTTTCTCAGCTGCCTGTTCTCCTCCCGCAAGTTATACAGAGATTCTGTTGAAAAGAAATTAAAAGAAATACAGAATTTAAACCTGGCTGGATTTGTAACACCAGACACCAAAATTAAGACTATAACACAATCTATATAAAATCCCACACGAGTGCTGTAGCAAAAATTAGGCAGAATAATTGTATGGTTTGTTTTTCTTACCTCTCTCCCCAGCCTTATTAAAAGCTTTCCATTTTCAAGCAGAAAATTGTTTGGTGACATTTTCTATCAGAGCACCCAGCCTGCACCTGGAATTCTGCATCACTGCTCTCGCTGGGCGCTGCAGATGGCAGAATTCCCTGTGGAAATCTGAATCCTGGAAAGGCAGAGAGGAAGGCACCCCCCTCTCTTTCCCCACATCATACCTGGCAAGTGAGAATTTTCTGTCACAGGACCCCCTTTGAAAGGGATGCCCAGACGGCTCCAAAAGCTTCTGGGATCAGGGACAGAGGTTTCTATTCCCACTTTTTCAATGATGTTGACATGGAGCCAACAAACAACCTCTGCCTGCAGTGCAGACAAAGCTGCAAACAGCTTCAGAAGCAGCCCCTGTGTTAGGGACTGGTGGCAGAGAAGACTCTGATGGACACAGCCCCATCCTTTTGTTCTGTGGAACTGTGAACTGAGGATGGAAGAAGCCTGAAAACTGCCCAGAATTTCAAACAGGAAACTGGATGCCAAGAGTAAAAACTGAATTCATCACCCAAGTGTACAGGTGCAATGTGCTCCAGAGGAGCTGGTACACACAGGGAAAAAGGAGGTATAAAATGTAAATAAACTCACTTCAGAAAGAGGCACAATTACATCTCTGCTAGCAGTGGCAAATATTCTTAGATTGCCTTTCAGTTACAAAAAAGAAGAGGCAAACCCTTTTTTCCAAGTTTATACCAGTCTTAGAATTAAAAATTAAAGACAGACTCAACAATCTCTGACACTCGACAGGCTTTAAAGGCTGGGTTTTTTGCTATTTCTGTGACCCAGACAGAAACACAGAGCACATATGAACAGATTTCAGAGAGAAGCCCCAGAAAATCATCAATAAAATATAACTTGTCAGGAGGCAGAAGATGCACGAACGACCTGTGAGTGAGAACAGAGGAAATGCCTCTCTCACACCACACAAAACACAGTGCTAAACACCCAATTTAATGTGGGCAGCCAGACACAGGCTAAATTTACCCTTCAGCTTGGAGATCTCCTGCTCCTTTTCCTGCTGCAGCTGCAGGTATCGCTCTTTGTGATCACTGAACGTCCTGCTAAACTCCTCTCCTTGTTTTCGGTGATCTTCCTCAAGGTCAGCGTGCTGTTTCTTTAGTTCTTCGTGTTGACTCTGCAAATACCAAGTTGGGACACTGGAACTGCTCTGTATCTGCAGATCTGGCTAATATTGTCTTTGGCAATTTGTTTAGGAAGTGCAGATGAATAGGAAGCATTCATAACAGGAAGGTTATTATTCAAAGCATGCACATTGCAGCTCCTTCCAAACACAAAATGATCTCTGTGATGAGCAGGCTCCTGTTCCAGGGTTGTGTCACCTCACCCCAGAGCTGCACTGTCCCCCTGGGAGCTGCTGAATGTGTCTCAGAAAATCCCTACGTGCTAAACTACATGAGGGCTGATAAATCAGCGTTCCCTACAAGTAATTGCATCTGATAAGATTAAATTACCCACTGGAAAGCCTGACTAGGAAAAACTGCAGGAAACCATCTTTTACAAGTGAGAGGAAGGCACTGTCCACACCCTGACACTCTGCAGTGATGCCAGAAGCTGGGCAGGCCGTGTCTCCCCAGCAGAACCAGTTCCACAGGAGCTCTGCTGTCCCAGTCACCCACCTTCAGCATCTGGTGCTGCACGCTCAGAGCGCTGTATCTGCTGTTGGAGTCTTGCTGGAAAACAAAAGCACTGGTGTGAAACCCCCTGGTGCCCTGAGCTCTGCACCTGCAGCTTTTGGGGGTCACCAGCCAAGGGATGCAGCTCCCCAGGACACAAATCCACCTCTCCCCTGGCCCTGGAGCCAGCTCCCACACTCTGCACCCACTGCAGCAACAAACCATTTCAACTCCTGCTCCTCAGCTCCCAAACTGCTCCCCAGTTCCAACATGAAATAGCCATAAAATCCTAATTTACTTGCTTTATAAAGAGTTCTCTACAGGTCTCTGGGTCCTCTGCCAGATAGAGCTTTCCTTCTGGCACTTGGTATATAAAACAAAGTTTCTTGATGTTTTTATACTTTCCAGTTCAAAGCCCATGTGTTAGAAAGCTGTCACTGTTCTTTTCCCTGGGGGCTAAGCTACAAAAATATTTCTAACACCTTCTTTATTCCCTTTTCCCCTTAAATAAAACAACATTACGTTTGAACTACCATAATATAAACAGGGGATTATTTTCTAAATTAATTTTCTGGAGAGGTATTAGTATCTCCTACTATAGCTCAAATAATTAGGAATTGGAGAACACTTATGAATGCAGAGTAGAACTGGGATAAGTGAGAGCTCTTTCAATTAATATTTTGCAAGATCTCTTCCTTTGAACAGCTATAATTGCAAAGTATTTCCTTTTCCTTGCAACTCAAATAGCATCAGCTATTAAAAACTTATACCAGGAATGATGACTTACCCTTCCTTTATTTAGTGTTTCCTGTGCTTCTAGTTTATAAACAAGAAAATCTGCAACATAAAAGGGAAAGTACTGATGAAAAAAAAAGCACCAGGAAGATGAGAATCTGTGCTTGAATAACTTGACTGTTGAGTACATAAATTCTCTTTAACAGCTGAATATTCATGCAGAAACAATTTTCAAAGGATCTTTAAAAAAAAAGAAAAAAAGAAAAACAACTTATGGAGAATTTGAAAAAATGTGCAAAATTTGAAAATTTTGAAAAAAAATTTGAAAATTTTGAAAAAAAATTTGAAAAAATTTTAAAATGCACAAACTTGAAATGGTTTTATAAAATATTTTCACTTAAAGATCTCATACCATAGTGAGAGACATAGAGTTCAGGCTCAAATCTATAGGGTAATTAAATATGATGTGTGAACTCTCCCAGCAGAGGCCCAAGAGCATAAAGGCCTTTTATAAACTGCTTATTCTTGGAAATAATGAAACATTTCCTCATTTATTTCCAGACCTCTCTCTTCCCAGGGTTTGGAAAGGCGTCTCCCCCTTGGGTAGCAGCAGGACCATTCTACACTAGATGGCACCAGAAACCCACCAAGACCTGCACGGTGAGAATCATTTCTAACTCCTTGACAGCTTTGCTAAAGCCATATTTTTAATTCAGCAGCTGAGTCCTCAGTTCTAGGAAGAACAGAGGCTCTACCCTAAAATCTGCAGTGAATTTAGAGGCCAAGGAAACTCAGAGGACTGAATCCTGCTGAACTTCCACAGAGGGCACAGGTGTAAGAAATACAATTTGTGTTTGCCTCACACACACCCAGAATCTAGTTTTAATCAGGAAAAGTCGTATAAGCATGTGCTCACCCTAAAGCACATTAAAAGTACTGATTCTAAGTTTAATTTCCAGTTGATGGAATGCAGGAAAAGATCCCATGGTTTTGGTGCAAGTTTTGGATTTCTGGCAGGCCAGGACAGGATTTACACATGTCCATACCCCACATACATGTTGGGTTTTTTATGTACATGGATACAAACATATTCTTTGTGTATACTACTTCATATGGCAGTCATCTGTAAACACTATTTAAAAGATGACTGCTTTTCAAAAGATCCAATTAAAAGAGATTAAATAAAAAAGAACTACTAGAAAGAGCAGCACAACTCTGCTAAGAGGATCCTAATTTTACCCAACTTATTTAAACTTGAATAAAAAACATTTGCAATTACTTTCTACTATAATCAAGTTAAATATCCAAGTGAAAAGTACATTTTTACCTTCTTTTGCTTTCTTATGTTCCAGCCTTTCCTTTTGCAATGACTTCTCTAATCTTGACCGGTGCTCATAGACAACTGAAAAGAGAAATTTTGTACACAATTCATTTAAAAAGTAACATACACAAGCCTCACCACCCAGCCCAACACACCCAGGGAATGTTGGCACAGGATGCACCAGGAAAATACAAGTGGAATGAGGTCATGGCATAAAGGGCTGTTTGTAACCCTTGTGACAGTAACTTTCCCTTCCTGCACCCTTCACCGAGCCCAAATCCTGGGTTATTTGCATCGCTAAACACAGCATGAGATAACCAGGTGAGGGATTTGTTTGTGGAAGCAGCCAGCTGTGGTGGAGCTACCAACCCCTCTCTGCTTCTCAGGAATGCAGGGACATTTTCCATGTTTCCATCCTCCCCTGCCTTGTTTGCACAGAGACGAGGAAATAAGACAGGCCAGCTGCGCTCCAGAGGAATTCCTGGCAGCGCACAAAGTGTCACGAGGAGGGAAGGGAGATGCCCAAGGGCAGGAGAGCTCAAAGAGGTGCAGCAGGGCACAGCAGCTTCAGCTGAGGCACGGGGAACCTGGGAGCCACCCTAAATTCTTCCCAGAACTGGGAATCTAGTCTTCCTCTGCACTGTCTCCCAGCAAAAATGACTCCCAAAGACTGTCCAAGCTTCCCATGATTCTTTTGCAGACACCATCCCAAAATGGGGTTTGCATTTATGACTTTGTTGTATCCAGGTGTGTTTAGGACATCCAACATCCTCTGCCATGAAGTTCCTCCATCTGGCTGCCAGTAAAGCAGGATTTCATCCAGCCTGTGCTTTGGACATGGAGTTTGGGATGTGACACATCAGTCCCTATGTACTCTTTCCTCACCTCTCTGTGAGGAATTCTGAATAATCCTCTGTGAGCATTATCTGAAACAGCCAAGTCTTCAGCAAATATATCAATTAAAACTCATGGAAATGTATAATTTTAAGTGTTTAAGCTCAGTTTAACACTGAATATCTTTCACTGCCCAAATTACAGTTTGCATTCTTTTAATGAGTTATTAATTGGTATTAAAACAATGAGTGATTTTTTTCATCAAAACCAGGAAACTCGTTCTCTGAGAATAAACCATTGGTGAATACAGGCATTCAACAAGAAACATCAAATAAAGATTTGCATCTTGGCAGCCACAGAAAACTCCTCTTGCACCTTAAAACATGTTCTTAATTCCACCAAGGTGCATTCTGCAGCCTTATCTACAAGTGTTTACGTTTTCGCTCCAAAGCTGGATTGCTAATCAATCCCTGGCACCTATCTCCACTTTGTTATTTATCTGCCAAAGTCAAGGGCATCAGTCAAGATGAGCCAATGTTCCACCCTCTGGAAGGAAACAAGCAGGCAATGAATATTCACAAAGTCACCAGCAGGCTTGGAGAAGGGAGAAAAAAAAAAAAGGCAGCACTACACAGCACTACAGTGATGGTTTTATTTAGGTCCTGGAGGTGGTGAATGCTGAATTATTGTGCAAAAGGAACAGTGGCTGCAGCACAGCAGCTCAGGAGAGCAATGAAAATCCATAATGGGTTTCCCCTCCCATGCAATCAGGGTGGAACAGGGTTTTTGGCAAACACACGAAACCACAAATGGATTTGGAGGGAACATTTTCCATTCCACTTCTCCGTCTGCAAGTGCACCTTCCACAGCTCCTCCCGGTGCTTTAACAAGTGTGGGGGGAGAGCCCTGCCCAGCAAACCCATCACAGGGGCAGGAGAAGGCAGGATTTGGGCTTTAGGGACCTCCCAGAGCTCAGAGCATCCCTGCCGAGCTCCGGGTTTCACCCTGCACTTTCAGGGTCTGAACACAGGCAGTGCCTCCTCCTCTCCTCACCTGCCGAGTGCAAGTCCTTGAAATCCTGGGACAGAGCTGGAGATGTCCTCAAACAACCCCTCAGGTGACTAAAAAGGGCAAGGAAAAACCTCCTCCCTCACCTCTGCCCTTTGAGGTCAGTTACTGGTTGGCCTAGCACGTTTCTCTCTGATAAAAGTCCACAAAGTGCAATGTCCTGAAGGTGTTGATTAAAAATAATTAACAAAGCCCAGCTCCCATGTTTTCTCACTTGCTCCTTTGGGCAGTAGGTTGCAGGTCAGATTTATAATTACATATTGGAGTTAATCTCCCATAAATTTCAATTTTTTCCACCAGTTAGGAACTTTAGGAAGAGCCTAAACAAAGGTCTTGTTACTACAGCAGGAATTTCTCCTTCTTCAATGCCAGCTTGGATATAAGATGTCTGAGCCAGAATCTGAAAGAAATGAACACACTGAAAAACAGGTTTTACAGAAAAGTCCACCCCAGCAGAGGGTGGAATCTATATGAGGAATCTGACAAAATCCCACTGCTGGGATGCACAAATCATTTTTTCCTTGGGTAAGCTTTTAATTTTGCACTGATCTTTGCACAAATAATTGAACTTTATTTCTACAGTATATTTAACAGAATGGTAAAAAGGGGGGGAAAATGCTGTCATTTAATGGCTTATAGGCACTACTCCAAAGCTGGAATTACTGCAGGTATCACCTTAATTCTTGAAATTACCTATGGAGTGCAACCTGTACAAATGAACTAAGATCCACAAACTCACAGAGCCCAGAAACTCAACTGGTAACCTCACAGATCAATAAAAGACCTTACACCTCCAACAAGGAAACACTGAACACTCCTGGAACTCATCCCAGTAAAATCAAGTCCTCAAGATTTTCCCCATAAAGACAAGGGAGTGAGGGAGAAGGGAGGTGTGGAATGGCCAGATTACACCACTTTGACCAGTGCTGAACGTTAATTACAACAGAGGAGTCAGGGAGGTGATGAAATTGAGATTATTTAACAGTCAAGGTTCCTTCCCTTATCTTTGCTCTGCACCTGCAAGCAATAAAGCAACTATTAAGCAAAATAAGCCATTATTCTACATTTAAAAGAAAACATTTCTTAAGTTTACATTTTCAGCATTTTTGTGACTGTGTTGCTTTAATTATTAAGTCTGTCAGAAGGATGATCTAGAGTCTAAAGTTCCCCAGCTCCCTGGAAAATTAAGATTACATTGGGATTTAAATATACACAATACAAGAAATTTTACTAATTTCAACACGACTGCTTGTTACACAATTCTGCACTCTTTCTCTGAGCTTACAGTTAATACCTTTCACTTAAAACCAGCAGATTTCAGTAGTCTTGGCAACACTCAGCGTTGTTTTCCCTTACACTGTGGCAGAGTTGAGCTGAACCAGCAGCGTGGGGTAAAGCACACTGCACCTCTCTAGTGACACTGCAAAGCCTGCAGAACACAGACTTGCCACAAAAAAAGTTCATTCCCCATTCTTGTCCCTGCAAATAGAACCATTTAAAATGTGAACTCATGAAGAAAACATTTCTGCTGATAGTAAGAGGAATCCCTTCAATATGGGTTGTAGGATAAATTCTCTAATCCATTGACAATAATTAAAATTTTGACCTTTCATGACTCCTCTGACACATTTCATGCTGGGAGGAGATATTATTAATATAACAATTGGCTCCCCAAGCTTCCAGCCCTGTATTTAAACCAGTGAATCTGCTTTCAAAAGAGATCCACTGATTTCACTACTGATAATCTGATCAGAAACAGATTATCAAACTGCAGCAGCAGGATTCCCCAGTATCACAGTGTGAGCTCCATCTCCTTCAGTGACTCAGCTGAGGGTTTAGCAATAAATGGATATTCCAGTGACACTGCCAATATCTTGGAAAAAATGGAAGTATTCCCACAATAAAGACTAGAAAATATTAGTTTTAAGTACAGAACAAGAAAACAACATTACAAAAAACATCTATTTATCACAGAAAGGTTTGGCTTGGAAGGGAGCTTAAAGCTCAGCTTGTTCCATCCTTCTTCACTTTCACCTTCCACTGGACCAGGCTGCTCCAAGCCACAGTATTTACAATATATTGAACAAAATATTGAAGCTATTTAATAATTTATGTCCTTGAAGTTTTCTGGTTTGAATTTCCACAAAAAGGACAGAAATAGAAACCAAGTTAACGCAAAACTGATTGTGTGTGAGGCTTCATTGCGGAACATCCAGGCAGGGGTGGACTGCTCTCATTTTGCTCTCTGCAAACCACTGCTGACACTGTGTGGACTATGAGAATTATCTTTACTTCCAAACAAACTCCTACACTTTGCAATTTACTCATGTGATCAAGTAATGGTTTTGTCTAATTACAGCCAGTCATGTCTAATTCCTCCTGGAAAACCACACCACGCACTGGCAGTTGTGCTTAAAAATGACCCCTGCTTTGACTGAATTCCCTAATCATTTATTTTGCTCAGAGTAGTAATAATTTGAAAAGTTTGTATTTAACATCTGGATCTTTACATTCAGGGAATTTTTTTTTCTTTTTTAAGAGAAAGCTTTCAGAGATCCTGCACCAAAAATGAGCTATCCATTAAAATAAACCTCTTCCTCTGACTGACTCAGTATTCCAGGAAGAAGTTTGATCTAAGAAGTTCCAGTAAGTGGTTCTAGTTCTGCCTTCACTGCAGTTCTGAAAAATGGCAAATGCTGGAGAATTTGGCACATTAATGTGCCTTACCCCAGAAACACACACTTGTATTTCTAAGAGATCATTGTGGCCTCTATTCAATTGCAAGGATGACAGGAAAATTAATTTCTAAACTGGAGAAAACATCTACATTTAATAGAATCCTTTTACAGCACCCTGCCTCACATACTGCCTTTCTTAGAAGTCAATAACACCTCTAGGAAACAACAGATTTAAGATAAATTGGGACAGAAGGAAGGATTTATCATGTTCAAAGAGTAAACTGTAATAGTTGCTGCTAAAAATAAGTTGGGGAAGGGGTATTAAGTGTGATTAAATATTTAATCCCTCACAGATAGGCTTCAGACCTGACTTTTATCAGGAAGGAGATCATGTTTTCCACAAATGATTTCCAGTGCACTCCACAAAAGGCTTCTTCCAACCCTTGTTACCACGGGTGGGATCAGAATCCCACCCTGCACTGCTGTTTTCTACACAGTAGATGATACAGGATTTTTTTTTTAAGTGATGATAAATGCAAATTGTTCAAACAAAACCTGTGTACTGATTTTAGACCAAAATTAGCAGAAAAACACACAAACATTGATAAAAGCTGCAGACAACAGTTTTCTTCTCACATCACCTCTGAATCGCTGCGTCTGCTCAACCCTCAGCTCCAGGAAACAAGGGCCTGTTTTTTCTCACAAAAAGTGTTTTACACTTTTTTTCAATTTTATGAAGGTCTAGTGACTGTATCTGCATGTACACAGATATCTATATTCAGAAGTTAGTAAAAAATACAGCTGGAAGAAAAAAGCCCAATCTATAGATGCACAAACTGCACCCAGAAACCAAGAGTTTGAGTTACTGATTCAATTTTTGAAAATGGTTTAGTTGAGTGTGGTGGTGTGGATAGGAGCAGGCTCCTTACTCTGCCCTCCAGGAGCTCAGGCAGGCCACAGCTTTCTCATCATCTCTGTAATTAAGCTCTGGAAATGACTGCCAAACTCTGGGATCTGAGTCACCCCAGGAAAATAAGATAGTAGGCTAATTTCAGATACCTTAGGGGAGGGGGGAAACGCAGAGGATGAGGTGGAGCAATTACAGTTTCTCTTGTTGCTTAATTAAAAATACATAGTAGAAAATCTCAAGAGGTTTGGGTTGTGCTACATGACCACAAAAAGATCAGAAGTGCATTCAGCTCACAAAATCCTTCCTTAAACAAGGACAGCATCCAAACAGGTTGGATTCCTCAAGTGCTCACCTCAGGATCCAACATGAAGAGAAATTCATCTGAAACATGAAAATCCCAAGAAAAATCACCCAACGAAAGATTCAGCTTTAATTACTTGTTCTGTAGAGCTCATTTTTTCCAGCAATCTCATTTATTTAGCTTTCATTACCATCAAACCTCAAAGCAGCACCTGACTTTCAGCAGGGCAGATTAAATGACTTTTTCCCTGCAAGGATCCCATTCCAAAAGGAGCAAAGTGAACTCTGTTAGCCACAAATTGCTGGCAATATCCTCACCAGCACATCAGAGATGCTATAATGGACACTCAGATCTCTGAGAGGGTGGAAACCTTACTCATAAATTGCCCCACCCAAACTCGCAGGCTGACAAGCAAACAGCCAGCCCTGTGAGACAATGTGCTTGGAACATCATTTTTAAGGCTTAGGAATTCAGTCAGGCAGGAATGTGTGGCAGGAGATGACTGCCCAAGAAGCCAGAACACAAACTCACCACCATCAACCCATCCTGCCTCCCTCCTGCTGCCCCAGCTCTGAAGTGTCCACTCAGCTCCATCACTGACAAGCTTTAGGAGGCTTCAATCACCAGCAGCAACAAATATTTGCATCTATTTTGCATCATGCTGGCTTCCAGGTCTTGTGTCAAACTGGGGAGGGGGAACACCAAAACCCAGGGACCAAACCCACGCCATGACCTCATTTTGCTCCATATTCCTTCACTGCCCTGTGATCCTCAGCCAGGGTCCAGCTGGGAATGCTGCAGCTCTGGTAGAAATTTGTCCTGGAACTCATGTCCACAAAGAAAGGGCACTTGGGCATGGATTACAGCAATGAAAAAATATAAATATGGGCACGTGCTCAATTTAATTTTCAAGTCTGAATTCCACTGCTGGACATGGAAACGAACTTCCCTCAGTTAACTGATCTGAGCTCCAGCACCTTTTCTGTACTTGGGTTATGAGCAAAAGCTGGGTAATTCCAGATAACCCAAAATCTTGAGACTGAGATGCAAAACAGACACATATCTATCTAGTTTATACATACTTATATATGCATTTGCATGTACATATATATATAAATATACATTACACCATATACCTCTTCCCTACTTAAATTCTCCACAATTTCAAGCATTTCATGTGTTTCAAGGATTTAGAACATTAAATATCCACTGAAAATGTGAGTGGAGGTACAACAGCCAGGTGCTCAGAGGTTACAAACCAAAGCTTTCCGTTTCAAGAACTCCAGTAGCAGAATTTGGGATGCTGCACTTGGCATTTCAGGCAAAGTACACCCAGAACCAACCTCTTCTCTTACTGTGCTACCACAGATCTCTCTTTTGCAGCAGCAAAACACTATCAAACTGCTGCAGTGGTGCAACCTGAAAGTCACAGGAATGACAGGAATTCAGTATTCTGTTATTAGGAAGAACAAGCAAGCACAGAGGAGCTGCAGTAGATGCAGCTCTACTTGTCTGATGCATGTTAAAAATAAACCATTAAAAGTAGTGCTGGTTCCTCCCAGCTCAAGGTACGAGCTTAAGGCACTGTAAAAGAGGGATGTAATAGTGAAGTACACCCAGAACCATGTGATGTCAGATCAGCTTTGGCACCTGTGCAGTTTGCATGCAGATATGATAAATATTAACCACTGAAGTGACACAGAACTGTGATCTAGTACTGCAGTGCATTGTGCAATTCCACACGCACAAAGCTACCATGGATCTGACCAATTCCCAGCAGCTCACCCCCTCAGGGAGCCTTGATTTAGGACAACTGGCCCAGCAGGCACAGAGGAATCTACATGTGCTTTACAGCCACTGCTTTCTTGTGCTGGATCAGAAACCTTTGAGGAAATCCACACTTTGTCCACAGCAGGGAAAACTCAAGTCCAGAGTCTCTGCTGGGCTGGCTGCCAAGATCACAGGACAGTCTGAGGCTGTACAGAGATTGCACAAAGCCATCAGGCACATTAAGACCCACAGGAAGAGCAGAAAAAATGAAGGTAGTAAGAGGCACTAACTGTAGGCTGTTATTAGGATTAGGGATTAAAACAGATTAAACAGATTAAAACAGTACACAAGGGGTTACTTAACACCCAGAGGATGAGAAGACAGAAGCTGCAAGAGCTGAAAAGATGTCTGTAGATACCTTCAATCCTGCAGCAACCACAGGTACAATCAGGCTCACCTGCAGCTGTCAGTGTGGTTCTGTTCTAGCAACTGAAGCCTCTTCCTGTATAGCCAATAGTTCAAGACTTAGATACAGATTTAAAGGAGGCAAAGAGCATCAAGTTGTGCTTTTATCACTTTAAGAAATACTAAGTAATCCATGTTTCAAATGTATATAGTGCTCAGAGAATGAGACTTTCAAATAATCAGCTTACTGGGAAGATCAGCTTCTCTATGAAAGACCTTATAGGTAACAATGACTTTAGGTTTTCTCAGCAGTCAAAAAATTTTGTGTCATCTCTAAATTTTGCCCCTGGTATTGCCTTTGTGGATTACAAAAGCAGCCCTACTTTCTCCATGCCCAGCAGAACTTTGTTTGAGAAAAATGCCAAAGTTTGATATTCTTCTACAAAATGTTCTGCAATCTGATCCTCTAAAGGGGGGGGGAGTTTAAGATCCCAGCCTTTCTAATGCAGTTATTGTGTTTCCCAGGTCTGCCAACCTTCCCTTTGTACCCTGGGCTTATTCCAAGGGGCACAAACACTTCTCAGCAGTGGCTGAAGCTCTGAACACCAGGGAGAACAGAACCCTCCAAAACCAGGGCCGTGTGTAGCTCTCTTCAGATCAGGTGTGTGTGTTAAATGACTCTGAGACTCTTCCTGCACCATTTCCCAGTGATCTGTGCTTTCTGCCTTGCTATTTTCCCACGTATTCCCAGGAGATTGAGCCTCCTTCAGGTGTTGCTGTGTTTGAGAAAAACAAGGCAATGAAAAAGATAAAAATCTAAGACAGCTGGCTTTTCATGGAAAAACAGAAAGAACAGTTCATTCGGGCATGAAGAACTGCCAAGTACCAAAACCAAGGTTGTTTTACCTACAGCGATGAAAAAAACCCACCAAAACATGACAAACAGTAGAGGGGACAGCAAGAAGTGAAGGGAGCTGCACTCTGAGCTACAGCTGAGGATCTTGATTCAGATTTTGGGCAGACCAAAGGCATTCAGGTCCTAAACTGCCACTGTGTCCATAAACTCAGGAGTGTCCATGAACCTCAGGGCATTTCACAAATGGACTCAAGTTTCACTCACAAGCCCTGACAGGGACAATCCCAAGCTCTTCTGTGTGCAGTCCAGAAAGAAACTGCATTTGTGGGCTCCAGCAGTCACAACAAAACCCTACAAAGTCAGGCAACAGGTGATACTTCACTGTCCTCCCAGAGATTCACTCCAGTGGCACAGCCAGCCTGCCACAATACAGCCTCAGCATTCTCATCAACACCAGTTTTACAAGTTACCTTTTATTTTTGTAGTTTACATTTAAACCTATAAAAGCCTCCTGATGAAGTGGTTGTTCAGGAAATAGAAGTCCAAGGTATCCTTTTCTGCTCAGCTTTAAAGCCTTATTCAATCACCCAGGAGAGCTGTGAACACCAAGAAATCAATCCCTGTTGCTGCAGCACCCTCCTTTCCTATAACTTTGCCCTTTAACTGGCTTATTTTGAAAAGATTTCAGAGTGCTTCCATCATATTTCAGGCCCCAAAGTTATCTTGAGTCCAGGATCTATAGAGAAACTAATTATGCTGCATGGAAAAGACAAACTACATTACTTTACCAATGCAATATTTTAATTTTATTGTTCTCATAAAGCAACAAACTCAAATAATCTTAGGACAGCCAAGAGACATAGGTCAGATATTCATAGAGGTGTTTTTTTTGTTTGTTTTATTTTTAAATTTGGCAACAGGAACCAACTGTTGATTTAAAATCCAGGTCATTTAAAATCAAAAGTTCAAAGTGCAGTCAGATACTGCACCTGCAAATTGGATTTGCCGTTTCCAAGTCTCTGCTTAAAGAAAACACTTCCCTGTTGTTCCATAACAAAGAGTTAAATAGTACAGGTTCAGGAATGGGTTTGGTGGTGGGCATCACCAAAACTTCACATCAAAAGCTTGTGTCTCTCCAGGTGAGCTGGGTGTAGACATAGGCTCTGAATTCCCTGTGTTCTCCTCACTAGCAAACTCCTACTGCAAAAATCCAGGTGATTGTGCAGGGGGGGCCATTGCAGAAAGACAGGGAAGAAAAGTTTTATTTCCCAGATCCTCTGGAGTCCTTAGGAATAAGACTTCCCTTTACTTTAGTGGGACATCAGGCAGCCAGGGGCTGCTGCTGCATTTAGTATTCCTCTGGGCTCTCACCCTCTCTTAGGTGTAACAGTTACTTCCAGAACAGAGAACTTAAAGAACCATTTTTTATTCTTACATTTTATTTTTCCTTCTATTCTGTGACCTAATTGCCAGTGATTATTTTTTTTAAACATGGTTTACTGCTACTGTACTTGGCATAGATAAATTCTCCTGTTTAATGGGCTTGATACACTGGCATGGATCCCAGAACCATGTGAGTTTATTGCATGGATCATCACATCTATTAATGTCATCAGATCCTGGTCCATATTTCACATTTCCCATTGACACACTGAAACAAGCAGGAGAATTACAGAAAATGCAGCTCCCACAGTGGCCTGCTGCTTCCATGAACATGCTTGGAAAGATGATGATGGCTATTCAAAAGCATGGAAAGCTCAAACCAACAGTCCAGACCTCACATATCTGATCCAGAGCATCTTTCCTCTGTGTCAGGATAAAGTTTGTTGCACTCCTCTTTGGCAAAGCCAGAGCAAAAGAAAAAGCCAGCTTGTCAAACTTCAGCTAGAGAACAAGATGTTCCTGTGTCCTCTGTTGGCAAATACACAGCCTAGCAAGAGTAGCCCTTTAGCCACACACCTCCTTCCCAGCCAAACATTTACACCTTTTCTCTGACTAAAATGAAGGTTTCTGGCAAAGACCTCCCCGGTATTACCTGGAAATGGCCTGAAATTGAAATACTAAGTAAGGATGGAGCCAGCTTGTGACTAAACACATTGATGGAACAAATCACTGTAAGAATCTAACATAAACCCAACTCTGTGCTCTGCACACAAGCTGTGTGCTGCCAGGCATGCTTTGATGGATGCTTCCAGGGGGAAAAGGATGGCTGAGGATCACCCTGAAGTTTAGTGCTGCTACAGCAGATCCCTCTGATTCTCCTTTCATGCTATTTCGAGAAAGAAAACTTGAAAGTTGGCTCTGGGCTTTGTGCTGACCTGATAACCTTGCACTTGACAATTAGAGAGGTGCTGAGGTCTTTCACTGCCAGACCATTGATGTTTCAGGTACATCCCTACTGCTTTGCTTCTGATTTCTTGGCATTCAGATGTCAGACATGGACAACTTTTCATCTTCAACTACAGGACACCCACATTTGCTGCATCCTTAAACCAAGATACACAAGGATCTGTATTTATGTGGCACCTTTAAGCCAATAAATTCAAAGTTATTCCAAAAGTAATAGAATAGCCTTACCCAAGTAACTTACTCAAACTTTACTTTTAATCACCCTTTAAAACCACTTTATTAGAGTAGTCCTCTCCTCCATCCTGGAGCTATTTAAGGTTTATGCTGCCCAGGAGCTGCAGATGGATGCTCAACATAAAACCCTGCAAGACAACAGAGCAGCCCGCAAGAATCCCAGACTGGACACGGTCTGCACTGCACGCCTGCCTTTCCCATTTATGCCAGGAACTGCCAAGTGATGTGCAGTCCTTTGGGAACACGAGTCACTACGGGATGTGTGGGACCGAGAGCTCTCTAGGAACCCAGGACAAAAGCTCACCCCGACCTCGGCGGGGCTGGGACCCCAGCGCGGGGAGACCCTGCAACCCCCCAGGCTGGAGGAGAAGAAGGGGCAGAAGGAGCAAAACTTTGAGAGAGGCTGGAGAGCCGGAGGAAGAGGAGGGTGTTCTGAAAGCCTTGGGGAGGGGCAGCAGAGGCTCCTGCCGAGGGAGTACCTTGTAACTGAGCCGAGAGCGACTCCTGATGCTGCTGGTACTTGAGCGCCGTGGCCTCAGCCTTCCTCAGCTGGCCCTGCAGCTCGTAGTAGAGCATCGCCCCGTACAGGAACCCGAACACCACGGTCAGCAGCAGCAGCGTCTGGAAAATCCGCTTCTGTTTCCGGGAGCACATCCCGTTGCCCATGTCCCCGGCGGGGTCCCGAGGGCCCCCGCCCGTCACGGCTCAGCAGCGGGCGGGAGGCGGCGGCATCGGAGGCCCCGGGCGGAGCAGCAGGAGGAGGAGGAGGAGGAGGAGGAGGAAGAAGAAGGGAAAAAGGGACGGCGGAGGCGGGGCCGGCCCAGCGTTTCAGCCCCTGGGCACGGCCGCGGAGCCCGGGGCGGTGTCTCCGGGGCGGGCAGCAACGGGGCTCATGCCGGGGATGTTCCGTGTCCCTGCGGCCTGTGCCGGTGCCTGCGGCCGAGGGGGGCTGCGGGGAACAAAGGCAGGCCCCGCACTGACGTGTCCCCGCTCGGCCGCGGCTCCCCCGCCGCGGGATCCCCGAAGGAAGTCCCGCTCCGGGCGCGGCCTCATTGGGTCGGGCCGCGGGGCTCTGCCCTCCCTCCGGAGCGCATTGGGTGCGGGCCGCGTCCGTCCGCAGCGGGCCGCGCTTCCCTCCCGCCCCTCCAGCCTCCGCCTTCAGCCCCTCAGCCCCTGGTCCACACATCCCCTCAGCTCCTGATCCCCTGATCCCCGCAGCCCCCGGTCCGGAGCCGCCTGGGGAACGAGGCTCGTGTGGTGATGGAGGGAAGCTGTGGTAGGGGACAGTGACAGCGGGACAGTGACAGAGGACAGGGACAGAGGACAGGGACAGAGGAGCAGTGGCAGGGGACAATGACGAGGGACGGTGACAGGGGACAGTGACAGAGGGGCTGGCAGCGGGGCAGTGACAGGGGACAGTGACAGGGGACAGGGACAGAGGGGCTGGCAGCGGGGCAGTGACAGGGGACAGTGACAGGGGACAGGGACAGAGGGGCTGGCAGCGGGGGTGACACGCTGTCACTGTGGCACCGCCGGGACGGGCTGGGGCTCAGGGGCACCGGGAAGGCAAAGCCCCAAAGAGGCTGTGTAGCAGCGGAGGTGTTCATGGAATCACAGGATGGTCTGGGTTGGAAGGGACCTCAAAGATCACCCAGTGCCACCCCTGCCATGGCAGGGACACCACCTGGCCTTGGACACTCCCAGGGATCCAGGGGCAGCCACAGCTTCGCTGGGAATTCCAGCCCAGCCTCTTCTCACCCTCACAGGGAAGAATTCCTTCCCAACATCCTATCCAAACCTACTCATCATATTAATGTATTCTTTCACAGCTTGTTGGCTGCGCTGTGTTTTGGGTATCGACTGTCACAACCTTCACTGTCTTTGGCCTTTTCACCCTGCAGAGCCCAGCCCAGGCCACAGTTCAGGCTCCCAAAAATGTGCCATCCTAAATCAGTGCTCCCAAATCCCTCTGTGGTGCCTAAAAACGTGAGCTAGGTCACATATACCTCACCAGTGTAAATTCAGACTTAGCCTAAATACAGCTCCCTCTCCTAGTTTATTTTATTACAGGACAAACAAAATCCAACCAAGTCTCAAGCTAAACTAGAAGAATAAGTAAAAAAATCAATCAAAATTAATATGCCAAAGTTATTTTTTTCCTAAATATTCATAAGTGTGTGTTTTGCATAAGCATTTTTCTGGCCTTAATAGAAAAACAACATCAAAGAAGCTTAAGAAATTCTTACTCAAATATTCTGCATATCCCAGTAATTAATAGCAGTCAGTACCAGAACCTAATATGATTTCTACGTGTATTTCAAATATCTGTTTGATATATTTTCATTTAATGAAATCTCTTGCTCGCAGTTTGAGGACCAAGGTGTTTGAAATTACGAGTTAGACACTCAGGAAGGAACTGTAATTGCTTTGAAACAGTGATGATTTAAAAAAGAAAAATCTTTTTCCCTCATCTTTAGGAAGCTTCCTCGAAGTTACATTTAAATCTTTTGTTCCAACCATGAGTGTTTCAAGTTGAGGTATTTTCATGCTGGTTTAGAGTATCCATTTCTTTCACAAAAAAAAATCCAGGAAGTTCCTTAGTATCAACCAAGCTCCAGCTCCACTCCCTCTACCAAACTCCTTCAGAGCTGTCCTGTGCTTTTTCCATTTCCAGGCTCTTCAGGCTCTTTTACTCTGCTGAGTAAAATGAAATAATTCTTTATTTTTGGACTGAGACTTTCCAATCACTGGGGGTGATTTATACTTCAGTATTACAGCTCTTCAAATGATTTAATTTTTGTGCTTCCACTTGTTGCTTACATCACCACTCATAAAAGCAGTCTGTGTCTTTAGTTTTGATTACTTTTCACTGGAGAACAATTGGTTGACATTTTAAGGTGTTTAAAATGATAAAATGTAAATTTTAAAGGGCACTGAACCCATGGTGTTATTTAATATCCATTCCAAATACATTTAATTGATTATGGTGTAAATATACTTTAACTCCTAGTAGAAATTGGCAATATCATTAACAAATGCTAGGAGAAAAAAAAAAGCAAATTGCTATCTCATTTTGTTTAATCAAATATTACTTATAGTCAGTAGCTGCTAGTGATAGATCTCTTCAGCTCGTGTGAATTGTGATTCTCCATGAACAAACCAATTAAAGTTGAAATGAGGAATTTATTGGGAGCAAGGGACTATTATGTGAAGCTATTAGGCAAATTTGAATTGGAAGTCCCAAAATAGAAAGGTTTGGACCTAAAAGAGGCTGTAATATATTAAAAAGCATTAAATTAGTTGCTAGGAGAGAAATGTTACTTGGCCTGATCTCTGGATACGTTACAGATCTAATCAGGAGAGGTGAGGGATGAGTGGTTTCCGAGCCATGGGGAGCTGGGAGGCTGCAGAGGGAATTTGTGGCAGGAATTTACACCGAGCCATTTATCAGCTCTGGTTTCATTTCCCAGGCAAAGGAGGCTTGTGCAACCCAACTGCCTGGGAGTTTGTGCTGCTCAGAGCAACCACTGGCCAAAGCATTGGCCAATTCCATCTGACCTAACCAAGAAATGATGAGCAGAATGAAGTTCCTCTACGTTTTGAGAAATGGATAAATTATAACCCAGTGAGTTCCTCTCTGTGTACTCTGACCTGGATAACTGAGAAGCTGATTAGGGAAGAGATATCAGAAAAATCCCATTTCCTTTGGACACAGGTTCTCATCATCAACCATAAGATGTGGAACGTGCACCTCTCTGTAATTTGGACACTACAGAACTACATTTTTTGGTTTGCTTCTTTCCTTTGTTTATTTTCATCCTCTTAAGATAATTTTCTTGTATTTTCTGTCATTTTATTTTGTCAGTTTTACTAAACTCGATGCCACAATTATTACATCAGATGTTTAACCTTTTGGTCCAGTGGCTAAAGCTTACTAAGACATACAAAGATTGTTTTAACATGCAGTGTCATCTCTTGGTGATCAGGAGCTGCAGGAATAAAAAGATTGGACTTGAAGAGGTGAATGCTCCTGGGAAAATTGAATTTACCCCTCTTTGAGGTCCTAGTTTGTGTCCTTGGGGTAAGTCAGGATTTTTACAGCTGAGCTGTGTCTGAGTGTCTGAGTAATCAGCTGAACTCTGTTTGCTGATGTCCAGATTGGAGGTGAGAACAGGAGGGCTGCATTTTAATATAGAAAGTTCTATGCTACTTAATATTCTGGGGGGAAAAATAATCAAACATAAGGCATCCCAAACTGGACACTCCAAGTGATCAGAGCTTTGACATTTATGTTCTGGTGCCCCAGTTCTGGATGTGGAATAGGAGATGATGACTGGCTTTTACTTTATGGATGCACATAAAGACATTTACCTTTTTGTAAATCCTTCAGCATTCATGGTAGCAATGGGGATGGAACACAGGTGAGAAAATTTTCTGGGTTTACAAAGAGTAATTTAAACAATTCCCCACTGAGGTGAGAAATGTGGTTCCTGGTAGAGATGACTGAGGAGGCTACACTGTGACTTTATATTGCTTCTGGTTCTTGCTGACTTAAAACAGACTTGTCATTTTACTGGCTCAAAACCATTACCCTTTGTAAATAATTCATGCAGGTGAGTAGATGCATTCCAATGTACAACTGTTGTAGCAGGACTTGCAAGTGGTGGAGCTGTGTTTGCCACAGAGCTACAAATTCACTTTACACGTGACACACACAGGATGCACTTGGGATGGCCACAGGTGACTTGGTGTCATTGCCATGCAGCCACCACAGCTGAGCTCCGGTGTATCCTGTGCTGGAGACATTAGTTGCCTGTCAAGGCAGAACAACTTCTAAAAAACACTGAAATTTGATAAGCCTTTTGCTGCAATCCCCAGAGGAAAAAAAAAGCCCTTCCTCATGCCATTACATGCTCCATTGTTCTTAACGTGACAGCTTCCATAAAAACAGTAGTAAACACTGAAAATAGAGTAGGATCCCACATCTTTTAAATAGTGAATTGACTTTAAACGGTGGTCAGGTCATCCACCTGATGAGAAATTTGCAATTGGAAACCCCTGTTCCTGAGGAACAAAAAAGAAAAATAATAATGATTGAGTGCTAATGATAATCTGGATATCCTACAATAAGGGGCAGGATATTTGAGCCTTTGGGCACTGATCTAATGACACATTTTGTATATTTTCACGGGGATCTGTTTGTATTTTGCTCCTGTGTGGTTTTTTGATGCTGCAGATCCCTCTGAAGCAGTGGGTGAATACAAACAACAGCTGGGGCTGTCCCAAGGATGAACAACTGCACATCAAAGCCCTGGGGCTGTGCCTGCAGCCAGGTGGGAATGGGAGGGAAAAATCCTAATGGGAGGAAAGATCCCTGACTCTAGGGGAGCACCAGGAGGGTGTAAGGACACAGAAGCCTGGTGGGTTCTCCGTGCCTGGAGTGTTGGGAATTCTCTGTCCCATCTGCAAGGGAAGGACAGCAGCTGCATTCCGCTTTTTATGAGTTAGAGGAAATTGTTGAGCTTGGGAAGGCTGACTGCAGACATTGTTTCTCTCTCATATATAGGATAATCTCCAGTGATTACTTTTTCCTGGTGCATTTCCTGTTGGGCTGTCCAGACTGGAGGCTGTGGCAGATGCAGGAGTAAATAGGTCAGTGAATTTTGAATTATTCTGTCCCCTGCTTTTTCCAGTCTTGTCACACTTAACCACTTTTTTCCCGACAGTCTTTGTTTTTCCAACACCTGAATAAAAGCCAGGGTCTGATATCCCACAGCTGTAAAGCTGCCTGGCCTTCCAGAAATCCCATCTTCATAATTGTTTACATTATCACTGCACTGTAAGATAGTGAGTGAAGAACTAATGTACATTCCTTGATGTTTATATCTTTGATATCCTTGTGATTTTTAAAGGATCTGAAATGGAGCCTTTCAAATGGAGTTTGGAAACTCTTACTTTGCAAAGTTAATTTGAGGAAAAAAAACCAACTAGTCAGGAATTTATGTTTAAAATCTAAAGAAATGTAGATAAAGAATTTTAAATGAGCTTACAATGAACTCAGGACTTCAGCAGCCATATCCACATTCATTTTCATGGGACTGTTATCTCTGTTAATAATATTATCATGGTCTGGCAGACTCAGAAACAGAAACTGTTTTTCCCGTCAGTTACAGGGTTATCCCCAAATAGTAATTTTAATTTAATTGGAGTTATTGACTTCTAGCTTCTTCCTATTCATCAGGAAAATGTGTGCAGGTTTTTTTTTTTTTCACAAAACGTATCTTTCGTGATTGTTAGTCTTGGAAGGGCTTTGCTGTTACATTACAAACTAAAATTAGTTCCAGTCTGAAGGAATTCTACATATTTGGGAATGTATAAGAGTATGGAGGAGTGGAGAAAAGGGCTGAATTAGAGAAAGACATGCTGAAAAATCTCTATCTCTTATGAAAAATATCCAAGATTACTTTAGTCCTATAAGTGAGAATTACTCTTGGCTACTTCCTGTTGAAAGAATTATTGTGTTTTATTTGCTGCCAAAGCCTCATTTGAGGCATTCTCTTATTTCCTGGAAGATGAATGGCTGCTGGCAGCTCTCAGTCACTGCTACATCAGTTTTCCTCACAGCTTTCCCTGTTTCCCAGCTCCCTGGTCTGTTTGGGATCAGGGTGCTCCTGCAGAGGTCAGGTTTATTATGCACATAAAGTGAGGATGACAAAGTAAAGAACCTCTAAGGACTCGAATGATGAAGGTCCTAGAAGAAATAATTAATGGCTGTACCAGTCAGACTCCTGAACCAGCTGTAGAAACCACACTGGAAATTGATCTTTTTTGTCTGTGAAAAAACATAACTCGGTTTTTGGCTTGGATCCATCCAGCACTGAAAGGACAGGAAAAAAGATCCCGGGAGCTGTTTGTTTTTGTAGTTATTAAAACCGATGAGCTCAGAGTTTGGAAATGCTGCAAAAAAAAGAAAGGGGAGAGAAGACCTGGAGCAATGCAAGGGGAATCCACACGCAGGGTGGGGAGGGAATGTTGGATATCGGTGCCACCTAGTGGGAATTCTCCAGAAGATCGAGGCTGCTGCTTTTCACCCTTAAAAAACCTCTTAGAGAAATAAAGAAATCATTGATGATGGTGTGGGCGCCCAGCAGCGTCAATAAGTGAGGCTGGGAGTGTGCGAGATGGAGGCTACAGGTAGTGGATGGAAAAAGTAAAGTTAATTAAATCTCTGGTGCAGCTCCTTACAAGGGGACTGTGTCTTTTTGAGAGTTAGGTAACAAAAACCCCCCTAACGCTGCTCAGTGGGAGCAGGGGAGCTCTTTGCCTGTGGAATATTGCCCTGGAAGGCTGGGGAGGGGCACGGGACAGTGCACATGCAGGATTTATTAACCATACCTGGGCTGGAAGTGCTTGGAGGCAATGGAGCTCATAAAGTTTTACAAGCATTTACACAGCACATTTACATTGTGAATGAAGAAGTGCTACAGCTGCTGGTAAGAACCTCTGCACGGAGTTACTGCCTTGTAAATAATGAGCCTTGAGAGCAAAATCTACTCACCTACAGTATCAGGCATTCTTGTGCTCCGGTCAGGATGATGAACAGTCCCTGAGAGACACGAAGTCCAGCTCAGTGCGTGCCTTTTCTTGTTTGATTGAAAAAAAAAGAATTCATTTCCTTAGGAAATGATGTTACAATCAGTCCAGGGTGTTGTGTTTGTGTGTTGTTCACTTTCAAACCTTGCAATTCACTATCTAACTCAAACAGATTTACCAGAGGGCAGCAATCTCAGGTATGACATTCCTGAAAGTTTCATGAAAATAAATGTTCAGGTAGAGGAGAGTCAGCCAGGGGGAAAGGTGCCATCAACTGGCTTCTAGTAACATGGAAAAATACTTAATATATACTGCTAGCACAGAAAAAAAAACCCTGCCATTACCTTTCACAGTAAACTATAAACCACAAGATATTCAAAGATAAGCTTCTGCTGGAAGTATTTGTTTAGGCAAAAACAACAGAAAAGTGGTAGTAAAACAGGAATGAGAGTGGGATCAGGGCATTGAGCAGCCCCAGGGGTTTGACTCCTGATTCCACTCTGCAGTGGGATCCCAGCACCCTGCCTGGAACCCTGGCACCACAAGGATTCTCAGCTGGAATGCATTTAGGTCCTGGCACAAACCCAAAGTGTTTGTCTTACCTGCCTGGCTCTTGCTGTTTGATAGCAGAGAAGCCTGGTGCACTCCGAGCACGTTCTTCTTTGCCACTCATTCTGCTCTAGATGTAAATCACCTTGTCCCCAGGTGGGGCTCAGATCTGCAGTGTGTGACTGCCAGGAGGGGCTGATGGCCCTTGGATTTAAAAGCAGAGGCAATTTGCAGAGTCCCAGGAAAAACAAAAAGGAGTGAAATGATCTCTGTGCTGCCCCTGGGACACCTTTGCCTCTCTTGTCTCTGGGTCCAAAGGGGCCCTCTCTTCCTCACCACGTAGTGTGGAAAGAGGAGGATTTGTTTCCTGGGCAGTCGGCCTTGTATCTGTTGGGATCAAAGATGTGTTTGAAGGAGGTCAGGCCAATCCTTGAGGAGCAGAGGGAGAGAGGAAGAGATCCCTGAAGCCTGGTGATGCAGATCACAGAATCCCAGAATGGTTTGGGTTGAAAAGGACCTTAAAGCCCATCCAGTCCTACCCCCTGCCTTGGCCAGGGACACCTTCCACTGTCCCAGGTTGCTCCAAGCCCCCTCTAACCTGGCCTGGAACACTTCCATGGTCAATGGGGAGAGTCCACATGTTTCAGCAAATAATTCAAAACCCCGCAGCATCAGGCTGTGGAAAGCTGACTGTCTGGGGCTTCTCCTTGGATATTTTATGTTTTTTGGAGTGTCGCTTTTGCTGACCTGCTTCAGGGCTGGGACACGAGACTTTGGAGAGGAGCTGTAAATGTTATTTCTCATATGTTGTTTATTATCTTCAAAAGGAATCTCCTTTCCAAACAGCCCCACAGAAGTTCCTGTATTTAAAAATAGCAACCCTAAAGGGCTTGAATTTTCCTTTGGGCTTAGCTTCTTCCAGATTGCATGAGTCAAGGAAAAGCCTGAATATACAGGGAGGAAGTGACATAGACATATTGCTCATGATGAGAGCACTCAGCAAATGGGAAACAGAATATTGGCAGGGGCAGAAAAGAAGGTTAAAATACATCTGGACTAGAGCGGTGGTATTCCAATGGGTGAAATAACCAAAACAACTGGAAATCAAAATGCATTATTGGATATTTTAACACTGAAATGCCAACAATGACGAGAGGGATTTTGCCAAATTTTGATAAAACAGTATTTTATTATGGTGAGCTTTCTGCAATGGCTCAGGTAAACTTCCTGGTTGTTTAAAAATAATTTGTTTTATCTCTAAAGAGACTGAAAGAATGGATAAATCTGCTGCAGCAAAGCAATAGAGCTTTTGAGTTCATGTAGCACATGTAGAAGAAACCTACTGTTAGGAAGAGCTGATGATTTGTCTCCAGTTTCATATGGCAGAAATCTCCAAATCTAAAGGTAAAATAATTGCTGACCTCTTACCCTTAAGAAGGATTGATTAAAAGTGCAATTCCTAATCAAATCAAGTAAGAACTATGTTTACCTAAGGGCCGCACTTCTCAGAATTCTTATTTAATGTGTATTATGTGCATAAAACAAAGACTGGAATTCCTACAGGCACTTTTCTGGGTGACACCCTCCTTCTGTTAAAGCCAACATCAGGTTATTGACTACAGCATACTCCAAATTTCACTTTTACTTTCTTTTCCCTTCACAATTTAAGAGGTGATTGCTTTGTTTTGACTTGACTCATAACCCAAGGCATGACTAACGCTGATGTGCAGCGATAAAACTTCCTGTTAGGGTAAATCCCAAGAAACTCAAGCAACTTTATTGTCAATTTGGACTCATACCAATGCTACAGTGGAGGATTTTTTTCATTTTTATTTCCACAGTAAAAGTAAGAGGCCCCAGCTGAAAGATGACAGCCAGGCTGCATGTTAGAGCAGTTTAGGTCCAGAGCCAGACCTGTATTCTGCAGCCTGAACCTTTTTCTAATTAAAATACACTTGATCTACTGTTACAGTATTTGAGGGCTTTTGAAGTCAGACTCTCCCTTTTCCATTTTTGCAGGGTATTTTGAGAAAAGAAGGTTGTTTCTGCTTTGGGACACATAAATGGAGTTGGCTAATAGATGAGAGTAAGCATAGGGTAGATGAGGTTGTAAACTTCTTATTCCACTTTGATGTGTCCATCCTAAAATCCTGAATTTTTTACAGCATTTATCACAAAGGTATTTGGTGATATATCAGGTTTAAGAGTGGGCTTGCTGTCTTTTTTTCCCCTCAGCTCAATGTTCACTGTCTTTTAAGAGCTCTCTTCATGTGTTTCAGTGCAAATTTTGAAACTTGTTCAAGAAGTCGGTTTTATATGATTTTCTCAAGACATGAAGCCTCAGGATTAGTCAGGATTACCCATCCTCTTTGCCTCTTATAACCAAATTTACCAGTATTTCTCTATAAATACCAAAGGCCTCATCTGAAGCAAAGTTTTTTTAAATGGAAGATAAATTTCCATTTTTTTCCCCGTAGGAATTACAGTATCTAGGACATTTTTCTTGAAACAGGTTCTTTCCCTTACTTGAAGGGAAGAGCTAAACCTGTGACTTTAACAAGCCTCACACTGTTAGCAATGTGCTTTTTAGAGCTCACTCCAAAGCCCATGCAGACACAACATGATATTTGATATATTCATGTGAGTCCAACACAGAGTTGAAAACTTCAGGGTTGTCAGAGGCTGGGTGACACTCCTGAGTGTCCCTTCTTGGGAAAACAGTTGTTCTAGAAGAGCAGGGGTTGGTTTACACTTGATGTTTGGCATATTAACCTCAGAGGATGCTCTCCATCAGCCTCATTTGGGTTGAGGGCTCCCCAGGATCCCTGGAAGTGTCCAAATCCAGGTTAGACAGGGCTTGGACCTGGGACATGAAAGGTGTCCTTGCCCATGGCAGGGGTGGAACTGGATGGGCTTTAAGGTCTCTTCCAACCCAAACCATTCTGGGATTCTGTGATAAACCTGTAAGTGGCAGCTGTCCAACACTTTCAGTCAGAGCAGGATTTCCTCTGGCAATAACAAACACTCTTTAAGGTGCCAAAGCTGTTACCACTGGTCACAACTCCTGCACGTAAACACAAAACACTGCAGAGTGCAAAGCCACAGACTAATGAACATCCTTGGGGTTTTTTTCACTCGCCAAACTGTGCAACTCTCTTCACCCAAGAGATCTGGCCATAGGTCTTGAAATCCCTGGAAACCTTTTTAGTACTGCCTGGGCCCCAAACCCTCTCATTATAAACCAGATCCAGAACGTGCCTCCAAGCTTTCTATCCTGTTTCCATGCCACAGTGCTTTGTTGGGACACAATTTCAATTCATTTCAACTCAAATGCTCCTTGACTACAAGAAACATTGTAGTCAAGGAGCAGAGGAGGCTCTGTGCTCAGCCCCAGCCAGCCAGGCCTTTGTGATCCGAGCTGCTTTCCACACCAACATCTCCTATGGGAAAAGTGTATGGGTAACACCTTCCTTTCCTCAAAGGTGACACATGGAAGTTACAGCCCTCTTTGAATCTGGGGAAGGGAGAGTTCAGCCATGGATTCTCCACATTTTCTGGGCACAGTTGCCCATGGAAGCTGTGGCTGTCCCATCCCTGGAAATGTCCAAGGCCAGGCTGGATGGGGTTTGGAGCAACCTGGGATAGTGGGAATGTGTCCCTGCCCATGGCAGGGGGTGGAACAAGAGCCCTTCCAACTCAAACCATTCTGTGATTCTTTTCTGTGACCATTCTGTGATTCTTTTCTAGGACTAAAATATTCCAGACCCTGGGCTTCTGACTGTTCTGGATACCTTGTTGAAAAGTCTTGTTGTCATCCCAAGCCAAGTGGGGATTGTACTGTAAATCTCCATTTCTTTTAGGCTGGGGAGTTTCTTCCTTCAAACAATGAGCTGCTTTTGTTGAAACAACCAACCAGGAATGTGCTCCTGCCAAGTTAAGCTATTTTCCTTTGCACCTAAAGATTGAGTCTGGTAAAAATGAGTTGTTGGGTTTTTTAAATGTTTTACTTTGATCTTACTGCTTCTCTGTCCAATATCTTATAAATTCCTTTTGCCTTGAAGTTTATGTGGACTTTACTTTGGGACCATATTTACCCCTGAGATATCAGGACTCTCCAGTTGAGTGGAATTTGGAAAGGGGACTAGAAAATACAGGGTATGAGCACAAGTGTAAAATGTGCAGTAAAGAACTTTTAACTGGTGTCTGTCCATCCCTAGAGCCCCTCCAGAAGTGGCCAACAAGGCTGATACCACTGAAGAGGATGATGAGGGAAACAGAGAAACAAAAGGAAGAGGCAAAGATGCTGATTGATGATCCCCAGCTCATCAGTAGCCTTTTTCAAAGGAAGGAAGCACACCAAAAGTTCCTCACTCCAAGCTCCCTGGTGTGTCCAATTATTTAAGTTCCTCCTAGAATGCAGTTGCCTTCTGGACAAAGGCCACCTGTGTTTTGTCACATTTTAGGTTTTTGATTCCTGTTCATCAGCAAGAAGCTTATCCAAGCTTTTTTTAGGAACCTCCATGTGGATTGAGGGCTGTGTGACCTTTAACTTCATCTTTCCATGACAATAAGCACCACAAAAGTCAACGACTGGAGTACATTTGTGACAGTATTTGCAGAAACAAATCCAGAAAATCCTTCTGGGGTTCTTAGTAACCTTCCAAATGCTGAATAATAAATAAGCCCTTTGAAGTGAGTACATAATCCTTTTTGGGTTTTTTTCAATGGAATATGACTTCATGTTTTAGATGTGGCAGGGAAGCCTCTGTATGCAAATCACCTTGTGCTGATGAGGTTCTGTTTTACTTTTTAATGAGGGGAGAAACGCTGACTGAAGTGCAGCCGTGTTCTACATTAAAAAGGAGCAGTATATTTGTTAGCCAGATTTAACACCTTGTAACAGGAACAACCAGTGACAGAAATATTTCTTGCAAGTGCAGCCTGGTGGGAAAATGCTGAGTTGTTCTGGCTCTCAATTTGCACAGCACAGTTCTACTTTCTGCAGGTATGGGCACTCAGGATGGGGTGGTTGCTCCTGAAACTACTCAGGTGTGGTCCACATGTCCATTTTACATTCTTTTTATTCATTAAAGTTTAGGGATGGCACTGGCACCTGAAATTCTCAGCAAACACAGAGGCTGGAGCCAAGTGGAAGTTGGTTTCCCTTCCAACAAGTGACAGGATGAGAGGAAACAGCCTCAAGTTGCACGAGGGGAGGTTTAAAGTCGATATTAGGGAATATTTTTTCATGGGTAGGGTTGTCAAGCAGTGGAGCAGGCTGCCCAGGGTAGTGGTGGAGTCACCATCCCTGGAAAAGCTGGATTGGGTGGATGCAGCAGCAGCTGAGGACAGGGTTTAATGGTGAACACGGTGGTGGTGCTGGGCTGGCACTGGACTTAATGACCTCTTTTCCAACCTTAAAGATTCCATGGATTTATCATCTCTGACAGGAAGAAACTTTTCCAGTCCACCTGCTGCTTCTCTCTGACACAAGGGTTTTTTTTATCCAGTCCTTCTCTATCATTCAGTTTGAGATTTTTTTTTCTTCCTTTTCTTTCTTCTCTCCTTGTTCCATGATCTTTAACCCTGAATTATTTAAATTTCTCTTCTATTTACACTCTGATATTCCTCGGCAGCAGCAGCCCGTGTTGGGTTGCCCTGGGAAATTTGGTTTATGTGGCTGTTCAGTCAATGACATTTCGGATTTATTGCAGGGCCAGGAGCTTGGATGTTGTTCCTGCGGGGCACCGGAGCCCTTCAGTCACAAATTCCAGTTCCAGAGGAGGTGGGAAGGCGGGACCAGGCGCTTTCCTGGGATTCCCCACTCCCGGTGTCTTTTCGGGATGCGACCGCCAGGTGACACCAGATCCCTGATGCTGGGGGATATCCCGGGAATTCCCTCTTTTCCCGGCCGTTCCTGCTTTTCCCGGCTATTCCCCCAGCTCCCGGCCATTCCCGCACCTTTGTCTCTTTTTGTCTGGCCAAACTAAGCCTTGGGAAGGTAAAACCACTTTGGTTTATATTTCAGACTTAATGAAATGAAAGTTGCCCAGAAGGTGGCTACAGAGATGGAACTAAACTCCAAATATTGAACTTGCTGAAAAGAACCCCTCAATTTGTGGTTTCAGAGTTCCCTAAGCCAGCACATTTGTTTTGTGGGGCTCCATGGAAGTGCTGGCTCCTGAAAAAGTCTCCTGGTCTGAAGGATGTTTGTGAGGGGAACTTTGTAGAGGTTCTTTCAACCCATCTGCCCTTCATATCCCAGGATTTCCCATCTTTGTGAAAAGCCTTTTGCTCCCATTCTCCTATCCCTGGTTTCCCTGGGTTTTTGTGCCACAGAATTCCTGCAGGTCTGCAGCTGGATGGATTCTGCTCCTCAGGGGTTTGTACCTGCCCTGAGCTACTGCTGGTTTCTGGTTCCTCTCTCCACACCTCCTGCTCCTGTGACATTCCAGGTGTTTGAGGAACATCTGGAATTTTACAGGGCCTAAAGAACTTGGCTACTGAAAGAAACAGTGTTTCCCCTCCTCCACAAAGGAGTAAATACTACATTACACTCTTCTTCCACTTTTCTGCTCTCTTCACTGAGAGTAGAAGCTGTTGAAGGAAAAGTTAGTTTGGAACACCCATGATGTTTTATTTCAAAGAGGTCTTTTTATTCACCAGTTTTATCTCAGAGCCAAAGAAAAAATGGAAAATAGAAAATAGGGGGAAAAAAAAATCCTTGCCCAGTTTGTGACAATTTCTTCACTGAGTTCAGAGATGTTCATTGTGTCACAAAACATAAAACTGTGCTTGACAGTGCTCACCTAAGTTTCCCATGATCTGATGCATTGGTGTGGGCCTCAAGCTCTGAGCATCCCCTCTCTGCTTCACTTTGGACATGTCACAAGCTGCCTTTTCACCCCTGGGAATGAGGGATGGCAATTTTCTTCTTCCAATGTGTGGTTTATTTAAACTATAAAATCATAATCTCCCACATAATCTGTGTATTTTTTTACAACTGATTTTGTTTCAGTGGATGTCCCTCCACATTAATATAATGGAAAAATATTTGCTGTGAATTTTTTTTTTTTTAAATTATTTATTTTCTTTCTTTCTGTCTATGTATTGCTGATAACATTCGGGGAAACTTTTCCAGAACTTTTAGGCAGCCTTTGCTGGAGGTTTGTAAAGTGTTTTGAGATCTGCAGGATGAACACTCAAAAGTGCCAGGTGAGATGATTAACAGTGGATGTTTATCACCTTGAAACGATCCATGGAGTTTCATTGGAAACAAGAATAAAGTGTTTGTACCCAGCTGATGGAAACTGGGGGCTTACAAAACATTTTAATTCCCTTCTTCCCACCTCTGCAGCTCTCATCCTGCTTTTCCTTGACCCGCTGTTCTCGGAGTGCTGGTGAGTTTCTTATTTTCACTGCAAATTTCATTCACACAGCCCAAAGCCGGCACTGGAAGTGAAGCACTTTGGCTCATGTAGCCTCATTATTTTTCTCCTGGCACAAGGGGGGTTTTTGCAAAGCTTAATTGAACCCAACAGGTACCTGCCTCGCCTGCACTTGTTAGAGATGCCTACCTGGTACTGAGTTTGTGTACTTGGGCTTGTACAAAAATATTGATGGCAAATTGGTTTCAAACTTATTGGAACAGGATTGCTGTGGCATCATAGGATTGTTTATGTCTCAGAATTTCACCCCTTAAGGTCCAGGTTTTATTTCACAACTAAAAATGCATCTGTTCATCTCTGCTCACTGGGCTTTTTAGCACTGCACAGCCCCACAATCACTGGGAACTGCTCGAACTGGAGGCCTCAGTCAGGGTCCTAAAAGGAGAGGAAAGTGGAAATCTGTGTAAATGGGATTCTTCAGGGCAGCTTCAAATGGGGCTTTGGGTCACTCGCTTTTCTCAGGAACAGCTTTTATGAGGGATGTTTGTGGAGGGAAAATCCTGGCAGTCTTAAAAGCGCTGGAAACGTGTTTTTCTTTTCAATGGACATCTGTTGTGCTAAGGACAAAACAGAGTTAGAAAATAATGATGGCTCTGTGGCTCCAGATTATCTTCAGTGTTTGTCCATCCCCAGAACAAACCAGATTTGTCAAAAGTCTTGCTGAGCATTAATTAAGTGTTGATGTAAGTACAACACTCTGAAGTGTGCTTGGAGAAATCCCATCACAACTCAGGGAAGCGTGAGCCAAAGGCAGAGCATCCCCAGCAGCCTGGAGTTCACCCTGCTAGAGGGGAGCTCCAAATTCTTAGGAGAAATTATAAATGCTCCTGGAATGCAACTTCTGCAGCTTTGGTTCATCATCTCTGAGCACGTGGGCTCTGCTTGACTGGCAACAAAAAACGAGTCAGTTGTGGCACGAGGAATGTGCTGGACAAGGTCAGAGCATTTTAAGGCAGCAATTTCTTTCCTTGGCAGAGATGTTTCACCAGCAAAGTGGAGGTTGGGATGATTCAGGGTCAGACTTAAAAGTGCCAGCCTTGAAAGAGTGATAAACACAGAATTTTCCACTGTTCAACTGGTTTTACAGCTGATTACTTCACAGCGAGCACAGGTAGCCAGTAATCATAAAAAACCCTGCTGCTTTTACACCTGAGGGGAGGAGAACATGGTGACAGTTTCTTTGAATACCCATTTTTTTCAGTATGTTGTAAACATGTCAGAAAAGCTCTTTGCAGAGTGAGGTTTTCCCTCTGGGGTCCACGACTTGAAAACTGGCTGGGCTAGGAAGTGAGAGTCTTTTAGAGCTTCAGCACAAGTTGGACACAGTCCCTTATTCTGGAAGATAAGATTGTGAGCATTTTGTTTGTTAGAAGCGGGAGACTCGCTGAAAGAGAATAATTCATGTTTCCTAAGCATGCCACATTTCTTTAATATGCCTTTTCTACAGGAAAAATGTGGCAATGTCCTGTCCATCATCTGTCTAAGAAATGGGAAAATGAGTGACAGAAACTATTTGTTAAAAATGGTTTAAATTGTTCCACAAATGCTCCAGGAAAGAAACATTCTTTATGTAGTTACACTGTGATCTATACTTAAAGTGAAATATACTGGGGGAAAAAACGTGGTCAATGGGGTGTGTTAAAGGGCTTTTATTTGCATGGATGATTCACTTTGCCAGCTCTGATTTATAAATCTGTGGATTCTGACTAAATATCCATTTGAATGGCATTTTCCTCTCATAACCACATTACCAGAGCTGGAGTTTGCTCAGCAAAACTGTCACCCCCAGCTCCAAAGATCAGATCTTTCTCAACATCCTGATCTGTCTAGGGCTTAATGTGAAGAAATGTATTTTACATATCTAGACATAGTAAAACAAAATCACTGCAGAATGGAACAGGTGGAAACATTCATGTTCTCTGATGTTTAGGCTTGTGTATCACAACAGCTAGTGATTTCTAGAGGCTGATGGTTTATCATTAGTTTATTTCTCATAATTAGGCTGTCTGTGTGCTCACACGGACTTTGTGAGTCATATCTCAGCTCATTATCTTGGGAAACAGACCTATTATTTTTGAAAGCCATCCAGTCAATAAATTAGCTTGGAAGAAATGATAGTCCAAAACACCTTTTCAATAGATTGCTGTCACGCTTGGTTCCTATCAAAGAGAAGGCTGGATTTTTTGTCATGACATATGGATTAACTGAGCCTTTCCTGCTGTGAGGAAACAAAAGGCAATTGGTGATGCATGGAGCAAAAAAGATCTTAAAACAGAGACATCAACAAAGAAACACGACAGCATGAAAAGACAGAGTACAGTCTGCTGTCCACATTTACAAAGTCATCCTGCCTGCAGCTCCAACACGCAGCTTTTGCCTGATTTTGCCTCAAACTAAGTGATAGTGTTCCTTCACCCCAGCATCTCAAACCCTGAGCCCCAGACAGGAGCGGGGAGATGTTAACCAGAGCTTTTTTGGCCTTGATGGTGCTTTCATGCTTGCTGTCGAGCCACAAGAAGCTCACCCAGAGTCAACAAGGAGTAATTCTCCAGGCACAGCTCCCTTCTGTGCTCTGGCTTCCATTTGCTCTTCCACACTGCTGGGGCCATATGGAAATCTGAGTGTGATACAACAGAACAAGCTGACTGCCGTATTTCCCCCTCATTATTTATGCATGAATATGGCTTTTACCTGATATCATTTTTTTTCCTTGTGTTTTATGCAGTTCTGATGTATTTAAATAGCTCATTACATAGTGTTTAATGTGGCTTTGTAATTGCCAATTACATCTTGGTGCTAGACGTAGATATAACACAGAGATTTAACACAGCTGGTTCTCATCTGGTGTGAGACAAAGGCTGGATCAGCTCACATCCTCACTAGATCATAAAATCCCAGAATATCCTGAGTTGGAAGGGACCCACAAGAATCATCCAACCCAGCTCCTGGCCCTGCACAGACACCCCAATAATCCCACCCTGTGCATCGCTGGGAGCATTGCCCAAAAACTCCTGGAGATCCCAAGGGCCGTGCCCATTCCCTGAGGAGCCTGGGCAGTGCCCAGCACCCTCTGGGGGGAGAAATTTTTCCTAAAACCCAACCTAAACCTGCCCTGGCACAGCCTCGTGCCAGATCCTGAGGCTCAGGGGTTGTTATACTGGGGCTGAGGGAAAGCCCCCGTTTGACTGCAGAAGTGACACGGCCATGAGGATTTTCTTCCTGAGTGCAGCTCCAGGAATTTTGTACTTCCTGATGTGACATTTAAAATTGAATCAAGTGAATCGTGATCATTATCTTGTGTTCGTGCTCAGGTGGTCTGAATTGATATTTTGGCTTTTACCCCTAAAGGATGTGAGTGTTTTTGTTTCAGTGTCTTTAGTAATAAATGTTTAGTATTTCCTTGGTTTTCAGAGAGGCAGATATTTTATCTACTATCTCTTTAAAAGTGTGTCACTTCCCTGAAATTCGGGCTATTTGTGTGAAAAATTATTCATCTATTGTGCAGTTGCTGTCATTTTGACTATTGCTTTTAAGTGTGATTGATTCTTAAAGAACAGCTAATAGAGCTCTTTGCCCACTATCCTCTTGTCATTGCTGGAGATAGAAAGAACCTTTTCAGTGAGAGAAACTATTGATTTTATTACACCTTGTACAACTGCCATCAAAACAGAACCAGGGAGCTTGATCCTTCCCTTTCTAGTCCCTGTTTTACATTGGTAATTCCTCCAGCTGGTTTCTGTGAGGAATGAGAGAGGCTCACACAACCTCTGCAGGTGGAAGGCTTGGAGCTGCCATGCCTTAAAACACTGTCCTTTAACATTATTCAGAAGAAAAGCTGGATGAAGGACTGTGGGGCTTGCACAGAAGAGAGGGTAGAAGAAAATGGTCAGGGCTCTACTTTACCCACAGAGCCTTTAATTATTGATGAGCTTTACCTGCTTACATAACTCCCATAATGTAAACAGGCCTTCACATCACACAGATTAATGGATTTGTCCTTAGGCCACCTTGGCAAGGAAGGGAGAACTTAAAGGGAAATTTGAAATTAAACAACACAACCCCCCAGTGCCTTAAGACAGGGAGGTGAAATACAAGTGCTTTAATCCTGGCAGTGCAGTGAGAATTGCCAGCCCAAAGCTCACAATGGTCATGATTTTGAATGTGATGTTTCCCTGATGCTTTTAACAATCTGTTCCAGCTTGTGTTCAGAGCTGCCTCTGTCGGAGCAGGGCTTTGCCTGCCCCTTGCTGCCACCCCTCTGTGCTGCCTGAGATAACCTCTCCAGAAGTCATGGAGCCAGCATTTATCCTCAACAGGAATTATGCTGGAGGACACAGGTCTCTATTCTTACCCAACAGTTCAAAAGAAAATAACTTCCTTCAGTATTTCCTGTACCTCTGCCAGTCTTCACCTTTGGAGGCACCTGAAAAAGGAGAAATTGGGACGAGAAATTGGGTATTTCTGGAAAAATGCTGAGAGGAAGAGGAAGCCAAGACAGGGATGGAGATGGGTGGATGTGCTCAGAGCAGGAGCAGAAGAAAGCACTGAGCTGAAAAAGAGATAACCTGGCCTTGAGCCCTCATCTAATGATTGCTAAATTATCAGTGATCACTCAACACAAAGATCAGGGTAATCCCAGACTGCAGAGCCCAAACAGACAGGAATTTGTTCATAGGCCAGTATTTAAGGCTAGAGGAAAGTGAGATTTAGGACACATCTTTGTCCCTTATATTTTCCTGGGGATAATTTTCATGGCTTCCCTGTGGTGATGCTGTGAATCTGTTTCTCCTCTGCTCTAAGTTTAGATACTGCAGCTCTGCTTTAGGGGCTAAACAGCCTGAAGTTAACTTTTTTTAACAACTTTACAACTCTTCTCATGACTCATTTCAGGTCACCTATGAGCTTTGGCAGCAAGAAAACAGACACAATTCCCGTAAACTTTTAATTCCTAAGATATCAAATCCTGATTCCCATGCTGCATTTGCTGAGATTTCAGTAGGTAAAACCAAGCCTTAAGAAGGACAGAGTGGTTTATCAGTAAATAATGTATATCTGAATGATATCACTGCTGTGCTCAATACTTAGACAAAAAATACACCTTAAGTGTACACAAAAACCTTACAAAAAGCACCTTAAGTTTAAAGATTTTGGCTGCAACACCCAAAATACATCCCAGCACTCGGGAAGCAAATCCCATTTTCACTAAATACAATGTACACAAAGAGAAACTGCTTTCAAATTGGGTTTCAGCACATTGATGCAATTCCTAATAACAGGAGCAGTGTCCTGTGGGGCTGCTGCTTAGTTCAACACACACAGAGTGAAGTGACAGGGGAGGAGCACCTCAGCTGCAGAGGCATCCCCACTTTATCCCCAGGGCATCCCCTTTATCCATATCATGCCCACACCAAGCTCTGCCTGTCAATTTTATATTGCTCTGGCCCAAATTATCAGCTATAGCACTAATTGATGTTAAGTGAATGTTGCTGCCATGCCAGCTTTATGTCGAACTTTCCTCTTGTGAGTTCAGTACCAAAGTGGGGGAAATGCTGTTGCACAAAATGTTCTGCAGTCGTTTAGATCCACAAAATCAGCTTTGTAATTGCTGATCAATCCACAGCCTTTTGTCCTGCATGCATCATTGCTAGGGATAAAGAAAAACTAGGAGACAACTTGCTGATGTGATAAAGATGCGATAGAAGCCTCTGACAGCCCTGCACTGACAGCCTTGAGTAGTAAATATATGATTAAAAAAGAAAGTGCTGCTACACTGAAAAGAAAGTTGGCACGTATTATTTTCTAATTCTAACTAAATGAGAAAAACTGACAATTTCCCAATGTCAGGAACTCTGCATACAAAACCAGCCAGCAGGTTTGGACTGCCTTGGCACCACTGCTGTAGTCACCCGTGCCATCGTGATATGGGTGCATGCAAATTTGCCTTTGCAAATTGTGGCTGGTCTTTGCATTTATTCAGCCTCTGGCTGTTCTACTGTGGTCTAAAAGACAAACACATTTCTCTGCTTAGAGAAAACATCATGGCATGCTCTAATGTTAGGGTGAGTTGTCTGGTTTTTGGTTATTTTTTAGATTAGCACAAGGCTGAACATCCCCAAGCAAAGTGCAGGATTCTCTTGCACCCAGCCACAAACCGAAAGGATTATTCCCATTTCAAGGAGCAAAAGGCTTAATTGTTGGTAGTCACTGAAAGTGAGTTAAATTGGCCTCCTCCAAAGCTATTTCCTTCAGTTACTTGAGGCGTAGCCCCATTTTGAGCACAGGAATTACCAGAAGAAGATCAGTGTTGTTCTTGTACCTGAGGCTGCAACACACTTTGGTTATGGTGATAGGATTCAAAATTAAACAGCTGAAACACAGCAAGGAGCAAGGGCTTGAAAGGCACTGCCTGGTGACCAAATCCAGTTCCCTGTTATCACATAAAAACATATTTTAGAATTATTTTAATGAATTTACAAATTTCCTCCACGCTAGATCTTCATTTTGCTGACGCTGCTTGCATTAGGCTATCCCAGACACTCACTGCTCAAACATCTGTGTGGCTGCTTTGGGCTGGCTTGTTCTCATGCCAGCCTTGTCTTTTGTCAACATTCCTCATTGTGCCAACATTCCTGGGTGTCCCTGAAATTTATCCTGTCCCACCCCCCTTTCCACAGTGTGCTGTAAGAGAGCACTCAAGTGGCAATCCCTCCTTCCCCCCTCACCTTCACCCTGCTAGCTTGAACAAGCCTTAGCTTTGCTCTAAACACATCAAATTTCTTCTCTTTTTCCAGCTGTTTGCTTCATCCTAATAGTCCTGGTCCGTGCCTGCATCGTCTTGAATTCTCTTCTCCAGCTCCCGAATAGTCAAAATTGGATGAGGTAGCTCAGAAGATCCCCCAGTAGGAGAAATTATTCTTAGTTCCTGAGTGTGTCATCCAGCTTTTCATGGCTTTAGGTTCCATCCCTGCTGTCCATAGACCTCAGCCTCAAAGTAATCTTGTTTTTCCAGCAGGAGATTCTCATCCTCATCAGCCTTTCCACAGCAAACTCCACGAGGCTGGGCCTCTCTTGTGCCAGGGGCAAAGACTTTGCTATTTTTTCCTTGAGACTCATCACTGGAAGTTCATTAACGAGCTTCCCATAACTGAGCAATTCCCCTTTTGACACGGCTCACCTCTATATCCTCCTTAGATTTTCCTGCACAGAGAACTGCTTGAGGTTAAACAAGGAATTTTCCACATCTAAGCAATGCTTTGTTGAAGTCTGTATAGATCAGTTTGCATCTAAAAAGTCAACAACAGAAGAAAAATGTTGGGTTAGTTTGGCAAGGTTTAGCTTCATAAACTTTTCAGAACTTTATGGCATTTCTATTAATCTTTAATTATAGTAAACTTCAGAAATAGTTTTGATTTTTGCACAAATTAGGAGGTCAAGTCTAAAAAGCCTGTAACTGCTGACATTGCCTTTTCCCCCTGTATATCTAGGTGCTTAATTTATTATTGTCCTGATACCTGAATTAATAAAACATGCTCAGTTTACATTACTCAGCCCAGGCAATGCTGATTTTTTTGGAAGGCAGGCTGCCTTTTGGACTGCTGTACTTCTTTTTGTGTAATTCTTTATAGCAGCGTGGGTTTCTCAGACACTTTCTGTGTAAGCCTTCGTAGGAAATGGGTTTCTCCACTAGTTAATCACAGAATTATGAGTTGGGGATTCCATCCCAACACCATTAATTGTTGCTGGATGTGGCCGTGGTGCTGTAGATAAAGAGCCACGCAGGCATGTGTGAAATATTTAATTGCCACTTGCTTGCTGCAGCCCTGTGCTCGCTGTTTCCTGGAGCATGGGCAGCACAATTCCCACATGCACCATGACTTTATTTGCATTTAGCAACAAATACTGCTGATGCTAATATCTGCCTCCCCGAAGAATTTTAAGAGAAAGCTTATTAAACCATTTTCGGCTCATCAGCTCCCTGTGGACAGCAGTGTTTAAATCCTGCTGTAGAATATGTAAATATCCATCTCTGTGTGCACGGCAGTATGGGGTTAACTCTGTGGATTAAAAGAGCTGTTCCAGGGCATGTAGAATTCCTTGAGAATAAAGGAAATTAAATACCTTTTCACGTATCAGAGTTATTACAGTGACAAGAATACTCTATGCTTCTTAGATATCCAGGATGAGGAAAACAGGATTTGTGTACTGCTAACTTTCAAATAGTTCATTTATTCTTTTAGAAAAACTTAGTCATTAACATTTGAATATTTCTTTTTCTTTTAAATCATGGACCCTGATGAGTACTTTTGGAATATATGTTTTAGCAGGGGGCATTCCAGAGAAGCTGTGGCTGCCCCATCCCTGGAAGTGCTCAAGGCCAGGTTGGATGGGGCTTGGAGCAGCCTGGGATAGTGGAAAGTGTGGAACTGGACGACCTTTAAGGTCCCTTCCAACTCAAACCATCCTGTGATTCCCTTCTCTCACATCCTTGGTCTCAGACTAAAGTCAAACTGAGTGCTGGTGTTTAAACCACATGTTCAAGCACCTGAGCTTGACCCATTTTGGTTAGAAATGAATCTGAATAAATGTAAGGGGTTGCAGATCACACAGGTCATTCTTGTCTATGGGGAGCAGACCCAGCAGGAAGGAAGGAAAGAAAAAACCCTTCTTTTTCTATAAAATATGATGAAGTTATCTTAATATTAAAACATCTGTTTAGTTCTAAAACCATCTGAAAATCTGGGTCAGGTCTTGCAGTCGCTACTCACTCCAAATACACACTGCAGACTGTGAGTGTCAATAGCAGAAAAACAAATACAAAATCTTTGGTTTCTTTTTTTCTTAGATTTCAGTAGCACCATTCCCATGAGATTCTCCTGGTTTCTGTTAATAGTTGAGAATTAGATTTATAGTAGGTGAACTGACAGGAGGAAAAAGGCAGACAAATGCTCCTTTATGCTATGGATAAAACACCTTTCAAAGGCAATAAAAACATCAAGAATAAGAGAAAAAAAAAATTCCTTTTTCATTTCATCCTTCCCCTCCAAGCCACTACATTAATTAGCTCTCTGACTGATTACTCAGTCAAGGACTTAAAAGATCAATGGTGACAGTAGCCAGGCAGGTAATTTGGAGGAAAAACCAGTAAAGTAATGCTCTAATGTCTTTGGGAGAATGAAGTGTGGTCTAGTTGTGTCAGCAGAACAGACAGAGAGGGAAGTTACACACAGGAACACACTATTGAGTTCCAGTTCTGTGATAAATCACCTGGAAGTGTATTCCTGGGATTTCATTAGCTCCTAATTGGAAGCAAACAAACAAAGCATTTATTCCTTTGCATTTTTGTATTTTAAGTCCCAGTGATGTGCTCAGCAGTGTAGCAGACAAAGGAGGAAGCTCAGCAGCTCACATCTGAGATCCACATCAATTCCAAAGGGACAGGGAAACCCTGAGGAGAATCCGACTTCTGAGCACTTTCATTCTTTGATTTATTTTGTGACTGCATTTTCAGTGATGTAGATGAGAGTTACCAGCTTGAACATCTAAAACCCAAATTTTGAGGGGGCTGCCTACCCCGGAGGATAAATTAGAATGATTGAAGTATCAGTGCTGGTTGGGGCTGGAGGTTTACAGGCTGAGCTTGCTGGAGAGTTGTTACTGCCTGGTTTGTGTGATTGACTTGATCCCTTTAGTGCTCTCACTGAACTCTGCTATGAACCAGCTGAAAAATTCACCAGGGGCAGCAAACCTCTTTTATCACATATTTTAATGGTTTTTTTTTTTTCATTTATTTGTTTCAATTCTCTTAGAGGATGACTCTTTGAAATTTCCTGTCCTCTGGACGGATCAGGAATGTTTGATAATCAGGTTCTGTTGCCTACCTCTGACTGGCCAAGTCTCCCTGGGCTCTCAGTATCTCCTGACTTCATGAGTCTTCAAACACTCCTAGCACGAATGCCCCAGATTTGATTTCTCTGAATGCACAAGCCTGAAGACACTCTGCTAAATTTTTGAATGAGTTGCTTGCTCAGCTGCTTGCAGGTTTTTCAGGTGGGTATCAGCCTGGCCAAAAGAAGATCACTGTGAAAAAAGAAAAAATTGTTAAAAACCAAATAAAATAGTTCCTCCTAGAAAATATTTAGTGGTACACTGCTCTGCCAAAAAATGGATTGCTCTAAAGTTTCTAAACCCAAATTCTTTCCTTTGTGTTGAGATGAGGATGGAATAGCTGCATTAAATTTAAAGTTACATCAGGCTCTCACCTGTGTAGGTCAGAGAAGATGTGACTTGCCCCCTAATGAGTGATTTTAATTTGAATGTACACAAGCACACCAGATTATCCACTCATTGGAGTGTCGTTATCCCAAATCCAGAAATAGATGAAAGTACTCCCAGTTGCTATTGCCTGCCAACATAAAACTTATTTTGGGATTATATTGTCAAGAGCCTGTTCTTACCAGAGTTTTGGTTAACTAATGCTAAAGAGAAAAGCTCAGGAATGAGATCAGTGGTCTTTATAGAAGTAATTGTGGATGTGGGTAACATTTTATTTTCCCAATCAGATGTAATAGGTCCCTACAGAAATATCCTCCTGACATGAATATCAATGGGCTTCTCCTAACTATGTCAAAAAGAAATACTTTGAGCATTTTTGCTGTTCAGAGAGACTTCAGAGAGTGGGGGGGACCTTATTGCCCTCTAAACCTACCTGAAGGGAGGCTGTAGTGAGGTGTCAGTCATGCCCCAGGGACAGGGAAAGAGGAAAAGGTCTTAAGTTTTGCCAGGGGAGGTTTAGAGTTGGTATTAGGGAAGATTTCTTCATGGAAAGGGTTGTGAACATTGGAACAAACTTCCCAGGGCAGTGGTGGGGTCATTATCCCTGGAAGAGTTCCAAAAGCGTGAGGGTGTGGCACTTGAGGACATGGTTTAGTGGGGAAAGGATGGTGGTTGGCAGTTGATTTTGATGATCTTAAAAGTCTTTTCCAACCTTAACAACTCTGTGATTCTATGATTCCACTGCTCTGGGGATGAATTGTTCAGACCTTTTCTATTTTCTCTTCCTTCCAGCCCCTCTTGCCCTCTCCTCCTAAGGAACATGAATGAAAACCGAAATTCCTGTTGCTCTGGGAGAGTTTTTTTTGCGCTGAGAGGGAATTTTTTACTCCAGAGTTTGGCTGCAGCTGCATTTTGCTGTGTGGCCCACAGTGAGCTGGTGATTTGGGCTGGCAGGGAGGAGGTGGCTGACAGAAAATTCCCACAGAATGCAAACCTACTGAACAAACATTCCCTGCCCCTCAGCATCCCTGTGCTGGCACTGCCCAAGCAAGAGCCACGAGCAGTGTCCCAGTCACCACCAGTTGGCTCAAACCCAGCGAGTTTGTCCTCACTCTTGTGTCTGGGGATGGCTCTGCTGCTCCCAAGTGATGGGAGACACGGTCAGAGGGCAGAAATGCTCAGAAAGACAGAAATGAAGCAGGAATTTCAATTCAAAGCTAATGGATGGCGTTTGGAGGCTGCTATTAGCAGAAATTATCACTGTGTTAATGTACTCCAGGCAGCATTTTTTACAGTTGAATATGGTGTTATTTTCCTAGTTATCCATTCCCTGACAAGTGGTTATAATCAAAGCTGTCTGTGAGCACTATTATCAGAAACTTACTATTATGTGCTAGAGGGAAAAATATCACAGGACGCTGCAGTGCCAGAAAACTATTGTAGGATTTAAAGATCTACTGCAACACCAAGTATTTATTTATGTACTACTTTTACCTCCTGTGGAAGAAAATAATTTTAACTTAATTTTCTTGTCTCCCCCAGCTACTTTAGAAAATGCACCTCCCAAAATAAGTCCATAATTATGATTAACAACCCGGGCTAGATCCTCAGTTGCTGTAAATTAGCATTCCCCCATTCCTTGCAGTGGAGCAAAGCCAATTTCTTGCAACAGAGAAAGCTTCCCGTGCCCTTGGCGTGCTACCTTACATCTTTCTGGGTGTTAACAAACCTTCTTTAATGTAGCATTGTACAGAATTTGCTCTGGCCAGAAAAAACTTTAAAAAAAAAAAGGATAAATCTGGAATCACGGTCCTAAAAGACTTTAAATTTAACTCGTAAACAAAATTAATCCTTTCAATATACTCTGTTGATGAATTAAATCAATGAAACTGCTATTGCTCTGTCATGTGATCTAGCTTCAGAGAACAACTTTATTTTCTTCTCAATTTTCAGGTTTGCCATATACTTAATAATATTACTGTAATTCTGGCACAGCTCTGTGAAGGAAGGAGCTCCAGTGAGACAGCACAGAAAGGAAGTAATTAGCAAAAAATGTTTATATCTATATAGTCGACTACAAAACATGAAGGAAAAAATCCCCTGCCATAGGGATTGTGAGGTTTAAGGATATGAACAGGCAATGAAAAATTCTGCACTTTTCATTGAATAAATCCTCAATAATGATCAGATTAATGTGAGCATCTGAGTAATCATTTCTGAAAACATTCTCTGTTTTGGACTGCTCTGCCGCACTCTTCATTCAGTCAGTGCTGATGAAAATGACAGTCCAAGGCTAAGATTAGTGAAGAAATCCAGAATTTCTGAGAATACACTGATAGACACTGTACTGAAACAGGTACTATCCCTGCAACTTGCTCTTCCCAGACCTTCCTCCTCAGCTTCCCCTCTTTTTCATCTTACACCTGGGAATTGAACAGAGTCCAAAAAGGGTTTTGGAACAATCCTAAATCAGGGATACTGTGAAGACAAATGGTAAATGTCTGTTACCCCAGCTGCTAAGTTAATTACTGTAATGGGAAACATCTTGACAGAAGCATTGCATATGGTTATTAGCAATTAACCCACCACTCCAAAAATCACAATTCTGCTAATAACAGAACAGAGCTCAGCCTTCCTAATTACAATCTCTGCACGAAAAATTCTTTATATCAGAAGGGACTGTTAAATCCTGTAACTAGCTACAATTTAAAAAGACTGGCAATGGAGGTACTGAGAATTAGACAGAAAAATGAAAATAGAACAGGATGGTGTGACACTGACTCAAAGTTTTGGGCAACACTCGTTCATGCTTGGGGATACACAACAACTGTCACAGCCTGTTTGTAGGAAATTATACATCAAAATTAAAATGCTAATGAGGGGGAAAATATGCTTTAAAGTGGAGAGGATGGGATGGAACATTGTGAGAGATACCAAATCTTTTATAGAATTCACGATCTGGACAGTGCTGTAAATAACGTGCTGAATTTGGATTGCACTGGAATCTGACAGAACAATTTTCTGATCAACAAGGAAGGACAATAATGCAGTTTCCATCCCTTAGGAAGTCCTTCAGTATGATATGGAGGGCCCAAGATGTTTTTTTTCCCTAACCACTTGTACTCTATGCAATTGCATCCCATCATAACTGCACAAAGCCACCAAGGGGAATTGGCACTTTACCTGCTCAGTTCAAAAGCTGGTTTAGCTGAGCAAGATGCAATTTAATTTACTCCTTTTCCCAGTCAGGAAGGGAGCTCTGGTCAGCATGTCCAGTGACTGCTTAGGTGGTGGCCAGGGTGTTGTTTGTAGATGCCGAGGTCAAAGATGCAGAACTTACAGCAAATAAATTTCAGGACAGCAGGAACGTGCCTGGTTGGTCATAGCAAGGATGTGGAACACAAAGAATTCAGTAGTGCTGTTTCCAGTGCCCTTCTTACCAGAGCCCAGAATAAATGAGTCAGCTTCTACCTCTGTGTCAGGTCTGAAAGTTTAACTGACTCGGGATCCCAGCAGATCAATTATCTCAGGAGGCTTTGAAACTCCTTCCACCAATGCTGCAGCTCTACCCATGGGAATCATCCCCTTAAAGTCAACAGCTCTGCAGGATATTCTCAATTAAAATACAGCAGAGGAGAAAACATCAGATAATATTTGTAAGAAGAACACATTGCACTGGCTGGGTTGGCTTTGGAGTTCAGGACAATGTCGAGGTCACAGCAGCTGAAGCCTCCTGCCCAGAAGGCAGGGATTTTTTACTCCAGACTTTGGCTGCAGCTGCATCTTGCTGTGTGGCCCCCAGGCAAAAGTCTCATCTATTAAGTGGCCTTCACTCTGCATTTCAGTACCTCCCAGTTTGCATGTTGCTGGTCCATTATTCTGAACAACTGGGTATAATAAATGTTGTGCATAATTTGTAATGATCACGTACAGCTTTGAAGAACAACGCTGAATAGTTTAAGTTCCTTAAGATGGAAAAAATTAAAGTATTTTTTAAAGACTAATTTACCTCTCCTGGAAAAAACCCCAACAACTGAGGATCCATTTTGCCATGATGTGATCCTGAAAATAATCTAGGTTGGGATGACATCACAGGATATAATGAAGACTCAGCCTCGACATAATGAATGTCTATTATTTTATGAAGAAAGATTTTCTGGGGTTTAAGAAATAAAATGATTAAAAACTATGTGCTCTGCGGGAGGTAGTGAGATTAGCTCAACACAAGGTCCTGTGGAGTTAAAACTACTCCAGACACAAGAAAGACTGAGCCGTTCATTGGAAATTTCAGGGTACAATTATTCTGCTCTAAGGCCAGATAAGGGCTGTCTGTTTTCTTCCCCCTGAAAAAGTTGATAAAATCTCAAAGGGATCATGTCCATGCAAGCTTCAAAGCAATGAACAATATAAAACCAGTCTTCTTGTTATGAATGGCAAATGTTTACCTACTTCAGCAAAGGCCTTGGAAAATAAAAACCATACAGGAAACCACTTGTAAAGCGTGTGTAAAATGAGAAGTGGGTGTATCACGTTACAGGGCTGGAAGGGAGACAGATTAATGCTCTGTAAAACAGAGGCTGACTCCTGACTGGTGAGGATGCTGGGGTAGCCATCCAGTTGTGTCTGTCACAGATTTGTGCAGGAGCTACCTTGGAGCAAGTGGAGACCAAGCCCATTCCATGGCAGTGGAAAGGAATCCCAGATTTTAGCTCTGGTTGGCTCAGGGCCCATCTGCTGTTCACAGCCCAGTGCCTGGTTAGTCACAGCACTCTGGAGGGAGGGAAACCGTGGTGTAATGGACCCGGAGACCTGCACTGGATCATAAAATGCTTAACGTGTGCTCTACACATTTTTTTTGTTTGCTACTATGCACAGCTCCCTTTCCAGGTCAGCTGGTCTCCCCTCTCTCAGCAGTAAAGGGGAAAGAGTTGTCTTTTGACAGCATTAAAGGTCTGGAGAGATCATAAAGATGAGAGGATGGTCTAGGGGATGGCAAGCAGCTCTGGGACTTAAAAAAACACTCCTCAGTTCCCAGTTTTATGTTCTTGCTGTCACTAACTCTCAGCAGCAGCGGTGTTATCCCTCCCTCGAGATGTTAAATGCGTTTATTTTCACGGTTACCTCTCGGAAGTGCTCAGATATGATTGCAGTGGGCATCCTGTACTGAACAAAGAAGGACCAGAGGAAATAAAGAGCAGCCGAGATACGTCTCTGTCAGCGCAGCAGAACGCGCTCGGCATCCCGGCAGCGCAGGGAGAGCGGGGCGGCGGGGCTGGAGCTGTCCCTGCAGGACATTGAGAGCAGCCCCTGCTCATCTCCTCCGCTTATCTCCTCCGCCAGCTGCTCCCAGCGGGGATGCGGAGCAGGACAAGCTCCCTTTGCAGGCGGGATTCCAGCGCTATTCCCGAGGGGAGCTCCCGGGACACGGCCCGGCCGGGGCGGGGATGGGGCCGGGCCGGGACCGCCCCGCCCGTGGCGCGGCTGTGCCGCCGCTTTAAATGACTTGGGGGCTGCTGCTGCCGCTTCTGCTGCTGCTGCTGCTTCAGCCGCCGCTCCATCCTGCCTCCCCCGGCAGCGCCATGCGAGCCGGGCCGGCGCTGCTGTCCGTGCTGCTGTCCGTGCTGCTGTCCGTCCTGCTGTCCGTCCTGCTGTCCGTGCTGCTGTCCGTCCAGCCGGGCTGCGCTCTGGCCGCCGAGCCGCGGCTGCAGCGGGGCATGTGAGTGAGTGTGCGGGGCATGGGAGTGAGTGTGCGGGGCATGGGAGTGAGTGTGCGGGGCATGGGAGTGAGTGTGCGGGGCATGGGAGTGAGTGTGCGGGGTATGTGAGTGAGTGTGCGGGGCATGGGAGTGAGTGTGCGGGGCATGGGAGTGAGTGTGCGGGGCATGGGAGTGAGTGTGCGGGGCATGGGAGTGAGTGTGCGGGGTATGAGAGTGAGTGTGCGGGGCATGGGAGTGAGTGTGCGGGGTATGTGAGTGAGTGTGCGGGGCTCGGCGGGGACAGCAGGCCCGGACACGCCGCCCCCGGCCCTGCGGGGAGGCTCCTGCGCCCCTCGGCTCCCCAAGTTTGGGGGATGCGCTGGAACCGCGCAGCGGAGCGGGTCCCGCTCGGGCGGAGGGAGGGCTCGGCTCGGCTTTGCCGCGGGGGATGGAGGCAGCTCCCGGGGCTGCTCCTGCCTTCGCTGTCAGCCTGGGGAGCCCGGGGAGCCGAGCCCGAGCTGGGGAGAGCGGCAGGACGAGGCTGGGGATCCATGCGGGAAGGGCAGGGAGCGGCCGGGAGCGCGCACAAAGAACTCGGGGCCGCACGTGTGCGGCTGCTGCGGGAACGCGGAACTTTCTCTGGGGGCTTCTCCGTGAGCAACAAATGCCTTCTGCTCCAAGTGCGGCGGAACGCTTGTGTCCGGAGGTAGTTTTCTGGTCAGATTCTAAAAGAGAGTAGCTGGATGCACGCACGAAATCTGTGGTTAAAGTTTTTTGCGTGTTGAAAATGAATGTTGCTGGAAACTGTTTCCTGCCTTGTGTATCTTTCTTGTCTTGTGTTTTAAGGAATGTTGCGCCGCCCTGGTTCCCCCTCTCAAAGCAACCTGACAATAGCCTTTTCAAATGGCTGTATACACTAATTTCTAACCACTCTGATCTTCCTGGGTTTTATCTTCATCAACTTCATCCCACTCTTTCATAATGTCTTGTATTTGCTTTCAGTTTAGTTCTTTATTCTGTCTGAAAATTGAGATTTCCCAGCCTATTGCTCGCTGCCTTTCTATGCAATCCACATTTACACGATATTTACCAGAAGTGCTTTTAAGGTGGTTTGTATTACTCCATTTTGCTGGAGCACGAAGTATCTATCACAGTGCTTAGAGAAGTTAAGCTCATTCTGTGGTAAAACATTTTCCTTTGTTAAAAGTGCTCTGTGTTTCTTTCAGGCACGCTTTGTGCTCTCTTTCTGAGCAATTACTCTATCAGGAGGAGGAATAGCATCGGCCTACATTAATCTGTTTGCATTTGACATCAGTAATAACTATGATTCTGCACTTTTGAAGCTGGAGGTGTTGTGAACTGTGAATTGCCTCCAAACAATTTTTGTTTGCTTTCACCTTTTCAAAGACTGTGTCACTGAAAGAATAGAGGAAACATTCCCTTCTGGAAATGATGCTGTGTGAGGATGCTGCTGCTGGGCTGGAGTCTCTGGGAGCAGCAGTGCACTGTCAGCCAGCAGCAATCCAGAACAGCTGCCCAAACCCCAGACCTGTGTCAGAGCCTTGAGTGCTTTTCCCAGGAGTTATATTCCTGAAATTACTGCCATTCTTCCTGCTTTTCCCAGGCTGGGGCAAGCATTAGTATTACTCCAAACTTTCTTGCTATTTAGGGACTTTACCTTTGCTGTAAACAGAAATGTAAGATGTCACCAGCCTTAGGAGTGAGTCTGCCACCTTTCACCAAGAATCAGTGAAATGTCCAGGAGGATTCTTTGCATCAGTGACCTTTTCCTAACAATTCTGGTTTGTTCTTTTGATGTTGGTCATCTGCAGTCAGTGAAATCAGAACAGCAAATGCATCCCTTGGAACATACCATGCTGAGTGTGGTGTTTGCTGTTGTTTTGATTGAGATCTTATGTGGCTGAGGCTATACAGGATTTCTTCATAATTGTTTTCATCCTGTTGCTAACTTGAGCATTTGCTCCCAGCTAGAAATGTCAGGGTTCTGTGTGGATGTTGGTGTTCTACTTCCAAGCCCCCTGAGGAGATTTAATGTAGAACAGATTACAGAATGAGGAGATACTTCTATCAACTGCTTTTCCATACAATTAGCCCTGGATGATCCTCTAATAGAACTTCAGAGAGCTCTGGAATGACCAGAGAACAGATATGCCATTTTCATTGTAAAGCATGTTTGGCCTTTAAATGAGGAATTAACCATGTCTCGTGATAAAAAGCACATTTTTAACACTTTCTGGTGAGCTCTCTAGCCCAAAACTGGGGTGTGTGAGACTGTGTAAGTGTGATGTGTGGTTATCTACTTCACAGAAATCGGGGGTGCTCCTGGGACAGTGCAGAAATGCGAGCTAAGAGGACTTGATTTGCTGTCAGAAGTGGTAAATCCTCTCCTAGAGAGACACTCCCCTGGGAGTTTGAGCAGTTCAGATGTCTGCTCCTAGTTAGGGATGTAGGACAGAGCAGAGTCAGGAGAGTTCTGAGCTATGTGCTGGGAATCCCTTTAGTGCAATAAATATCAGAGTTAGGACTGGGACAGGGCTCAAGAATGGATTCTTCTGTTCCCAGATGAGACGAGTGAGGACTCCTTTGAAAAATCCAGGAGATAAGCTTTGTTCCTGTCAGCATTAAGCCCCTTGACTGGCTGTGTGGATTTGCAGGTCCAGGATGACATCTAAAAGGGCTGGTTTGCTTTTAGAGGATCCAATCTTGCAATAAAACTGTTTTGCTTAGGGTTTTTCTTCGCTGCTCACATGTTGTACCTGCATATTTTCACTTTATCCATACGCAATCTGGTCGCATTCCAAGGAACACCTGGATGTAGAGCTGGATTCCTGCCTGAGTAATTCTTTTTCCAGCTCCTTCAATTCTGTGGGGCACTATCGGCTTTCCCGTGCTCCTCCTGATAAATCACATTCCCAAAAGCAAAATCTCACATCCACATGATATCTGCATTTGCAAACCTCGAGTGAACTTGGCCCTCCAGCTGTAGCAGCTGTTGGCTGCAGTGACACTATTGTCAAGTGACACAAATAAGAATTCCTTTTAAAGTATAATTAAAAAAGGCAAAGTCCACTTTTTTTCTGGGTTTTTTTGATGGAATGTGTTTCAAGAATTGACTGCTGTTGTGCAAAGCATTTCCATATGAGGAGATGCCTCCGAGTTGTGATTGTTACAGCGGAACAAATTGCATGTCAATTTGAATATTTGGTATGCAGTGCAGAAAACAAAATGAGAAATGCTTCTATAAAGTATCTGGAGATGCAACTTAAACCTGGAGCCTGTAATTTTGTTATAATACTGTCCAAATGATGTGAAAAGTAGATTATGTAATCATTTCTTGGTGAGAAATTGTCTCAGTGTATTGGCTGTTTAGCCAATATACTTTATTTTCTCCTCCAGTGATGTCAATTTGTAGGTGTGAGGAAAGGTTGTCTTCCTAGCATTAAATAAGGGCTTAAAGTACATTTACTTTTTTGAGCTGAGCTGAATAATGTAGTGGAATCTCCTTCCATTTCTTTGAATGGGTTATCTCCCACTTGGAGGTTTTGCAGTTTAAAAAATTTGCAGGTTTTTCTGGTGAAAATAAAGACCTGGTTTGCTAGTGGTGCATTTAAATTTCTACCATATTTAATTTTGTATTAAATTTGTACATCAAGTGAGATTAAGTGGTTCTCTTTAAACCTTGGTTGAAACGACGCTGGCAACTGAGTCATTGACAAATTTTGATATAGGCTACTGAATTTTACCTGACTTGTTTTCAGCTGAAACCTCAAACCCTTCTTCCCATTCCTGTCTGCCCAGAATCCATGGGGTTACAGTGAACCCTCACTACCCCTGAACAGCAGCTACTCCAACCTTTGAGGCTTGGGTAATGTGATTTTAGTAAGCGTGGTTTAAATGCTTTGGCATAAAAGTTTATGGCGGTTTCATCCCCTCATTTCCCCATCCCTGCCCCCTCCCAATCCTGTAATTTGCAGTTGAGGACTGAGATGTTTCTCATCTTTGTGAACATCACACTGAATAAAAAGTCTTTTTAGCCTGTGCACTACAGGATGTTGCCACCAGATAGAGCTCACGCTGGTCAGCGTTACAGCACAGAATCCCATTTCTCAAGACTTTGCACTTAAAGCTTCTGTTTCACAGTTCCTAGAGGAATATTAATTTTGAATTTAGTCTTTTAACAGGTGGCAAAGCGCTCTTTTCCTCTTTTTCTGCCCCAGTATGTTCACTACCAGGAGACTTAAAGATAATGAATGAGTGTCGTGGTGGTACTGTACTTTTCCTGATTTATGACGTTTTTCTGCTCTTCAGGAGAAAAATGAGATCAAGCCTTTCTTCTAAACCCTGAAATAGCTGTATGATAGGATAATAAAATCTGATAGCCTGAAGTTGTTATATTTATCAAAGATGAACTTGAACTGTAAATATTTTCCAGTTTTAGAAATTCCTGGGTCTGTATCAGAGACATCATGAAATGGTTCTAAATCTCACAAGAGGTTTAGAAATTTCCTGCTCATAGTCACAGTAGCTTACACATACTCTATGATTCTTAAATCTGCACATTTAAGGTAAGAAGTTGAATGCCCCTTCACTTTTAATGGGATTTGACTTCTCACATTACTCTCCAAAAATACACTCTGAGAGGAAAAAAACTTGTCAGGTTTCTTCAGGTGTAATTGTTATGGAATATTGCTATAGTTTAGTTATTTATGCAATAGTTTAATGTGCTTGAAATGTGTTTTTGCAGTATTTCTTGGGAAAATTGCCTGGCTTTTACTTTGGCTTTTCTTCTGCATTGATTATACCCAGCATTGGCTGTTTTTCCTAGTGCCAGGCATGCCATGATCTGGGTATGACTGACTGTAGAATATTTTTAATAAATTTGAAGGAACCCCCTGGTGAGGAGAATGAATGAGATTATCTGTGGTGGCAGACCTGGTCTCAAGGTGACTTTTTAGCAGAACTTTGATGGAAGTGATGCTTTGGCTCCCAGAGGGTTAACAGCCCATATTGCAGACTCCTGTTATTTCACCAATTAAATACCTTCTCTCTTTGAACACAGTTAATAGATTTCCTTCCTCTGAAATTCAAGCCTGTTATTGCTTACGTTCCCTCTCAAATCTATTGCTTTTAATTTATTTCTGAGGAGAAAGAAATTTCCTTTCATTACTGCAAAATCAAAGCATTTGAGAATGATGTACTGAACATATGTAGTTTGTGCTTTGGATTCCAGGCTAGCCTAGCTTTAAAACTAATCATTAATTGTTCTGGAGGGGAACTTGATATTTCTGCCTTTGCTGTGAGATGATGTGGGCTTTAATGTGTACTCTGAGCCCCCCACTGCAGTGCCTTTGACTGGGGATGAAGATTTGTGTGTAGAGTCAGAGTGCTGATGCTTGGTTTGGTGTTGTTTAGTAGAAACACCTTGCTGGCTTCCCTTTGTAAGCCAGAGCAGAACTCGGCACAAAATCTTCTTTAGAAGAGAATGCCATGCCCAGACCATGTTTTTATGTACACAAACTAATTCAATATTGAAAATTTAGCATAATATCTCAGGATGTGCCTGAGAAGAGGCTTTATAGGGTGTTCTGTACTGTTTTTTAATGAAGAAATCCCCATAAATTATGAAACAATTGTGTATTTTGGGCCTGGTCTTCTCAGGTTGGAATATTCCTCTATAGGAAATGAGATTTTGTGCATCACAGCCCTCAGGAGACTCTTCAGTGGGTGCCCTTCTGTTTGTAATTGCTGGTGCTCTCCCTGCCTGACCAGTGCACCATCAATGGTGAAAAATACAGCTGTAAAAACCTCTCTCATCAGTACATCAGTACATCTTATATCTTGTAATTGTGTGTCAAAGCCTGTCCATCTCTCTCTGTAGAGTAACTCTAGGAACTGTGAGCTATTTAGAAGTTTCTAATCCAAAAGATATAAAGTGAGTTTTTTTCCCCCCTTCTAGCTTGCCACTGCTAAACACTAATCCACTAATGCATGCATGTTAGTTTTCTGTGGTTAAAATCAATTAAATATTTAGCTTAACCAAGTTTTCTTAATGTTAAAGCAAACAAACAAAAACCCCAAACCAAAAAAAAAAACCTCAAATAAATGGACATTGGTACCAAGCTAATGATTTATAGGGGAGTAAAAGACTTGGAATGTTTTAACACCTAAAACGTTGGCATGTGGGGATTTTTCTTACATATGTTGCATACATTAGATGGAATCATATTTGCTTCAGTTTGACTGGAAGTTATATATTACATGTTACTTTAAAAGTAAGCTTTAAAAAAAAAAAGTTTTGCTTTGAAACTGTTAAAACCCAGCAACCACCAAAAAAAGCAAAGTGCTGCTGAAATAGAGCTGAGGATTTCAGTATCTTCTAACTCATTTAATTGTCAAACAGCTTGGCACTTGCTGTAAGGCAGAGTGAGCTTTCCCTCCTCGTGACGAAGTGGTGTGACACTTGGAATGATTTTTATGTTAATATTTTAACATCAGGTCCCTTTGTGCCTTCCTGCTGAAGGAAGCTCAGGTGTGTGCACCTGGCAGGTTTTCTGGGGGACCTGTTACACACTCCTGGACGTGGCTGCTGCTACTCAGGGCTTTCCCCTCTGATCTCACACTTGGACATCCTCAATTTTGTCTGGGTTTTGCTCCCTTATCTGCTCTGCCTTAACAATGGGTACATGCCAGCTACTTCTTTGTTGGAGTCAGAGGAACAGAGTGTGTGCCCTTATCTCTGATACCTGGCTCTGACATCCAATGAATTTCATATAACACCCTGAAAACAACTGTTAAAGTTAAATAGAAAAACTAGGAGTGTAAGTGTGTAAATTAGAGAGTTTTCTGAAGTCACTGTGTGAGAAAGTTAAAGGTTTAAACTTGTTTAAGAAATAAGAGGCAAGATGGAGGAATTAGGGCGTTGTCTCTTTTCCTTCTTCCTTCATCTTCTTCTTCTAGAGGTTTTTGGGTAAGAATGAGTGATTGGATAAAGAATGCTCCAGTGCAGCACACAGGTGTTGGGTCATTGGGTCACTAAGAAAAATAATTTACTTGGCATTTGTTAATTGGGTAAATAGACATATAAAAGACCCTGAAGGAGATCTTTGTTAGCCATTTTGCACCTTTCTATCTCAGTGCATGTAGCTCCTTTTACTTTGTATATATGTAATGCAGATAAAAGAAGAATAAACAACCAAATGCAAACAAGAGAAAACCGCCTCTCTCTCATCAGTCTCAGTCCAAGGGGGAAAAGAACCCAACCATGAATGTCCTATCAAGACACTTCTTAACCTCCTTTATGTGATATCCCCTATGGTTCTCTAATTAAGAGAGAGATCCTTGTAACACTGGTCCTTAAATTTGTAAAGCTGAGTGTGCTGCTTGGGGCTTGGCAGGCCTGGTCACTGGCAGTGCTGCTCTCCTGGATGTAGTAAATAAAACTATAAAACTGGATGTTGCTGGGGATTGAGTCTAAGTGACTCTAAAAGAAAGGAACAAAAAATCACTCCATGATTTTAAAATGAAAAAGAAAAAAAAAAAAGAAAAGTGGCTTGGCCAATCATGGTTAAACGATCTGGATGTGCATGTTTATCTTCTGCTTTTCTTGCCAACCCAAACAGATGATTCTGTCCTGGGGGAGGGAGGAGGATGGTTAGGTAGAAGGTAAATGACAGGCGCTGCACTTTGATAGCGGCAAGAACTAAAAATCTTATTGTTGTTATAATAGCTGAGTGTGTAATTAATCATCTCCTATTGATTTGCTCTTCATCTAGATGCAGGGCACAAAGGCTGAAGGAACTCTCATGTTATTTAGCTGCTCCATCTAATCAAAGGGAGGATGTGAGTAAGACCCAGCAGTGCATTAGTAACCTGTGGGATGAGGGGAGCCTTGTGTGGTGGACCTTCATCCACAGAGCCAGAGAACAGCAGTGATAATGAGACCTAATCTAGATGAGCTTGGTGCTTACAATCCATGTCCCAGAGGGGCTATAAACATCACAAATATTGATACAGGATCAGGAGAGAGTAGGGATTGATTAGTGGTCAAGGGAGCAGGATGTCCTAATTGTCTCTGGTAGTGCTGATTAATTTTATCAGGGAAATGAGCCTTAAAATAGATTAAGGGTGGAAAGGGGAGCTTGGCAGTTTAAAAAATAAAAGCCTCCTCTGTCATTCTGGCCTTTGTGAATTATTAAGCAATATGTATCTAGAGACAAAATTTACCTATATAAGCAAATATATATAACTTGTTCTTTGGACCTTTTGTTTCTGTGGCTTATTTCCTGATTTGACTTTTCTTTTTCTGTTTTGAAATAAAATTTGTTTTTTTCTCCTTTCCAACTGAGATCATACAGATTGAAAACTTTCAATCCATACAACACCATGCTGCAGGCTGTTTCTCCTCTACAGTACCACATGTTTCTTCAGGGTGCCACCTTCTCTTTCCAGAGGTCTTTTTTACAAGACAGTGGTGATGTTTTGCTGGGATGCTGGGGGTGTGAGGGGATTCAGACAGTTAACCTGAAAAGTTTCTAACCAAATCCTTTGTAGCAGTGTACAGCTGTCTTCAGATCAACATCAGTGTATTTCTAGTGCAAAAACAGTCATCACACCAGTGGGGAATTTAGCCCTGACTGTAATCTTGGCTCCCTTAAGAAAACTCTTATTTGATCTTTTCAAACTAAAACTGGATAAGCAGACTGTGGTTTTCTAAACTTTTAATAACAGCATAAGGGGAAGGAGCAGCAACCAATTAGTGTTTTGAAAATACAGGATTCCAGCGAGTTGCTCCTTATGACAGGTTTCATCTATTGACTGATTTATGGGAAGATCAATAGTGTTCAGGCTGCAAATTCGGCAGCTGAGGCAACGCAGGCTGCAACATCTCATTTTTAGGGGGATGTTAACAGCTGTCTGACTTAGTGCAGAAGGTGGTGTCATTCACAGAGTCTCTGTGGAAAGACCTGAAATCAGACAGCCAAATTCGTATTCGTTAATGTTTTGATTTAAAGTTTGTGCTGTTGAAAGAAATCTTTAGGGACATCTTGATGTGTGTTTGCTCTCTCACTGCTGTTAAATCTACCTACCTTTAGCTTCTTGTATTGAGCTGGGGAAAAATAGGTGGGTAGAATGGGAGATTTGCTTCACCATTCCAGGTGTTGGCAGAAAAAGAAAATATCCCTGTCACAGAGATGTGAAGGACCTTTACAAATGGAAATGTCCAAGGCCAGGTTGGACAGGGCTTGGAGCTGGGATAGTGGAAGGTGTCCCTGCCCTTGGCAAGGGGTTGGAACTGGGTGATCTTTAAGGTCCTTTCCATCTCAAACCATTCTGTGATTTTGTGATAGATCTGTCTGTTCCTTTTCTTTTTAAAATTCCAAACACAGGAATGAATTACATCCCGCCTGGAGATGCTTTTAATTTTCTCTGAACTTCTCCCGTTGCGCAGCGGTTCACAGGCGCCACAGCCATATGATTAGCCCATGCTGCTCTTGCTCTGTTTTGGTCTAATTATCTGTTCATTAGAATCTCAAGTCTTGAGCTGGGAGTGTGTAGGGTGTCTTTGTTTAAAGGGCAGTCTCCTAATGCAAATATTAAGAGAGCTTTCTGCCTTGCCTGAGTCAGACTGACAAGCTAATAATAGCCCTGGTGTTAGCCTTGGCTAGCACAGAGCACCAGTGCAAAAAGGCTTTAAGGGGCCGGTGTATCAATCAAATCGTGGCCCATAATATCCCTTGGAGTCTTTTGCTTGTTTTAGCACTTCAACTCCCATTAAGGAATATCTCCTGGATGCAAAGGGCGGGGCAGTAGAACAGGAGCTGCTCTCTAATACACCGCTCCATCCACTCGAGGGTTCAGCTTAGTCCCGGATGGCCTCCAATTAGCAGAGTTCCACAAATGAAATTGTGCCTTCAGTAGCTGTAGCCTGGTTCCAGAAGCTGTTCTGAAGTTTGGAGGCATCAAGTGAGTCAGATGGCTTAAAAACTGCCATGTTGACTGTGTGTGTGGGGAGCTGTGAAGATGCTGAATTGTTGAAGAGGGCATGTTTGATTCCCAGCTTTGCCAGCACAGGATTACATGTTATGCAATTGCTGCAATTTAATTATAGTGTTTCAGCAGTTTTGATATCTGCCTTTAAATTATCCCAAGGGCATCAAGGAGGAATGACTTACTTTGAATAAATCTTCAAAAACATATGACTCTGCTGCTGGCTTGTTTTGTTCTGTGAGCGTCATTTGTTCCCATTAACTATATCCTAGAAGCCAATACTACTATTCCTGGAAACATGGCAATATCACATGAGGAGGAACTTGTGGGATGGGCTCAGTGTGTCATTGCAACAATTGTCAGCTCCTCTCTTTTATTTATGGAAGAGCGATGCATATGAATGTACCTTTATCTGGAAAGTTTTAGGCAATTCTAATAAAAGGAGATATGCATGAATTATCAGAACATGATGTTCTATTCACTGGAGGGAGAGTCATTTTAAAAAGCCTGCTAAGTGAGGCATGGTTGCTAAGTAAGGCAAGGGTTTTATTAGACCAACTGACGTAATGGAAAGGAAAAAAAAAAAAATAGACAAGTTTTTGGGCACACAAAGATCTTCTTTGGATGGGAAACAAATGGCAGACTTTGTGCTAAGAATGGCTTGGGAACAATGGCTCTGAACCTCAGCTAAATATGTTAAGTGGGGAGGTAATTCTGGAGGGAAGGGGTAGCTGGGACACATGGGAAGGGTTGCAAAGTAATGGAGGTGACACTGGGAATGTGGGGGAAGGCTGGTTTCTCGAGGAATTTAATCTGAAACTGGCCTGTGACCATCTCCTGTTCTTCTTTGACGTGTTGGCAGACCTGGGGAATGGGAAATACGGAGCTGTATTGAGAATGGACTGTGCATTGCAGGAGAAAGAACATGGAGGGATGTCCACTGGCCCTGTGGTTTAGGAGGATGGAGATGATTGCTCTAAAGCCTGGGAGAAACAGATATTCTAGTTCAGGAAAGTAACTTCTGTCAAGGCCAGGTGTTCCGGTTCAAATGGATTCTTTACTTTTTTTCCCCCATGGTGACAACCAGAGCTTACAGTTGTGAGCTTTCTTCTCCTAACTTCCTCTACATGGGCTACCTGGATTCCTGAGGGCTGTTGGCATTGGGTTTCAGTCTGTTCCTCCTCCTGAAGTGTCCTTGTTGGGCAAAGGTCCTCTTTACCCTGAGATGATGTCCCAGGCATTCCCCTTGCAGCTGTGGTGCCTTTGGGAGATCTGGCTGCACATCCCACTCTCAGCACTGGGATTGCTGTGGATTTCATCCATGTAGGGCTACTTCCAAGTGCTCAGCTCTGCAGTAACATCGATCATGATTGTAGTATTTTCTTGTTCTGCACAGCCTTAATTTAATGATATCTGTAAACTACTTGAAGACCTGTGGATGAAAGATGTTCCCTTGTTAGCAAGGCTACCCTGTGTGGTGTTCAGGCTTAATAGGGAGCCTGGGAGATGAAAAGCACCATAAATCCTGGATGAGATGTTAACAATATCCAGTGTAAGTGATGATGACCAGCTGCCAGGCAGCTCTTGGGCTAGAGCTGCTCTCTTATTAGTGCCACCCCCAGGTGTTCTAGCACAGTCATGTTTCTACCTGTGACGAGGGACAGGAAACGTGTGACAGGGTGTCACCCTCAAGCTTGGAGAAGACTCTGAGTGAAATCTGGGGAAGGACACATCTGCTCAGTGCTGTTTTTGCCAGGGTGGGTGTAGAAGGTCCCTGTTATCCCCTATGTTTGGGTTATTGAGGCTGGTGCTTGCAAAGCCTCACCAGGCTGTCTTGGGGAATTGGTGATTAAATTATTGCACTAACGATCTATAAACTACTCCAAAAAAAATCAGTGAAATAGTTTCATTCGTGTCACAACAGGTTCCTGCCTTCAAAGATGACAAAACCCCTCATGCTTTATGGTTTTAGTTAGACCTTGAATGTTTGATGCTGTTGTTTTCTGTTGCTCAGAATTTCCTGATTTATACCAGGGCAAAGAAATCGGGATAAGGCAGAAAAAATCTCTGCAAAACCATCAGCATGTAACCTTTGTTATGACCCTCCATACCTCCTGCAATCCTGCTATTTTTGTAACTCTGGCTAGGTAGCAGGATGAAGATTACATATCATCCTCCAAAGCAGCGCTTTTATTTTGGTCCTGTTATTTTAGGAATAATCAGCAGAGAACAAGGATCCTTCCTCTTACGAATTTCATGTGTTTCCCTGAGGGGACTGATAGCGAGGGGAGCTCTTACAGAATATACAATTTCCCTAGCAAGAGTTTAGATAAATCTTATCTGCCCTTGAATCTGTGGTAAATCTTTCATGGACTTGTGTGGAGCCTGAGTTTCAGTACATTGTTCACATGCTGCCTTCTAAATCTCGGAGCTGCAGCGTGTTCAAACACCAGTAAAAACCCTGTTTCAAACCATTACACACAGCATAGTTTCATGTGCATTTCTCTAGATGTCTAAATTTGGTGTTAGAAATAAAAATGATCTTTTTCTTTCCCCTCCCAGGCCAAATGTGTGCCCAGTGTTTGAGCTGGCCCTGGTGGGACACCAGGAGCCCTGCATTCAGTCCTTCAGCAGGATGGTCAAGATGTGGAAACAAGGCTGCACAAAGGGGAGGTGGTGTGTGAGCTACGAGAGAAGGTAATGTATCATCTATTGTTATAAACAGGTTTTGTTGCTAATCTTTTTGTGCAAGATCTTTAACTTTTTTGTGAGAGAAGTTGTGAACTGTTTCATCTGAAGTGTGTGATTATGGGCATAGTGTCCTCCTGAGATTTGGCTTGAAATCTGTTATTTCTGAGTAGAAAATGTGACTTTTTAATGTGTTTTGGGTTGCTCATGAGCTTTGTGGCTGGCTTTAGATTCAGAATTTTGCACTATCAGAAAATGTTCCTGTCTTGTTCTTGTTCAGGTGAAGCCCAGCTGTCAAGTAATTGACTTTGAAAAATTGAACTTCTTTCTGTTTCTGTCGCTTTCTTAGAACTGATGGGAGATCTGACTCCCCCAACAGATAAACCCAAAATTGACTGGGTGGGGGGAAAAAGTTACCTTTGACTAGCCTGAATACAAATTCTTCAAAATAAGTGGACATAGCCCATCAGAGCCATTGGATGTTCCCAGGATGCAGTTTGCTACATTTGCTTATTTTTAACGAGAATTTCCGAAGGAGGCTGAAAAAATGTCTCATAAATATGACACAGGAGTACAGCGTGCTGCTGGTGAGGTGGGGCTGAGTGGAACAGGAGTTGTGATTGCTCTCTTAACCTTCCTTGCCCCACAGGTCTGGCTACTACACGGTTTACAAGCAGGTGTACAGGATGGAGCAGCAGACTGTCTATAAGTGCTGCCCCGGCTGGGCCCAGCGCGACAACGAACCCGGCTGTCTGCACTGTGAGTTGGGACAAACCTGGGGCAAACCAAGAGGTGACATCCTCAGGCCTTGCCTTCCTGCTGAATCCCCACTTCCAGACACAAGGGTTTTGTGATTTGTAACTGGGATTTCCCTGGTGATGGGGGCATAAAGGTCCTTTAAAAATCCAAAAGCGCTCGCGTGAAAGTAGCAAAGAGCTCTAATTTTCATCCACGCAGTGAAACAGTTTAGATTAACAGTCTAAACTCCAATTGGAGTTATTGCAGCATTTTTGTGCCAGCCTGGCTTTGACAGGCCAACCAAATTTATTGCTGTTACCCAAATGAGGCAGAGAAATCTGCTGTGAGGCACTCGCTCCCTGGGTGTTGAGCTCACCGTGGGGTCTCACTGGTTTTGGCATTTGCACTTCTGCTGTTGCCATTGAAGCAATTCCTTGAAGTTCATGGAAGCTATTCCTGCCCTGTGGGTCTCCATCTGAGGAGAACCTGTTTCTCTCACTAATTTCTGATCCTGATTGGATGCTCTCCTGAAAGATGGAATTTAATTGAAATGATAAGGCAGCGCTTCAGCCACTGTTAACAAGACATCAGGAGAAGATGGCAACCTACTCAGTGTTTAGTTTTGTTACTGTTTAGTCAGTAATTGTGTTTTCTATATGAAAGTTAGCATCTGTTCTTATTTATTTTTTAATCTTCATACCAACTTCAGGGTATGCATTCGAAGAGCTTGCTTTTATGGTTGTCTCTTTGTAGTTAAAAAACAAAAACAAGCCTGAGAGGTATTCCTGTTAGTTTCAGCCTGAATCTACATATTTAGTGTGCACCTGTTTAGTTGTTAGAAGTCAAAAATATGTTTACAAGCTGTGTTTTAATCTCTGGTGTAAAGGAGTTTAAGGTATGTGAGCACTAGTGGCAAAATTAAATTTTCTTCCTGAAAGAGCAGTGCAGACTTGCTTTGAATTCTTTAAGGCACCAAAGTGGTTGAATTACTCTTTTATATTTGATACTCTTTGCAAGTTTGGCTCAAGCATGTGGAATTTGAGTTATTGTAAATAAAACTGTTCTGTGTTAGAGGAAGGGAAGAATTGTAATTCCCTTCCACATATATAATATCTCCCAGTGCATCAGTGGTTTTTAACCATTCCTACATTATTGTCTGGCAGTTTTTCTTATTTTATTTTTGATTCAGGCAGTGCTTTGAGTCCTGCCTTCTGCCTCTGAAGCACCTTCAGATTAAACTGCAATACCTAAGTCTAATTTTTATTAAATTTCCTCATATCAACAAGGTAGTTACACCTATGATACCAAGTCCTTTGCCCTTAAATAAAAACCTGTGTTTCTTCTTGTTGGGAAGGTCGTGTTGCAACAGGACTATGTCTGTTCTGGAGGGTCCTTGGCACAAAAAGAACTAAAATAGCCTGTCCTGTTCTCTTTGTGTGCTCTAGTGCTCTGCACTGCTGCCACTTGCTTCAACGGAGGGAAATGCTCTGGAGAAGGGTCCCAGGTGTGCCAGTGTCCTGCAGGATTCCAGGGCCCTCGCTGCCAGTATGGTGAGTCCAGTGGAAATTGTCTCAAGTGCATCTGGTGCTTGGATAAAATGCATCTTCAGCAATAATCTCTAAAACAAGAATATTTTATTAATGTTGATGTAAAATTAAAGATGCTGCCTTTTTAATTTTTTTATTTATTTAATATTTTTGGTATTGAATTTTAACAAAGCGAGATGAAAATCAAATTTGATTGCTATCAGATGAGTGAGTGTCTGGTGGGTAACATCACTGAATATCCCCAGTGGTGTCCAGTGGAATATCTGGCTATTGCTTCTCAACTTGAATGTTCTTGTGGTGCTCTTACTGAATTTCTCAGCCTTGCTTTTACCTTTGTGAGAGGAAATTCTGAGTCAAAGCAGGTGGGCAGTAGGCAAAGAATGCAGCAAATGAACCCCTGTATTTGTTCATGGGGTTTTTTTTTTAGTGCATCTCAGAGTAGGAAGGTTTTATAGCTCACTACCAAATATTTCATAGTATTCCTGGAATAATATATGCACCAATCTTTCATTTCACTGTGTTCTAGCATACTATAGACCAAATTCTGTGTGACTTAGACTCTATCACCCACTCTCAAGGAGAATCTTTTTTGTCTCACACACTGGCTCACAATTTGATAAACCCACAATGGGTTGTCTTGTAATTTAACACACTGTGTAAAGCTCTCCAAAATTACAGAACTGCATCCATTTGGCTTCTTGAGAGAGGGAAGAAAGTCATTCCTTCAGAGTAGGCTGTGATTGGGACAAAGGATTTCTTTTGTATTAGGCAAATGATAATTTCCTTTTCAACTGAAGCATATTGTGCTTTGTTCAAAGGAAGGCAGATTTTTAAGTATTTCGTTTTTTCCCTTTTAAATTCTAATATGTTCGTGTCCTCACCTGGCTTGTCTGTCAGGCAGTATGAGTCAGAAGGACTGTAACAATAAATAAAATGCAGAGCTGTTTACAATGGAGCTGGTGCTGCCTGCAGACAATATTAGTTCATTTAAGCTGTGATTGGGTATTTCTTTACAGCCCACAGAAACAAGTTTATGTGGGTGAGTTGAGACGAGCCAGAGTGACACCAAGGCAGGTTGGTTGTGATTAACTTACAGAACAGCTGCTGTTTCAAGGTAAGCAGGATCACAATCTCCAAGAAGGCCTTACAAAAAGCTTTTACCAAATGGAATACATCTCAGCAAATTATAAATTGTCCTGGCCATTATAAATTGTCTTTTGAGGCTCCTTTTGCTTGGCAATACCAGTGGAACTGAGGCATTCCCAGCAGGCAGATTGTGTGGGTGCAGTGTGGATAGCACAGGTCAGGTTTTCAAGCTGAAATGAGATTGTGCAGTCTCTGTTTCACAGGATGGTGACTGCAGCCCCTGTAAAAACAATGAGAGGGATCCTGCAGTCCTTGCTCTTTGCACTTGGGTGGAACTTTTATCTTGGGTCGTTTGTCTGCTTTCTATTGATTCCTGAGGTTTGAATGGAATTCCAGTAGTCATCATTTTCAGGTTTATACAGCAGCTGCTATCGCAGCCTGGCAGGAGTAAGTTTATAAATTGAATTCTGAAGGGAGAAACCTTCTTTCAGGAAGAATGTTATGGACCATTCACCTGCCTAACAAAAGCAAGGTAATTTAGAGTGTAAGGCCTCTTAACTGTTGCAGGTGCCTCCAGTCAGATTCTTTTGGGGTTTGTATCATATTTGTGCAAGCAAAGGGAAGAAGAACTGTACTGTGAGACTAACAGCCATAGCCTCTAGGTTTCCTGGCTGATGTTGGAATATTGCTCTTAAAGTAGCTTGGATTTAATGTGGCTGCGTTAATCAATACGCTCCGGGTTTAAATGATCATTAAGCTTAGTCTGTGCCCTCCTCCCTACTTATCTGTGTGACCTGACTGTAAATCTGACTGTTTTCCTGCCAACCCAAAAGGAAAAGGGGATCTCTTCCACCAGCATCTTTTTCTTTGAGGATTCAGTGGAAGGGATGGGTGCCAGGGAAGCCAGTTTGGTTTTGGAGCGCGTGCTATAAAATGTCAGTGTCAAAGCTGGTGCTGGGATGTGAGTGAGGCTGTCAGAGGCGATTGTTGGTGCCATGTCCTTGTGCCTGGAGACTCTGTCCCTGAGCTGCCAGGAGTGCCCAGAGCCCCTGGGCTCCAGCTGGCTGTGAGACCCCAAGGTGCTGGCAGAAAGCTGCCCCTCGGTGCTCCTGGCTGTAATCTTGGCTTCTGTCACTTCTGGTGTTGTGGCCTCCTGACAGAGGAGGAACCACAGGCATTTCATAGCTGCCCTTGAACTCATTGAGCAAAATCGTTTCATGTAGCCCATTTTATATCTCCCCCTCTCCAATCTTTTTTCCTTTCTTCTGTTTCTCTCATCAATGTTGGCAGCTAATTCTAAAGTTTTACTTGTGCAGCGATTCTCCTGATCTCCTTGCTGGGTGCTGTGAGCTCCAGACAAGAGACAAGAAATTAGTATAAAAATATCACTAAATTCATTACTCTAAGAAGTAAATGGGAATGTACATCTCAGGAATCTTCTAACCATTCTTCTTCCTGTGGAGTTTGTATTTGCTGTGGAGTTAGGGAGCAGGTCAGTGTCCTGGAAATGAAATTTTGTCCTGAAGAAAGTTTGTGATGGATCCTCCAGAGTGGCTGATGACAGCCCAGTGCCTCACAGCGATCTCAGCAGAGATGATTTCTCACAATTGGCATGATAGCAGCTAATGACTTCTTAAAGGAATGGTGGGGTGTTTTTGCAGCCTGGGACACGAAATATTCCTGATTAGATGCTGAAAGGGTCAGGGCTCCTGTAACAAATTTAATGTAATTGTGTTTAGAAATGTGTTACTGCATCCCTTGTACACGTCACTCCATAGTTTTTATTATTTTTCCCATACAAGCAGCAATGAAAACTTAGGAGGAAGATTTATGAGTGAAATGGTCGAGTTCTTCATACAGCCATTGCAGGGACTGGGTAACAGATTGAGCTGTCTCTTGCATTGTCTGCTGCAATTTGTCTTGTAATAATAGACTTATATCAATTACAATGTAAACTTGCAAGCTGGATTTCTTCCTGTTTTTTAACTTGTTTGGAACTTGTGATCCCCATTTGTCCCAGTGAAAGGGAGGGAAACCCTGTAACAAAAAAGAAGGCAAAACCCAGTGCCAAGAATAAATTCTGCTGCAATGCTGGTGTCATTGATATTCACTAGTTGTCCTGGTAATCTTGTTCAAGGCCTGGTAGCTACCTGAGCTGGACATGGAGGTAAAGTAATTTCATTTACCTTTTTTAATGCAGCCCTGGGACTTTTACTTGGACATGCAGCCAGTGAAAACATTCCAAATTCTACAAAAAAGGGTGTATTTATTTACTCCTCGTGTACATAGAATTGCTCAATGGAAAATGAGGGGTTAGTTTTGACTCTTTAACTGTTTTGTCATCAAATTTCAAGTTGCTGCTGGTTTTACTGAGTGCCTCCTGATGGGTTTTAAAACATAAAATAAAAAACCAGGGTGAGAACTGAACAGGCTTTATAATTTCTTGACTGATACAAAATCTGAGCATGATTAATGTTTTGCAAGAGGCTCCCATAATTCAGAAAGAATAAGTACAATTGAGTCTATCTGAGACAATGGGTGTAATTGGAAGATGTTTAAAAATAATTGAGGAATGACCAGGGAAGACTTGTCAGGAAAGTCATCTCATGGTGACATGGTGTTTGTCCTCCTTAAAGAAAGCTGAATACAATATTCCAGTGTTTAACAGATAAAGTGTCAATAGATTCAAATTTTACACAAATGTTTGCTGTCACACAAGTGGAATTTTAAGTTTTTTGCAGTGCCTGATGCAGATTATTAAAGACTGCAGTAAGTGCTTCCCAAGCACACATCTTGAGAAGCAATGTGCTCACCTGATAAGAGCTTTCTTTTCCACCTGCCACTGACCTTGGATATTTAGTGCTGTAACTTTCAGCAAATTTTACCCCACTCTGCCCAGGCTTTGCAGTACGTGAAATGTTGATAATGGTGGCTCATTCCTTCGTCAGGGGCTTTGAGACCCAAGTAATTAAGTGTAAGATAATAGCACTGGAATGTGTATATAAAGGCAAAATGCACACTGCTTGGGTAGCTAAATGAAATGCTTATGAGGGAGATATTCATCAGTTCATTGACTAGCTGTCAATCTCTGCCTTCACTCTGGTCACACACTATTAAGATATTGAACTATATAAAGATTATGGTAAACAAAAATGTCAGCACCTTCTGGACCAGGTAGATCAGAGTTTACACTATAAAACTGCTTGAAACAAAGGTGTTTTGGTTTGTTGTTTTTTTTTTTTTTGAAGCCATTGATTAAAATGGCAGGAATTCTGATGTATCTTCTTGCAAATAAAAATACTCTTTTCTTTCACTGTGAAAAAGAATTTTCTTCCATTTCCCTCTAGGAAATGTTTTTTGCTGCAAAGACCTGTTTGATACAACTTCTGATTAATGTCCTGTCTGCCATCCTGGTCTCTTGTAGAGATGAAGTTTTAGTTCTTTGAGGCTGAAGACCTACACAAGGGCAGTGTAAATCCATGAACCAGTGCTACAAATTTTCCTTCTTTAAAATAGCAAATGACAAGCTGAAAGCTCCCATGGTTCTGTTGCCCATAGGGATGTCTTCAGTTTTCATGGATCTTTGTTTCCCACTGAAACTATAAAATGTTTAAATATTTGTGGGGGTAAATTAGTTCTGATAGCTGGGCCCTCATTGTGCCAGGGGTTTTGGTATTTTGTTTTCATCTTTTGGCTATGAGTCCCAAAAGTCTGACCCAAGACAACCTTTTTAACTTGAAAATTTGCCATTAGCCCATGGGGAGAGTGGAAGAGGATGGCACAAGAGATAATTTATGCTCAGATTGCTCTAGTTTAGTGCATGTAATATCTGAAAGACACCAAGTTTGGGTTTTTTTCTGTTTCAGCAGTCATTCTCATGCTTCAAATGGCTCGGTGTCATTAGTAAAATGCCAGCCTGTCATGGAAAGGGAAGCTGAGATGACTGATGAGGCTGCTCAGGGTAGGAAAATACCTGTGCTCTGGCAGAAAGAAACCTCGTGATCCCCCTCTCCCCTAGTGGGACCCTTGGTTCTGTTCTTCCTCTGCTGCTCTTGGACTCCCAGGAGCTGTGATCCTTCAATCCTGTGGCTGTTTTTTGGCTACCACGCTCTCCCTGTGATGGAGAAGCGCTGGCAGGCAGCACATTGGAAGGTGGAGATGCTTTTGGGCCTTCCTGCAGCTCTGAAGGAGCCACAGTGAGCTCTTGACAGCATGAGAGCATCCTGCAGGCTGGGGATGTGCTGCAATCGCTTGTTCTGCATTAGGGACTGGGGTAATGAGCCCTTTCTTAGCACTTGTCAAGGTAATAACAGTGCTGTGTGCTTGGAGCGTCCAAACCCCTTCCAAGGAGTAAAATTTGAAAACATGGGTGTGTTTTGAACAGCAAGCAGAGCTAACAAGGTGTGTTGACGTGTTTCATCTCATCAGAAGTTAAGAGAACACCGTGGCACTTCATTTCTGTCTGTCATGTGTGAAGCACACAGGAAACTCGAGCGGTGTCAGGCAGTTTCACATGATGGTGCTTGAATGTCTCCACTTTTGGTTGTGATCAGCAAGCAATGCTTGATCTTGTGTTACAGATGTAGCCACTGCTCTAAACTCACCCAGTTCTAAAGCAAATTGGTTTGATTCAGTGAAAGAATACATCGTGTAGGTTTTAAAGCTTCATAGTAATTGCAAATATTGCATTGCAAACTCATCTTGCAAATGCAGAAGCTGTTGATTTTGACGAAGTGATCTGAGAGTCCAGTAGATATTTATCTCACTGCTATAATTCTTTCCTGCACTGTGGATTTCAGACATTTAAAACTGTTTCAGAGGCTGTTTCAGGTGATTTTTCTTCAGGGTTAAGAGTGTTCTACTGCCCAGCATGCGTTAGAAAAATACCCCTTTATAACTTCAGGTGGTTTTGGATTTAAAGCCCGACTTCAGTTGTCTGGACAACTCTGCCCTGGCTAAAAATAGTCTGAAATGAAGATGACCTTTTCAAATTTCCCCTCTTGGTATCTCATTTCCCATGGAAACATTGCTGCTTTCAGTGCATCAGTCCCCTCAGTGCGCATCTCTCCGCGTTCCCTGGTGCTGCCATCAGGTGAGCTCACAGCAAATGCAGCTTTGTGTCCCTGTGTAATCCTCAGGGTGTCATCAGCCTCTGCCAGCTCGGGCTTGGCAGGGCTGTCCTGCTGTCACTGCTGCCTTCACCCAGGCTCTTCTCCTGCAGTTCTGCTCCTGCTGACCTTGGAGCTGCTGCCACGGCCGCTTTTCTGCCTCAGGTGGGACAGCGAAGCCTCTCGACATCTACAAAGCCAGTTTGGGCCCGTCCTGAAGCACAGGGAGAAGGGGGGGAACCTGATGTATTTTTCTTTCAGTTTATGAGCAGTTTAGCAAATTTAGTGAAGATTTAGATGCAGTAAAGTCTTCAGTTGCAGCCTTTTAGCTGATTCTGGCCTCACTGGAAGGTTTAGTCCTTCAGCACTCCAGTGACATAATTGCCTTGAAAATCTGAGAAACAAAAAAGCACTGCTTGACTTATTTTTTGTTTTAACCCCTAAACCTTAACGAAACCTCTTTTTTCAAGAGAAAAAAAAAATATTATTTTGAGTATTAAGAAAAAAATCTATTTTTAATCTGCAGTGTCATCCTCATCACGTAGGTCTATCAAAACAGTCATCTCCTGACAAGGTTTGGTCTCATGGTGACACATGTAATCTGTAATGTGTCTCCTGTACTCTGCTGACAACTGACAGGTCTCCTGATGCTTAAAACAAAATGGGATTTGCATATTTAAATTATAGATGTGTACAGCTACAAATTAACGGGAAGGTAACATTGGACCTTAATATAAAGTGTCACAAGTCTGGAGCTGGTTAGAAACCCATGAGAAAGATGAGTTGGATGTTCTTTTGGGCAGAGATTTGCAGAAGACAAATGTAGTGCACAGATCACTGCAGGAGGTCTGTAATCTCTCAAGGAAAAAAGTTATGGTTGAGATAAAATGACTTTATCTGTTCTGATGGTAGATAACAGTTGATTCAGAGATTAATTCCAGTTGTGAGCAAGACCCTAGGCAGGACTCAAAAAACCTGAAAGCATGGCTTCCTCCAAACTTTCCATTCTTTCTTCTTTGCTTCCCTCCTCACACCCACCTGCTCTTTGCCAATATTGTCCATAGAAACACCTTTCATCACCAGCAAGACATGAACCTCTCCAGATAAAAAAGCCCTTCAAAGCAGCCACTAAAAAGCTGTGAGGAATGAAAGCGTTGCCATCCTACAACGGGAGCGGTAAAAACGCCGATTGAAAAATGATGCCTGGCTCTGTCCTAGGTCTGACAGGATATAATCATCAGCCCATCTTGCTGAAAGGCTCTGCTCTGCCTGGGCTCCACAGCCACGAGGAGGAAGCGACAGGTAGACAGACAGCAGAGCTGCAGCTGCAAACAAATATGTCAGAAGGAAATGAACCTCAGAATAACCACGAGAGAGAGAGAATTCACCCCTGTTGTCTTTGCCACAAAAGGCTGTTTATTCTGGGCTTGCTGCGAGAGGAGAAAGTAAAAAAATCACAGGGGGAGAGCTGCTGTCTGCCTGCTGGCATTTATTTGCTGTTGGGTGAGGAAATGTGGCTGCAAGTCACAGCAAAGCTGAGCGTTGTGCAGAGGTGCTGTGAAGGTTCATCCTCCCTCCCTCCCACACTGACAAAAGGTGAATGAGCAGACTTGGAGTCTCCAGAAACATCTGGATTCTATTCCATGACACCTGCATGGCCTCTGTGTGGCTGTGGGCAGATTTATTTGGGTTTCCAGTTTGCTTCAGGGATTCGAGCTGCATCCCAAAGAATCTGATCAGGTAATGCAGATGGATTTAATTAGCCCAAGGTACCATGGCTAAGCTCTGCCAGCACCCAGTTCATACAGTGCTTCTGGAGCTCTGGATGCAACCCCTGTGCTCATAAAGCATCTAGACAGCATGGAATTTTAACTGATTTGGCAGAGTATCCAGCAGATTATTATGTCTTTAAGAATATTTTTATTGCGTTTTGGTAGCTTTTCAGAGCGAGGTTGGAGATGGTTGCTGTGTTTCATTGTCCTGTCTGCAGAGAGCTCTCCCTTTTTCCAGCTTTCTATGCTCCAAGTCAGAGGTCAAACGCTTCTGCTGCACTTTCCCTCCCATCCTCAAAAATCTTTGGGCTGATGTGCGTTTCCAAAGAGGCACAAACATCGGGGGAACCCTCCACAAACAAGCCCTGGCTGGCTGTTGTTTTCTACTTCAGTGGCATCAGTGTGTCACTGCTGATTGCTGCTCCTGCCGTGAGATGCTCTTGAGGCATTGTCACTGCAATGTTTCTTGCGAAGGGGAGGGAGAGGAGCTGCCTCGAGCAGCACTGCAAGGACTGTGACTGACAAAGTCAAATTTGGGTAGCTAATTGTTTTTGCTGACCTAAACACTTTGACACAGGGATATGAACAGATTTGCACTGTAGGAGATAAAAGGGAGACTCTAGAAATGTGTGGGTTTAGCTCTTCAGTCAGGACTGTATCACAGGTTTGGAAGGGACCTTAGAGAACATCTTTTTCCAATCCCTTGCCATGGGCAGGGACACCTTCCACTGGGCCAGGTTTCTCCAAGTCCTGTCCTTGAACACTCCCAGGAAGGAGGATCTACAACTTCTCTGGTCTGGTACCTCTAAATCTATTTTAAGCCAGGAACAGTGGCCTTTAAAAATTATTTTAGCATCAAAGGAAAGCCTGTGGTGCCTGTCCCTGTTCCTCTCCAGCCCTTGTCTGCAATTCTCTCAAGCTGGGCCTGGGTATGTGCTTTATGCCAGAGGCTGTGTTTTAAGGCTTAAGAGTAGATGTGTTAATGTGTATCATGTCACTTTTTCTACAGCAAACTCCCTCCATCCTGTGCCTTGTGTCTCCTTGAGCATCCTCTCAGTGCTTTTAAGGAAAGAGCTATTTGTTGTCAGCCATCATCCACCTAGAAATTTGTTTTCTCAGGTGTAATGACTGCAGCAGAATTCTCCAGCATAAATACTATTTTACAGTCATTTAACAGCATTTTCAGTGCTGATATTTATTTCATCTAAAAGGGGCAGAAGAGTTAATTGCATTGTCTAGAAAGGGAGGCAGAACCTTGCCAGCAACCACGAGGCATTGCTGCTCACTTGATAGAACTGAACTCACAGCAGTGGCAGCTGGATTTAATTATAAGTTTGCAACCCTGTGGTTTCAGCAGCAGCTGCTGAAGAATGGATAATGCAAGTAGCCTTCGAAGCCATTCACATTAGAGATAAAACCTTGTCATTCACCAAGACAGCTGACTGAACAAGTATAAAAATGAATAAAGATTTCCCCAGGGAGGTTGCAGGATGAGGTTTGTTTTTTGTCTCGCTGGCTCTTGCTCAGATATGTCAGGCATGCAGTCCCAAAAATATGAGACTACTCGTAAATAAAAGTCTCAGATTATCTAATCTAAGCACTGGTTGTGTGATTAACCCTCAGCAAGTTAGGAAGGAAACATTCCTTATTGGAATTTTTTGTATTTCTGTAGCAATCTTAGGAAAGCACCATCCCTGGAACAGGGAGGGATGGGAGAAGGCTCAACATGTGCTAAAATTCACTTAATTAAAAATTCACTTTGTCATTTTATTCAATGATATGTCAGTAATAGACTACCACAACTGAAATGCTATGGAAAAACATTTGACTACTTAGGTTATATTTTCATTATTTTGTTGTTGATCTATTTCAGCTTTTATAAATGGAAAATTGAAAATTTTAAAGAGAATTTGAGCCTTGCAAAACTAAAACTAATAGTTAGAACCTCCACAGGCAAATGAAAATACTCTCCAAGTCAGGCTGAAATAAGAACTTGGTCTAAACGATTTTTCCAGCATCACTGGTCAGTTGTTTCCTAAAATGACTTCCCATGCTCTCTTAAATTTTGAGGTGAGTAATGATTTGGAGTATTGGAAACCCTTTTCTGTTTTCTCGGCCATAAGATTTGGTATCCTCTGAAAGCAGGTCCTGTTTAAGATGGGTTTTGTTGGTCATATAAAAACTATGAAGGCTGGGTAAATTTCAGATTTGACTGTTTGAAAATTGAGTCTTTAAGTCTCCTCTTGAGAGCTTCCTTTTTTCCCCAATAATAATGAAAGCACTGACTTTGCTTAAAGGAACTGCAGCTTTTATTTGTCCTGGCAGATATTTAATTTCTGCTTTGTCACATCTCCTGTGGAAGAAGAGGCAGCTATGGAAGAAGTGGTCTCTGGAGGCACTGGCCCTGTGATTCTTTTAATTTCTTTAATTTTTCAGTGTCTTTATCATTATTTTTCCTTTTTCCTCTTCATTTTTTTCCATCCTTGCTACTTTCCAAACCTCAAGTTGTGACTTAAACTTTAGATCCAGTTATATCAAAATTGTTTTCTGCGTCTTCAGGTGCTTTCTAATAATCTGAGTGCGCCAAAAGTTGAAAAGGCCAAACCTATTTCGTGACCACCTGGAATAAAAGTGGCTACTCCTGTTTTTCAGATGCCTGAGAGATTCTCATGGAGGTACTGAAGTGGGGGAATTGGTGTCTGTGCTATCCTTTTAAAGAAAACTTATTTCTTACTGTTTCCTTTTTTGTAAAATCTAATTGCTTTTGCTTCACACAGAATTCACAGGCAATTGCTTTCCTCGCTGTTATCCATACTGCAAGGGTAGCTTTTGTGTGCAGGGTTGGTGACCTGAATCTGTTTTTTCTCCCTGTAATCTCAGTGTTTGGGAGCTCAGAGAGCTGACAGGAGTTAGGGGAGGCAGTGCTGATCTGCTGCACGTCGTTTCCTTCACACGTGAGTCCTGGAAATCCTGTTAGCATTAACATAATGTGACGTGGGGGGAGAAACAGCCCATTCCATGGGAATTGTTTTGGCTGGATTTTCACTTGTCTATCCATCTCTTCTTTCTACATCCACTCCAATCTGAGCTATACCTGCAGTGTGACTTTTATCCTTTCCCACTGACCCTTTTTACTGAGGCCTCTAGATCAGCGTGCTGCATTTATGTTGTAAATAATCCAGAAGCTGTAAATGCAACTTTTCTGGGGGTTGGGGAAAAAAAACCCAGCTCAATATGATGTTAAACTTCCTGAATATTTTCTCATTTTGGATCTCGGTATCCTATGGAGCATAGTCTTGAAACTGTTTGTAAATCTTATTTAACTGCATATCCTTGTTTGTTTGTTTTGCTGCTGCTATAAGTGGGGGCTGTTAAATGAGTGATGTTTTCCAAACTGAATCTGGATCCTTTCTGGATCCTTGTGCAGACAAAGAAGTCGAGAGTTCAGTTGAATCCTCCCTTCCCCCATTTCTGTGTTTTGTGGTTCAAACCTTCTTTCATGCACTGGAAGGTGATACTGTATGAATGGATCTGGGAACTGAATTTGGAATTATTTTCACACACAATCTCCACTTGTAATAATCTTTCTTTAGTTTTCTGTGGTGTGGGAAGCAACAGGAGGGGGAATGTGCTAACACAGTAGATAAGAGAGAGATGTTCATCAGAGGGCAGACTTAATAACTGTGAAATAAGTGAATATATTACAATGCTTGGTAAATCCTTTGCATGGAGAGCAAATTCATCTGTGGCATGACTGTGCAATTATACATTGATTGCAGCAGAGTTGCGCTTCACATCTCTAGAGAATTTCGCCACAATTTGTTTCACGTCCCACCTTTGTTCCAGCCAAGTAAACTCGAGACAGAAGAAAATTGCACAATACATGGGGAAAAATGGAAAAGGAGAAACTGTAGGTGTAGCTCTGAGTGTTGCTCTCGTCATCATCTTTGTATTGCAGAGAGCTTTGTGTGAGGATCCATTTATCCTGGCAGTTGTTCATTATCCTGCCAGCCCCTTGGCATTATCATTCATCCTGACAAGCACATAATAAAGCCAGGAGTTTCAGAGCTGATGAACAACTGTATCTGTGAATAAATACTTCAGGATTTTTGGGCTGGGCAACTAATTCAGTTTTGCTGAAAACACTCTCTTGGTTTTGTCTCATTCTACGTGGAAATGGGATGGCAAATAGGTTCACCAAAACCTGAAATGCCATCATTCCTCCCATGGACTATGGACAGCTTGCTGGAGGTGAAGGATAAAGCTAACTAGCAATTTAGACAAGTGTATGAAGAGTAGCATAACTCATTAAAACATCACAGAAAGTTATAGTTATCCATTCAGAGCAGTTCAAACTGAGCTTTGGATGGTACCTGCCTCGTCTCATTTTTCTCAGAATTCCTGTGTATCCTTAGATAAGTATTTGCAATGTAAAGTGCTGTCTTTATTAAAAAAAAAAAAAACAAACAAAATCAAAAAAGAACCCCTAAAAACTGAACAGGTGGCACACTACAAGCATGTTCTTATAATAGCCTGGTCAGGTAATTTGTGAGCTCAGCACTTCAGAATTGCTACTGCATCCCAGAAATGGTTCTTTTTGCTTCCTTGAGTCTTGAAATAAGACTGTCTAAAGAAAAACAATTGAACTACTCAAAATATCCAGACCACCCATATTTGTGAGGTTTCAGGTGTACCTAAACATTTAGTAAGGGGAGATGCACAGGTTGGAGTAGGGGAGAATGCAGGGGAGGAGAACTGAGTGAGAGTAGATCTGCTCTGACATGGTCTTGGTTAACCAGCATGTTTTGAACCAGTTCTCTTAGTGCAAGTTCTCCTTATTAATTGATATATTGCTCTCATGGCCTCTTGATAAATATTAATTTACATAAGCTTTCAAAAACGCAAATTCAATGCTTGGTATCTCTTTCCTTTTATTTTTAATAGACATATCAATGCATCAAGATGAAAGTGTGTATAGCAACAGCACATTCTATCTTATGAACATCCAGATAGATTTAAAATATGCTCTCTGGGTAGCACTGTGCCTTGGGATTCAGAAGCAGAATACACCTGAAGTGTGTGTTACCCTGCAGCTACAGCCCTGGCTGGCCTGCACTGCAGTTCATTCTGTCTGTGCAGTGCTCTGGATAGAATGCTGTGGGTTTTGTTTGCCCTTTACCCTGACACAGGTTCTTAGTAACTATCACCTGATTTATTTTATTTGGCTTCTTCCCGTCCAGTATCAAATTTCCTGACCTAGGAGTTTTAAGCAGGCCGTATTTTTTGCTCTGTTGGGAGGCCCATATTTCTGTCACCGTTTCAGAGGTTTTCTGTGTGGTCATTATTAACCTTGCTCAGTGTTAACAGCAAACCTGTGAGGTTTTTAACTAGTGATGGTGAAGATCTCTTTCCTGTATAACACACTGCCTTGACAGATGTGCCAGTCTCTTCCTAATGATTCTCTGATGTCTGTGGGCTAAATTAATTGGTGGCTTACAAAGCTTTGCTGCACTGAAGCTGGAGGACAAAGGATGGGGGTTGTACTCGTCCAGAAACCACATCAGTGTCCATGCCTTGGACTGTACACAGTCCTGGGGAAAAGAAAATAAATCTGGCCTTGCTGTGTGAGGACTGGAGGTTCCTCTCATCCCACTTGAGGGACAGAGAGGTTCTGCTTTATCCAGCACTTTCCTCAAGTCCCTTTCCTGCCAATGCAATTCAGGCTCACATTTCATCCACTGCAGTGTTTTTTCTCCCTTTCCTTCCGTGTTTGATGCTGCAGGATGTCAGTGTGAGCTGTGAGGCTCAGGGGTGGCTGCCTGTGTGTGACAGTCCCTCAGACTGGATGGATGGAAGGATGTTGCAGCGTCCTGGGAAGCGTTTCTTGTGTTTTGTTGCACTGGAGTGTGAGTGGAGTTGGTGCAGAACTTCTGCAGAGCATTGTGAAGCACCTGCTCTGCCTCCCAAGCCAGGAGGGCTTTGTTGCCTTGCTGTAGGTCTCCAGGTCTTACAGATAATCCAGCCCTTGGGATGGAAGGGATGGCTTTAGGTTGAACCACAGACGTGTGAGTTCCTCAGGACACACCTGCCCCATCCCTGCTCCTGCCCAGCCCAGCAGAAGCTGCTTGTGCTGGCTTTGGCCCCTCACACCTTCTCTCTGAAGGTTTGGTGTGGCCAGGTTTAAACTCTGCATCAGGCTCCTTTTACTTTTCTACAGAAAATGAGCTCTCAACCCCACTGCCATGGGTCTGTCCTTGGCTTGTTCTGCGTCTGGGGCAAGCAGCTTTCAGACTTTCTCTTCTTACCCAGCTGTGAAGTACACATTAGAAATGTGGATGGTTTATTTATCTTAATAATTGCAAAGCCTTTTGAAGCCCTCACAGAGAATTCCATCTGTATGGAGAAACACTCACTAAAAGCCTGTTCAGTTCACAACGAAGGAAGTGAAATTCTGTGGTTTAAAAAATACTCATTTCAAAATTCTCTTTAAAGTATTGCAGCAACTACATTAAAAACTGAGGAGGGCTATTGATTTAATGCACACAATATGATATTGTGCTGTTAGGTTTTTCTTTTGATAGAAATTTGCTATTGATTGTTTTCACTTTGACCAGATAGTAATGAATAGTAAAGTAAGTCTACACAAGTTGCCAATATAAAAAAAGGTTAGAAAAGTTTCTTGCCATTTTTGATGTAGTGTACTTGTAATGATCTCATTCTTTCTCATACTTAAGTAAATCATTGTCTTCATTTTCTTGAGAATAGTTTTAAGCTTAAAATGCAAGTTTATATAAATGGCAGTGCTTCGTGACTTGCTGTTACAATTCATAGGCAGGAAAATGTGAAAGTTGCAGATACTTGAAGAAACTTTGGCTGAAAATACCCTGACTTAGACTCTTCTCAGCCCTGCTGACTTTGAGGGAGGGATATGAGGCAGCAGAAGACTTGATGCACCATTAACCACACTAAAATAGAGGACCTTCGTGCCTTAGGTACTTGCAGCTCAGACTGAAATCACTGGGAGGTTTAAATGTGAAACCATGCAAGTTCAGGTTAAGATGGGTGAACCTGAAACAAAGTGTCCCAGCAGAATTTGGGAGAGTGTTAAAATACCACTTTATATACAATGGCTTTGTCTGGCAGGGTCCCTCCTGACTGCACACACCCTAAGCGTGTTTGGAAGCTTCATTTTTGGTAAAAGATGTGCTGTCACCACGGAGTAAATGAGAAATGATCACCTCCTGCTAGAAGGGCTGGGAGACCTCACACACACGAGGCATGACTGAATCTCTCTGCCCAGGGACTCCAGGCTGGTGCCAGTCAGCGTGGCAGAATAAAAGCACATCCTAGTTCAGGTGGAGGGGATAGAGAAGAGTCAGAAGAGAGGAGAGGAGTTCTGACTTCAGTGGTTAGCGGTGTTGAGTGATGTGGAGTGGCAGTTCTGCAATTACGTGGATCTGGGACTATGCAGGCAGAGGGAATAGTCCTGGAGCCAGAGGAGAAATTTAGGAATAGGTGCCAGAAGAATGGATGATTGTTTCATTTTTAATTCTTCTTATTTATACCATTAATTTTTTATAGATATTTTTTTTTCCTGTCTGATGCCTGAAAGTTAGTGGTTTCTGCTATAAACTGAGGTTCTGGTCTTGGCAGTGAAATGCAGCTAGAGGATTTTGGCCGGTCGGCTTGCTTAACTCTGCCCATCTGTCATCAGCATCCTCTGCTCTGTGGCAGAGAGAAACGGGGAGTTTGACTTCAGAGATGCTTGTTATGCCTGGCATGTCACTGCTCGTGACAGATCTGATGTACTCGTGTAGCAATTAATGGTGGTGCAGCTTTTCTTTTGGCACCATCATGCTTCGTGAGTTTTCATCATCCTGCGCTTAGTTTGAAGTGAACAAAACACTGAATATTAGAGACAGCGAAGGCTGAGGCTGCAGATGCCTTTGCAAATAGCATGAGAGAAGATGTGCTGTGGTGTGGGCCTGGCTGGGCATCAAGATTTCTGTTCTGAGCTTGTTCTCAACATCAGAGAGATGTTTTGTCTTCATCTCGCCCTCATTTGGAACAGAGCAACAAAATTCAAGTGTTTATGGACCTGAAGATCTCCCTTATTCTGCCTTAGGTAGAGAACACCTCTGACTTTAGGAGAGCCCTGCTCTGGCAGGTGCTGAATAAATCTGCAGGGATCCCTGTGACTCCTCTTAGAGTCCTCACTGAGATGAGGAGCCCTTCAGTCACACAGCGTGACGTGTCCCTGGCTCTGTGCGAGCCTTGCAGCTTGGCTAGCATCCCAAGAACATCCCAGTTCTGTGACTGAAGGAAACCCCTGGGGCTTTGGGGTCCATAACCCCTCCAGATGGGCTCTCAGGGTTGGTGCAGAGCAGGGATCCCCAGCTGCTCTCTGAGCAGCTTTGCTCTGCACGAGCATATGCCTCCTCCATGTCTCACCAGAGCTGGATTCCAACTCGTGCTTTCTGTGAGATACTTTATTGAGTGATCTAAAAACTAAACAAGCTTGTTTTTCTTGGAAAGGTCTCAACAGCCTTTATTGTAAATTTAATTCTGCTGGTGTTTCTGGAAGATCTGATTGGCACAATCCACTGTATTGGGCCTCTTCTCAGACATGGTCAGCAGGATGGGTTTAGTGCAGCATTAAAATCTCCTCTGCTGAGAACGTGACTACTTCTATTCTAGTGTAAAACTAGCAAAATAAAACACTGAATTTAAATTACTTTGCTTCAGAATGAAACTCAGTATAAATATTTAGGCTAAAATATGAAATGTTTTACAGCAAGATACAGTATTCAGCATCTACTCACGTAAAAGAAGGTAATAAAACAAAGATAATCTTTATCTTCACCAAACGAAAAAAATCCACAACGCTGATCTCATTTAAGCCTGTATAAATAATTACTATGAATTAATTTTGGGTTTATGTTTATTCTGCAATGTGATTGTCTGACAGCTGTTTATATGCAGTTGTAGCTTTATAGCCTAATTCTGCTGCTGCTGATGTGAATGTAAACTCGGCTTCCTTCAGTGGGAGGACAATTGGACCCATCTGAAGGGTGAAACTACAAGTTCTTACTTTATAAAAGTAAATTGTTACAAAACCCCTTCCTGTCTGGGTTTTCAGTGATTAGAATGTGTTTTCCATATTCAAACTGTAACAAGTTGGAACTTGCATTATTATCTGTGCTGGTTTTATTGACTATTACAGCATATTTCCAAAGTGTTTTACAGGCATAATATTTCAGGATTTTGCTTATTGTAGTCTTTAAACTGAAAAATGGCCTTCTAGAGCTGAGCTGTCCAAGTCCAGTTTGGCAGCTGCTCTGCTGCAGACTTGGACCCGGCCCACATCACATCTTGTCAACAGAGTTATTCCATATTGTATTACAGATTTCTTATATAAATAACTCCACATCTCCAAGGGACTGGAACAACAGTTCTGGGCTGTGACTTTTCTGATCTTTTATGCCTTTGCTGGCAGTGATGTGTGTGTGGGTCCTGACTCAGCTACTGCACTCTTCTGCCTGCTCTTTTCCCCCCCTCCCTTTCCACTATTAATATCAGAGGATCACTTAGGCACCTCAGCCTAGGTCTGAAGACCCCATTTGCTGGCCAGTTTTGCCCTTCCAGCCTGGAAGGCCTGGATCATCTGTGCTTTAGAAAAAGAATTAAAGTAAATCTTTCATATGGGAAAAGACTTCCCGGAGCTTGGACTTTCTTATTTTATTCCCTCTGCCTGTATTATGTGTGACAACTGAAGTACCCAGTCATAATCATTTCAAACCATCATTATTTAGATTATTTTTCCCAAAGGCTATGTAATTCTTTCTGTTTCTTTGCTGTTGATAGGAATGGAAGGGACAGATTTTAGATGTGGCTTAGTCACTTTACCATTTGCATAACAACAAGAAACATTTACTAAAAATCACTTTCCACTATACAATAATTTAATACACAAAAAATAAATATCTTTAAAATACCTTGAAAAGCTATTTATCTCCAGAAGAGATTATTAGAGGCTATTCCTTAAGTAAATCTTTCTGGTTTCAATAAAGAAGGAACGAGCTGCTTTGGGATGCCGTGAGAAATTCCAAACAGTTTCTTGATTTTCTTTTTCCCAGCCACCAGTGTTGCAAGGTGGGAAGCCTGGTTGATTCCAGCTTTCAGGATAGCCCAAGGCACTTTAGTAAAGTCAGTATTGTTTGTTCATAAATCTGGCGTGGATGGAGGTCATCTCTTAATGAATATGTAATTTGGAGGTGTGTGTGTGCATGTCTATGTACACATGTTAGCAAAGGGTAAGGAAAAAGGGTTAATTCTGTAGACCTGTAGAGTTTTTCAGTCATTCTTAAAGGTAGTAATGCTGTTTCCCTGCTTTGCTCAGAAATTTAGTTGATATACACATACAAATAGACTCCAAGTTCAGTGTCACTGAACAGCCTGGGCATTGTGAATACACACAAAGACATTCTTTAAGAGGAGCTTCTTCCCAGCCATCCTCCTTAGAGATGCTCACAAGAAGAGCAGAACCTTTCCAAGACTTTTTTTCTGAGGATCTGTGTCTGAGCTGAAAGTCCTTTAGGACTAATGCTTCAGCACTAGCCTGGATATTGAAATCTCGGCACCATTAGCTGGAGTGTCCCAATTACTTTAATTGACACAGACGTATTTGAGGAGAGAGGCTGTTTCCAAGGTTACCGGGATTTGAATTACAGCATCACTTTTTAAAAAGGAAAAAAAAAAAAAAGATGGAAAAAGCCACCTTCCCTCTAAACTCCAGTCCTATTAAAAGTCAAATAAATTGTAGTAAGAGTGGAGTAGGCTCTTCCCAGCCCTAGTAAATATGGTGCTAAGCAAAATTATTCTATGTCTTGTCTAATGCTGTGGCCACTTTGATTTGATTTATTCAGAAAGTACCAGTGTTATGACTAAATGCTCTTAAAGGATCAGTTTCTGGATATAGTTGCAGCCACTGGGGAATTCTGTGAAACACTTTCTTCAGTGTCAGGTCCACGTGCATGTCTGGCACCAAAAGAAAACACATCTTCTCTCATCACCCCTCTTCAGGAGAAATGTGTTACAGTCGATAGAAATGAGAACTGAGCCTTCAGCTCTGTTCTATATTAATGTTAAAAATGTTCATCTTATTATAAGTTGGCCTAATTCTAGAAATGTCATGTCTCCAAACACTTTTAAATAATTCTTAAAAATCCTCCCTGCTCTGTGATGCAACTCCTGGTTCCACTGCTGCATTCCAACATCTGTTTCACTTTAGTGGGAATTTCAAACGCTTGCCCTCGATGTGCTGTGTGAGAATTTGAGAGTGTGATTTTATCCAGTTTCCGAGGCCCTCACACTGGAAATGGCAGCAGGGCGGGCGGGGGTTTTAGGCTGTCCTAAAAGAGGGAAGAGGCACGGGATAAGTTCATGCCTAAAGTTGTCCTTCTGCCCCACTGCTGCCACTTTATTGTGAATATTGCAGGGAAATACAGAGCAAGGCTGCTGTGACATCTGGAGCTCCTTGTCAGCTTGGTGGCTTTCCCTGAGCCCCCTTCACTCTGCCCTGCAGACCCTTCTCACCTCCCCCTGAGGCTCACTCAGGCATGGAAACCTGCAGGACCTGGCAAGGGGGGCTGTGAATGAGGACAAAGCATTGGAAGGATGGAGGGAGAATGCAGCAGGGGAGAATCTATAAAATATACGTTATGATTTTTCCTCTGGCAGTCAGTTTTGCTTTTAGGTTTGGAGATGAACACTGGGAATTGACTCAGCCAGTGCTGGAGCTGAACACACTTGCTGTTGTCTCCCCTTCTGCTGTCTTGTGGACTAAGTTGTGCTCAAAAGTTCAGGGGATCATTTTGTTCTTAATTCTATATTTTCTATAACAGTCTAATGCAGAAAGTCTCTTTGCCTGTAAGTTCAGCCAATTAACTTTCTGTGAACTCTCCTGCTAAATTTTCCTCTATTTCCATCTCTGTAAATCAGGAGCAGCTTAACTGGCCCGAGTCTGAAGTCTCTTTATGTAATTGAAAGTGGAGAGTCTGAAAAACAATCTGCAGAAGATTTTGTGGCAGAAATTCTCTTAAGAGAAGGAGCTTTTAGTCCTCCAGTGCTGATGCCACGTCAAGCAGGAGCCTGTGTGTTGTGGAACAAGGACAGGAACCCAGCTCATTTACACCTCAGAGTCTCCTGGGGATGAGACACCTCCCACTGGCTCAGCTTTCTGGTTCAGCACCATTTTAAACCCATTTTAGAGGATGCTCTGGCACACCTGCATTCCCCAAATCCCTGCCTGTCTGCAGCACAAGGCACTGAGAGCCTCAGCCTGGTGCAAACCTGTTGATAAGCATTTGAACACAGAGCCAGAGGAGTTCCATGAGAACTCCAGAGCAATTCTGTAGCTGTGATGAGTTTAAATAAAGTTCAGTAAGGCACACTGGACCCTCAGATCATCAGTCATCTGTGTGGATGGGACTGCAGTTGTTACAGGCATGCTGTCCAGGCTCTGGAATACTCTGCTAAGGGATCATTCTCAAGACAAGTTCATAATCAATTTTTTGGAGTGAAACCAATTTTTTTCTTATTGGACCAGACTGAGAGATGTGTGGATCTTATCCAGCCGATTTGTTCACTTCCAGCCATTCTGTATTATGTCAGCTTTATTGAACTATAACCATTAAAGAAAACCAAAGGCTGTTCTCAGAGCCTGAGGTCTTTCATTAGAGAATTGGAGAATGGGTAGGAAGGGCTTGGGATGAATTTCCTTTCTAGTCCGTGGTTCAGGTGCTTGCAAGAAATGATTTGTGGGGGAATCCAGATTTCTGACTGTGTTTGGCCAGGAGAAGAGGCAACAACACCCTCTGGCAGCATAATGAAAATAAGGCATTTAATTTTTCAGCATTTTCATTAAGTGAAGCCTGCCAGTTCTAGCCATATGTGCCATTACTGTTTTAATCATATAAATGATACATACACAGAAATGATACACAACTCACACACTTGGAATTACTGAGTGTTCTTTATGCCACTTCTGTGAAAAACAGCCTTTTATTATAATCTTTCAGAGCTCTGAATAGAGAATTGCATTCCTTAGTGTTGAACTGGGGTTTTTTAGGCTCTGTGACTTGTAGCAGGAGGTTTATGTTGGGGACTGGGCATGGGATGAGCAGAAAGTCTGGCTAGAGGAGGCTGACAAAGAGAGGACTCATTTTTGTTGTGAAACCAAATCTACCAAGAGCATCTTTTACTGAGTGTATTTTTCTTAATTTTAAAAATCACTTGCCTCTTCCATTCTACACAGAATCGAGCACTTGGGATAAATGAACTGTAGGTAAGGCCAGTTCCTCTGACTGCATAGGTGCAGTTTTCTCCCAGTGCCTGTGTACTGGCACCAGTTCTGGTTGATTTATGTCATGCTGGGACCCAGTGCAAGCTCTACCAGCAAGGAGGTGTTTCTGGATGTTTCTGGAAGGGTGTTGGGTGCAAACTGACCGTGGCAGCGTGGCCCCACAGCCTGTGCCTGCCTCCCAGAAAGGCCAGCTAGGTGCAGAAACACTTGGTAGTCTTGTTAAGGGCTGCCACAAATCCCATCTCTGAAACCATCCCATGCAGAACTCGTGTGGTCCTGGCTTAAATTGCAGAGAGGCCAAAGGGCAAAAATACAGGGAGCAGTTGCAGCTTTTATTCTTTTCCAAAGAATATTGTCTGGAGATCTTGTTGCGAGAACTTAAAAAATGGTAAATTCTCAATGAAGTGCTCTGCTTGACACTGTTTATTTAAGTATTGTGTCTTTCCAGTAAATGTGGCTGTGTGTTTACCTGCCAGATGTGCTGTAGCAGTTTCTTGCCAACCCCATGGAGGTTGTTCAGTCACCCTTGAGACACCTCCCCATACCCAGCCACGATTTTCTAATCCCAGTTAAGCAAAATCCATTTTGGGGACATGGAGTGAGAACGCAAACTTTTGTTTTTTTCCAAGCCATTGAAGAATTGCTTCACCACACTTTGCATCATTTATCTCCTCATTTATATTCAGCTGCTGTTCTGGGATTTGCCAGACTCAAAGGTTTTTCATTTTACTATTTCTCTCCTTGTTTAAAGGAAAAAAAAAAGATGTGGTAGTTGGCTGCACTTAATAATTGTCTGGGGGTAAAGTCATGGCTCCCTTAAAATTGATAGAAGAGCACTCATTGACTGTAATTAAACAGATTTCCTTTTGAAATCTGTTTTTTAATTACAAGAACAAATCCTTCCCTTTTCTTTTTTCCTTTGCCTTCTCCTCTCCACTCCACTCCATCCCTGGTTGCTTGCAAGGTGTTCAAATGCTCTAAGTTGCAATTTGTAGTAACAAGAAGAAACTTGATTTCTTTCCAATGACCAGCTTATGGGACCCACAAGGATGATTCAGCCCAGCTCCTGGCCCTGCACACACACCCCAACAATCCCAGCCTGGGCATCCCTGGCAGCGCTGTCCAAACGCTCCTGGAGCTGCGGCAGCCTCGGTGTCCATTCCCTGGGGAGCCTGGGCAGTGCCAGCACCTCTGGGGGGAGAACCTTTTCCTCATATCCCACCCAAACCTGCCCTGGCACAGCTCCAAACGTTCCTTTGGGTCCCTAGGGACAAAAGGTCAGTGCCTTTGCCTTCCCCTCCTGAGGAAGTCATAGGTTCCTGTGAGGTCTCCTCTGTCTCTTCAGCTGGAGAAGCCAAGTGAGCTCAGGCTCCTCCTTTGGCTTCCCCTCCTGACCCTTCAGTGTTTTCATAGCCCGGCATGTTCAGCTTTCCTCACTAATTCTTGTGCCTTTTGAAGAGGAGGAATAGCCTTTCAAAACCAGTTTTTGCTGCTGGCAGCAAACAGAACGTGCTAAATGCCTGTTAAATGGATGCAGGTTGCCTCTTCATCCCTGGAGCTGCTCCTGAGAGGACCTGCAAGTCCTGACTGAAGGTATTAGATTGCATGGAATCCTTGAAGATCTCACCCTAAATGTCTCACTGAGCACTCAATTGTCCTACTGAAATTAAAAATGAATTTAGCACATGCTGGAAGTTCTGAAGCAGTTGGTGGAGTTGAAGCTTGTTTTAGAAATATCCTGTTCTGCTTCCCCAGCAAAAGCCTTTTGATGCCTCCTTTGAAGAGCTGGTTCTGGCTACACCAGGTATTTGCAGAAACCTGAGAGAAGTGTTTTCTAAATCTGTACACTGTAAATAAGCCCAGTGGTTGCTTTAGCCAGCATTGTTGTGTGGCCAGCCCTGGGTTTGTGGGGCCTTTGTAAAGAGGGAATTGGATGTACAAGTTCCTCCATTGTTAGGTAACCTCAGCAACCAGCTCCTCTGACAGTGAACATGAAAGGGGCTCGTGTCTCTAGACATTGCCTTGCTGCAGTTGCGTTTCTATAACAACTTGAGGAATCATTAATAAATTTGAAACACAGCTTCTCCCCCAAAGCGTTTCTTGCAGCAGAATGGGGGCTCGTGCTGGATTTCAAAGACAGCATCGTGTCTACAGTTTATTTTCAGAGTAAAATATATTTCTTTTGGAATCAGAATTGAGCCGATACACTGAATTAAAAAATCCCCGATGGCTCTAAAATTTGTCCAGTGGGTAGCTTGCTTAAACAAGTAATTATTTCTAACATTCTGTAAATTATTAACTCCTTTAAGATACAAACACATTTATCAGCTGAACTGTTCTTGTAATGTTTTCCCTGCCTATGTTATTTTTCCGCTTCTCTTGTATCTAGAGATTCAAAAATAACTGAAGATCTTTCAGGTTTATGCCCACTTATTTTTATTTTTAGATTTTTGTATTGCTCACCTCTTAGGATTTTTCAAAGATTGCTTCTGAGAAAATTCATTAATGATGCTTTTTTGAGATACGTATTTCATGGGATTATAAAAAGCAGCTTGTGAGCCCACTTCTTACAACCAATTTGTTCTTGGGGCTGTCAGTTAATTTGTCTGTTCCTCGGTTTCTGAAATAAAACTGAGCTTATCTTGTAATGAGGTGTTTGACAACTGTTACATAGCTAACGAGAATGAGAAAGTGTAGTCACATAAAGAGCTTCAGAAACTCCACTAACCTTGTGCATAATATAAATATATTACTTTTATTCAAAGGTTTTGCCTCTGTGACTGCCATCCTTGGGTGTGAGAAAAGAAAAGCCAGCATGTAAAAAACTGTTTCCTAGGTTTTATTTGTTGCATTGCCACCTGTAATCTCCCCAGAAAAATTACATTAAGCTAAGTGCTCAAAGAATTTATGCATATTGCAGCATCTCCTTGCTTGTGGTTTGACTTCCTAATGCTACATCTGTTCATGGTTATCATTTACAGAAGGACCTGATTTAGGGCTCTAATAAATATTGGCCAATGCTCGTATGAACCTGACTTCCAGTTGAAGTTATTCTTCCAATTTAATTTTTGAGATAGTAGATCTCATTGCAGGTGGGTAGGCCTCCCCAGTAATGGCAAAACTTCCTTGGTGCAAATGGAATGTTCTGAAGAGCCTGTAATTATGACAGAGGCTTGATCAATATTTATTTCCTGGAAGATCTGCTGTGGCTTTCTTGGTGGAGGGCTGGTGAAGTGATTTACCTTCCGCTGAAACGCGCCGAGCGCAGCATCGTAAAACCAGATAAGACAGTTAATCTAAAAGTCCATTGTGGAATAACAAATGTTATTATTATGGCCTGTGCAGAGCAGCCCAGTGTGTTCCTAGAGAGCAGCCTGGATGATTCATGTGGTCCTTGTCTCCATTCCAGCTGTCCGGGATGAGTAATGGTGTGCTGGGCAGAACATGGGATTTTCACAGCTCCTCCTCTTTGTGAAAATCTGGTGCTCCACACCAGCTCTAGCTGTTGTTATGTGAATGTCCCAGATCTCTACTTTCAGAGGACAGAAATACACAGGCGTTGCTGAGTGGAGTTGAGATTCTTCTCTTTGTTCATTCTGGCTCATTACTGAAATCAGCTCAGGATGCAGAGCCCAGCTCAGTCCAGTTGCACCTCTGTTGAATATAAAACACTGACTTGGAGCTGTCTCTTGTTTGCCCTATAATTTTCAGCCATTGACTCTGTTCTATGATGCCCTCAGGAGGTTATTAAGAAAGTAACTCATTATGGGAATCCAAAGTGTAGCGATAATCACTCGCCATAAACTGCATAATGGAACAATTTTATAGATTGTTAAAGCTCATTTTAACATTCTTTATTTCATCTTTTGCTTTGGGTTAATGCAAAGACATTGCAGACAAAGAAGGGATGGTTGCTGCTGGATTTGTGATCTTGGATCAGGGTGGATAGGAGTCCAGGAACAGAAGCAGATGGTTCCTATTGGGCAAACAGGGTCAGGGAAATCAAATTAAGTCTGCATTTGTACTCATTTTTTTGCAAAGAGTAAGAGCACCAGTCATGATTTCAAGGCCTCTAGCGTGCTTTTAGCAGATGCTTCCAGTGAGAAATTCTTTCTTTTTCTGGCAGTAGGATTAATGCACAGTGCCTGCCCAGCACTCTCTGTGTGCTCCACAGTTAAAAACAGTACAAGAATAGAAAATATCAGTCATAAAACCATTTTAGCATAAGTGCACTGTCCCTCGTTGTGATATTGAGAAGGTTTGAGGTGGTTCACTAGAAAATACAATACTTGTGTATAAACCTGCAAAGAACTGCCAAATGACAAAGGTTGGGTGGGGGCCAGGAGAAAGAGAAGGATGTTCCTTGTGATTTGGGGAAAAAAGTGACAAAATACAGGAGTCATCAAACTCTACTGAAAGATGCAATTTTGTAGATTTATTTCTTGATTAACTCGTAGGGATAAAAAGTATTTCATTTTTTTATGGTCTTTCACTTAATCATCATTACCCATAGCTCAGTTATGGGTGAAGTCCTGAGACTGATGAAAATACAAAATAATTTTGCTTATCACTGCTCAGAATTAAACCTTAAATGCAAAAGACAGGTAGAAAACCGGTGTGAATTCAGGATATTTATTGGTTTAGGCTGTGTTTTTTGCCATATCCACAACCTAATCCTAGCAGAGTTTCGTAGTAACCAAGTTGTTACAGAAGTTCTTGATTTAGCTTTGTTCAGGGAGAGTTGAGTCCCTGGTCCTGCAAGGTGAGAGACAATGTAAGACAATATGCAAGGAGAGTTGTTTGCTTTTATTTTTATCATATGGGTAATGCAGCCTGACATCTTGATAGATGGGACAGAGCTGTTGGGGACCTTGGAAGGAAGGAAAAGCGAGAAAATAAATACTTGATGTTGCAGGGAGGAGGGAGCAGCTGAAGAAAAGAGTGCTGAGATCTGGCTGCAAATGCCTCTTACCCAGACTGAGGGTTTCCCAAGTCTCTGTGGATAGGAGCAAGTGAAATTGCAACACTTGGACTCCAAAAAAACCTGAAAAAAGTCATGTGCAGAGCTGGAGGTCACCTCCCAGGATGGCAAGGAGGTGCTTGGTAGGAAAAAGAAGATGTAGCAGCAGCTTTTGTTCTCTCCAAATAATACCTGGACAGAAAACATGGCAGCTCTGTTCCTCCCACTGCAGCTAAATCCTCAGAGGAGTTGGAGTCTCATTAAAACATCAAAACAATTTGTTAATTAGCTTGTCCATTCAAAAGTGCGTGCAAGGAAATAATTGGAATATCTGGAATTTGAGTTTCTGTGGAAAAGCAGATTTAGAATTTTATGTCTAAGTAAGAGCAAGCAGTAAACTAGGTGCTGTTTTGAGCAAAACCATGGGAGAACTAGGAAAATACAGATGGAGTTGATAAACTGATTCTCAGGCAGCTCATTTAAGTGGAAAAGTTACCCCTGGGACTGGATGGGTCTTAGTTTTCCTGACTGTCAAGTGTGTGCTTCCTCTTTTTACCTGCAGTAGGGTCTGTCCTCACGTTATTTTTCTCCTTTTAATATTTAATTACTTAGTTGCTAACACTTATTTTGATCTCTGTTTTTTTCTCCACTTGTCAGTTTGAGAAGATTAATCAAATGCCTGACAGTGACCAGAACTACTAATCTCTTTTCTGCTTCATCGTGGACTTTTTTTGTACCTTCTTCTCTGAAGCTAAAACATGTTTAGCTTCAGACCCGTGTGGCTGACACATTCCCTCTCCATAAGGATTCTTTATTTTGGAAGTCCACTGAGACTTCCAAATAAATTGAGTTGACCTGTGCAGCTCTGTGTTTGTCTCCTGCCTGACCCTCCCCTCCTACAGCCAGCAGACAGATTGGAGTGAATATGATTATGCAGGCAAAGCAAATCCTCTGGTTATAATTGTTTTTAATTGCTGATGCTTGACACTGGAAAGTGCCAATTCTCTATTTCTTTTTTTCCCAGAAATATTTTTTTCTACAGGAACTTTTGTTTGAAATGGATATCTGTGTTGTTGAGTGACTGCTAGCCATGACTAGATCCTGGCTGCTATAATTAGTTGCTAATTACAACCTTTGATTGCCTGTCTAACACCACGTTTATTCAGAAACAAATGCACCTTTTCTCTGGCCCAGGTGAAACCAGTGGCTGGTGTTTTGTTATTCTGCCCTGTGCTCCTGCCCCCTGCACCAGGAGCTTTCCCTTCCATGTGCTATGGGTAGGAAATTTGTCTCTGTCAGCAGCATTCCCTCGCTCTGCATAGCCAAGGATGTGTCTCTGTTTTATCAGGTGCTTCAGAATTAGCCCGTGTAGCGGGGGAAGTCTCAGAGGAGGAATTTGTCCAGCCATTTGGGTCAGGGATCTCTTCCCTGGGCAGGATTTTCAATCCAGCTATCACAACATTAATGCAAACACTTGCAAACTGGAAGCTGCAGCGTGCTGGAGACAAGGGGGATGTTTATTAATATACTTTGCCTGTGCAAGCTGTAGATAACAAACAACAATAACGATGCTGTGTCTGATACACAACTGCCAGAAAACCGCTTTTTTTTTTGTTTAAAAAAGATGATCTAGATAACTCCTTACAAAAAAGCCGCAAGGATTTTCAGTTTAAATTTTATGTATGTCCTACCATCCTTAGATTTGAATCACTAGTTAAATACCTGCAATTTTTTATTTTTTTTTTGTCTGTGTCTCTCCTGACAGTGGTACTTGCAGGAGAGTTTTTGTACCTGAAACTTATGAAACAGTCACTTTAATGAAAAAAAATAGTTCTTTGCTATAATAAGATACAGTTTTGTTCTTTCTCTGCGTAGACAGTGCTGAATTATTTTCCCTTTCAAGCAGCCTCCTGTGAAGTAGAAGAAAATGTTAAGGGCTTCAGATAGCTAGAGCAAAGGCAAAGGTTGGATGGAAATCTCTGTCTTGCTGCTGCCGCCAGCGCTGACGGAGGTGCTGATATTTCCCTGGCACTTTGTTTATTGATGGAAATATCTCATCACTGATGGCTTTTTCTCCTGTAAGTCACAAAGAGGAGAATGGGACTTCATCCCTTTTAATCATGGGTAGTAGGACTAGTACAAGGAGAGTCACGCAGTGGTGCTGAGAAGGCTGGTGAAGTTAGCACTTATTTTTTTTGAAGACAAATGAACTTATATATGTGAAAATGAAACTTTTTTTTTTCTCACCTTATCTTAATGTTTAATCATAAGCATTGCAGCTCCCGTTTTCCCTGTCTGGTGCTTAAGGTTTTGATATGATAACTCACACTGTTCCACAAAGTTGAAAGCTGAAGGAAATGCCTGTAAGCACATATTAATGATACAGTTTTTCTGGATTAAATTCACTTACATCGCTCTGAAAAGAGGAGATAAGTTTGAACTGCTAAATCTGCCCAGTTTCTCTCTGGTTCAATGTCTTCTTTATGCCTCAGAGAGAGGCAAAGGGGGAGATGTGGCTTTATTTGAACTAAAATGACTATCTAGGAATGCAGGGGTGCTTGGAGTTTTCATGTGAGGAGCAGACTATTTTACTGAAATAACTTGACTGTTACAGGGCACAAAGTCTGAAGACTTAACTAGTTGAATGCTGAATTTACAATATTAATTTAACCTGTGCATGTTTTTGTCCTAAGTGTTGTCTTGAGTTTATTTTAAGCATTTGAATTAAGAAAGTGCTCACTAAGAACCTTACCATCATCCTTCAGAGTGAGTGCATCCTCCTAATTACCACCAAGAGAGCCCCATCAGCAACATCCAGAATGGTCACAGCAGAAATCCCAGGGACATTTAAAGCCCTGACTCTGCTGGTTCCATATTTTATTTTATCTTCCTTGTGAGCATGGTGGTGAGGAGACTCGAGGAGACTTGAGGAGAGGAGAGGAGACTCGAGGAGAGGAGAGGAGACTCAAGGAGAGGAGACTCAAGGAGAGGAGACTCAAGGAGAGGAGACTCAAGGAGAGGAGAGGAGAGGAGAGGAGAGGAGAGGAGAGGAGAGGAGAGGAGAGGAGAGGAGAGGAGAGGAGAGGAGAGGAGAGGAGAGGAGAGGAGAGGAGAGGAGAGGAGAGGAGACTCGAGGAGAGGAGACTCGAGGAGAGGAGAGGAGACTCGAGGAGAGGAGACTCGAGGAGAGGAGAGGAGACTCGAGGAGACTCGAGGAGACTCGAGGAGAGGAGAGGAGAGGAGACTCGAGGAGAGGAGACTCGAGGAGAGGAGACTCGAGGAGAGGAGACTCGAGGAGAGGAGACTCGAGGAGAGGAGAGGAGACTCGAGGAGAGGAGACTCGAGGAGAGGAGACTCGAGGAGAGGAGACTCGAGGAGAGGAGAGGAGAGGAGAGGAGAGGAGAGGAGAGGAGGAGAGGAGAGGAGAGGAGAGGAGAGGAGAGGAGAGGAGAGGAGAGGAGAGGAGAGGAGAGGAGAGGAGAGGAGAGGAGAGGAGAGGAGAGGAGAGGAGAGGAGAGGAGACTCGAGGAGACTCGAGGAGAGGAGAGGAGAGAGAACATCACCTCTGGATCCTTCCCTCTGTCCCAGAATGGGAGTAGGGATGCTGCCTTCCAAGTTACTGGACCACCAAATGTGCCTCAGTCATGCTGTCCCTGGTGGAAATGTTTCCAAGCAGGGAGCTGCCTTTGCTCCCACTTCAGGCTTCCAATTTGTGTAAATTGGGGTTATTTTCAGCCTGCTGAGGTATTAGCTGTAATCTGGGTAAAAGCCATTTAACTTTGGAACCAGTATTGGGAGTACAGGATTTATTTGACTGGGAACCATCATTATGTTCAGCATTTGTAGAGTAAAATAAACCTAACAAATACTGGTTATCTTTATTTCTTGCCACTCTGTTACAAACAGTGGTGCTCTCAGCACTACACGTATTCAAAAGTTCAAAGGCTGTTTCACATTAAACAGCTTTATTCTCTGAAAATGTATTCTTGTACCATTACTGGAATCTCAGACCTCCCTGCTTGGTCATAAGTCCTCTAAGCTTCCATCACCTCTTTGCAACAACGCTTTTAATGAGACTCTGCAGTTCACATCTGGCTTTTACTACTGTGGATGTGTGACAAAATACAAAGGGTTCCTTGTTTAAGAATGAAGTCCTGGGGCTTGTAAGAAATCGGTAGGAGTTGAAAGCGACTCTAAACAAAATTCATTTTAAATGGATTCAAGTCTGTAAGAGTGTTCCTTGTATATCAAAGGCCTTAATTTCTTGTTTATGATAGGTAAAAACTGTATGGATCATTGCTCAGTATTGTTTTGTCCTTATTTCACTGCATCTATATTCTGTAAATCTATTTATCTTTATCCACAAAGAGCCAGTGGATATACACTCCCTGTTCAGGAAAGCATCTCTGTGTTTACACAGCACCAGGTATTGTTGTCCTTTGGAGACAGATAATGGATAATATTTGCAGTGGGAACAGAACAACCTCCTGTCCGTGGGCAGCAGGAAAAGGACTGTGTCCTCTGGAAAGCTCCCAGGCCCTGCCAGCGAGGAGGCAGAGAGGGGCAGCTCCAGAAAGGGGTTTCCTGCTTTCCTGATGGATCCAAGCAGCTGGAAGAGCCCTTGCAAATCCTGCAAGCCAAAACCCGTGGTGTTTTGGGAAGGGGGGAGAGCAGGCACTGCAGGGAGCAGTTTCCATCCGAACGCGACATCCGCACAACGACTTCGGCGGCGCTCGGGAAGAGCGTCAGGGTCTCTTGTGCTGCCACCAGAAGGTGCCTGCACAAAGCTCCTCCTGCAAAGAGCAGAAATACATCAACTCCAGGCATGGTAACTTTTATAAGTCGCTGTAGCCTTGCAGAGTTCCTCTGTGTGGAGTGGCCGATCTCCGGGGCCTGGCGTGGCTGGAGGATCCCTCTGCATCCTCGGGGCTGGAGAGCTCTCTTGGCTTTGCTGTGTTGTTGTTTTCCACCTCCTACCACTCCTTCCCGGTTTGTTTGAGCTAATTCAGGATGGAAACAGTTTCTCACTGCTGTGTGCTCTGTTAACTTGGAATTTCCCCCAGACTCTGTTGCTATTTTTTTTTTCAGCTAATTTAGCCACTCTGCTCCTGGTACCTGAGCTAACATAAAGTGTGTGGGAAGTGCTGGAAATGGCAATTTGTTGTTCCATGTAGGCATCTTGCTTGCTTTTGTGCAGGTTCTTACAGCTGAGACCTCTAAATGATACCATATTTTTGGTAGTTTCATACAGGCTCATTACGATAAAGTCAGGTTGTGTCTTTTTGTACTTTCCTTCGGTCTCTAATTTGACTTGGTTCTCATCATTACTTCATACAAAGAAATAAAAAGTGATTGAAATTAATGGCATGTGTAAAGCCATGAGAATATGGTATTAAACTAATGATACTTCAGGGAAAATAGAAAATTTGTTATTGTAAAGTTGTGTACAGTCCTACTCAGAGTATACTGAAAAGCACAAATGATAAAGCTAATCCCAGCCCAAGGTTTGAAGAAAATAACTTTTTTTAAAAAATTATTTTAAGGAATGGTGATGTTACCCTCCTCAAGGATTTCATAAAAAAGGTTCATCTCTGGAGCAGATAAACTCTCAGATAAACTGATCTATGAGACTGAGTAATGAGGGAAAAAAAGCAACCTCTTGGTTGGGCCACATACACACACTAATTTTGACTAAGATAATTTGTGAAGCTGGAAATCAAAAAAAAAAAAACAAAACAACAATGCAGGGGAGAAAATGCTATGACAAAGAATGTACCTTCACAGATGGTTTTAGTTAAAAGGTGGCCTCCAGAGCTTTTCTGTCAGTGTTGTGGGTGCCAGGAATGCTGGGTGTCTCTTGGCTCGCTCTGCTCAGCTGAAGCCTTTGCTTTGTTTGCAGCGTGGGGCTGCTAAGGGCCCAGAGAACCATCTGTGAGGGAGCTGGGATGGGATTTCTGGGGCAGGTACGGTGCACTGCACCTGCACAGACTCCAGAATTCATCTTCAGCATAACAAACTTCTCTGCCAGTGATTCAGTGCACAGTGATGGAGAAACAATTTGTAGATGGACTTGAACGAAGCCTGAGCAAGCGAGCTTCGTGGCAGAATTTCCGTGCTTGTTTTACACCTGCAGACCTCTGATGGGCACAATTTGTAGGTCGGGCTGTGAGTTTTGCTTGGCAGCTCGTTCCTGGTGTGCTTGGCTGGGCTGTGGCCCTGCCATCCAGCGCTGCTGCCAGCCTGACCTTGGCAGGACTGGCAGTCTCCAACCCGGCTCCATCTGTGAGAGAAAGCTCTGGGAAGTCTCTCTGTGCCCACAAATGCTTACTCTGCTCATCCCCACTTTTCTGATATTTAACAGATGAGGTCCTGCAATTTTGTTTTCTTGGAAATGACATCGTATTTCCTCTTTACTCCTGATTTACTTCTTGCATTTCTTGCCAGGAACGGAAATTCAGAAGACGTGGTTTTCTAGAGCCAAAGCAATCCCTGTGGTTTGGCATCTGAATCTATTCCAAAGCAAGAAAGGCCTACCCTCCCCTTTGGGTTTGGTCAGAATATTACAAGATCTTTCAATCCAGACAGAGAGAAACATTGTAAGAAGAGTTAACTCGAGCAGGTTTTTACAAATGCAGCTGGCCCTATTCTTCTGGTGCAAGCATGGATTTTATTATGCAAATTTTTTTTGGTAATAAATGTCAGAGACTTCCAGTATGCATTAAATTTTGTACTTCATTGGTATATTTATCAGGCAGCATGTGGTGCCAAGGAAACATTTCCATCCTTTGTGGTATCTCTGTTCCTGTTGTGCCACATTCTGCAGCACTGGTGTTCTCGGGGACTTTGGTGGTACATATACTTTGTACAAAATACTGCTCACTGTGACTGAGGTTAGTGTAATCTGTCCTCAAAATTCAAGATAAGGAGTTTCAGCACCTCCAAGTCCTGAATAGTTGCTTTTGTAGCACACAGCATGATGAGAAATGGAGCTGAGCAATAGAATGCAGGAAAGATCACCAAGGTCTAAGGGAAACAAATACAAGAAAAAATGCCGTGCTGAACAAGCAGAAGCCTTTGCATTGAACAGGCACCAGAAACTTTATCTTCTGGGGGCAGATTGTGTGATCTTTGACTGGTTATTTGCTCCAGAAGCAGGGAATATTTCATCCAGGAAGGTTTCTTTCCCCTTCATTCCGTCTCATTATCTGGCCTGATTTTTTTGCCTGTTTAACCTTTCATGCTCACACAAGGTTAGAGCTTCGAGGATATTTTCTGCTGTTCCCACAAAAGCTGTGGCATGAGGGAGGTGCAGGATGCAGCTTCATCTGCTGCAGCTCCTCCGTTAATCCAAACTGCCGCAGCGGCACCCGAACTGCAGGGCCGGCTGCCAAATTTTTTTTGTCTCTTTTTTTTTTTTTGCCTCTCCTCTCTCAGGGCTGAGCCACAGGCATCAACACACTCATGGTTTATAAATGACAGACCCCAACCACCCCCTCTGTAAGCACGTGGCAGCTCTGTTATATAAACTGCATCATAAACAAGAGAAACTGAGGCACGTCGTCGTTCAGTGTTCATGGATGTCTGACTTGGTGAAAAGAGCAATAATTAATTAAGCCAAATTTCCCTGTCTAAAGTTATTTTTGTAGCTCCTACATGCTGGTCTGTGCAGGGTGTAACCCTTGTCATTAAGGGGTGTCTATTTTAGTGGTTTCTGAAGGACAGGTAGCTCGTGGAGCTTGGCTTTTCAGAAATGCTGGCACCAAAATCATCTGGGAACTCATCTGGGGTGTGTGAGTTCTACAGATGGGAAAATGAGACTTTTGGGCTGTAAAATGTTGTTTACAGGCTTCAAAGTTAAGTCATAGAATGGGTCAGGCTGGAAGGGACCACAGTGGGTCACTGGTCCCAGCTCCCTGCCCAGGCAGGGCTGTCCCAGAGCACACGGCTTTGTGTCCAGGATTGTGTCCAGATGCCTCTGGAATATCAACAACGAGGCACACTCCACACCCTCTCTGGGCAAACTGCTTTTCTCAGTTCCAGAGAAGTAGTTTTTCATTTCCTGCTGCTGTGGCAGTGGTAAATAATCAAGTGTTCAGTGCTTTGGTTGGAGTCAAGTGCAGTGGGGCATAAATGAGACTTTAAACCAAACCTGTCCAAAGCTAAAAGCTGAAATACAGTTCCTCCCCCTCCAGATTAATGACAGCATCAATTGAAACAAACCTGCAATGTGCATCCAGGTCAGGGCTTCTTTACTCCTTCTGTCTTCAGTGTGAGCCAAATACTCTTAAGTCTTTCCATTGCTACTTTGGGAATAGAGCAGGCTCTAATTGTCCCTGTAATGAAAAGTTGACCTCTGGACTGATTATTTTTCTGTTACTGAATTAATTTCTTTTTTGTGTTTGAACAGAGAGAAGGCTGTGGATGCCAGTAAAGTTGACTCTGTTAAATAAGGCGAACTGATATTTTAAAATAACAGAGACGATGCTTCTCTTGCACTGGGTTTTGATGTCCCCTGTAGGAACATTCTGGCACCATTGTGACTGGAAATCAGTGGAGTCTTCCCATTAACCCCTAACCAAGGTCATACAAAAAATAAATACAAGAGAATATATTAGAAATAAATAGAATTTTTCATGAAGCTTAATAAGGAAGAGCTATAGCTTCAGATGTTTTATTTTTTATTTATATATTTATATATAATTATAAATATATAAATAAGTATATATAAATTTATATTTATATATTATTTATTTCTTTATTAATATATTTATATCTTTATTTCTGTTCTATTTTTGTTCAGCTTGATAGAACTATTGGCTATAAAGAAACTAAAATATTTTTGTCTATTCCAACCAACTTTTTCCAAAACTGAAGCATTTGATTGTTGGGGTTTTTTTGTTGAACCGTGACAGCATGAAGAACTTCTGTGCTAATGCCTGTATAGTTTCTATAAATGAATAAAATTTGGATTAATTGTAAGTCAGCATTAGGAAAACACTCAAGATGAAATGTTTTATGAATAACAGACCTCTATTGTGACTGTGTGACATCTTAGTACTTTAGGTAATGTTGTTTTCATTGAGAATTCCAGGAGGCTGGGACCCATACATGTCTTTTCTGAATTTTTATTTCCAAGGAGGATTTAGAGGTCACCCACTTCCTTGGAATGTCTTCTCTTCAGCTAAATCACAAGCATTGTTCTTTGAAAAGAACAGGAGCATTAATGAGATGCTGCCTTCTTTCCAAAGAAATATGGAGCCTAGAAAGAAACTCTGTGGGGAAACCAAAGGCAACCATCTAATATTTTATGAAGAATTATTTTTCCTCCAGGGTTACTATTTCATGTTTTTATTCTAATAGATCTTGTTAAACAATGAGGCAGGTAACTCTGTCCTTACTTTTAATGACTGCTACCAAAAAAGTGCAGCTGTTCATCAAGTTAACTGCTTAATTATAGTTCCCTAGGCCATTTACAAATATGCCCAGAAACAGTCTATCAGAATAGAGATTAATTGAAGTCTTTCTGTTGTCTGGGGAAAATTTGAAGTAATTTTGTTGTCTAGAGAGCAAGTTTTAGAAGTTTTTCTCGATTTTTCCCTGGTTTTATGAGTGAGCTCATAAAGGTGAGGTGTCAGGGACTTGTGTTGGGGTTGTCATGTGTGACAATCTTTTCTCCAGCTCTAGACAGTCTGTCACTGTTTCTAAAACTCCACTTTTGTTGAGGAGCTGCTCCAAAGCCTGTATCTCAGCCTTTCAATCAACCCATGGCTGTGTGTTGGCTTCCTGCTGTGGCTCAGAGGACCAAAAGAGCTCCCACTTCAGTGATCAACAGGCTCTGATAATAAGGCAGAATGAAGAGACAGATTTTTCTTTGAACACCTAGCAAAAGTTGCTTCATTAAACCATCATCAGCACAAAATCTTTCTGTTCAAATAGGCAGTGCCTACCTGCTAAGAGGCTGGCATCCTGAACAAGGATTTATATTTGATGTATATTCTGCTTTTCATCAGCGCCTGTGAGCTTTATGAAGTGTTTATGAACTTCTTTGCTTCTCTTCTTGTGGAAGTGCATTAACCTGCAGGCTGGAGTTCCTCAGCCATTACATCACATGCCTGTAACCTTAGAGAAAACTGAAGGAGAACTTAAAAAATATTTTTCTCCTCTTTTGGTAGTGTATGAAGGTCCTGATCGTGCTCAGGCTCCTGTTTTGCTGAGCACTGTAAAGCTACATAACAAGAAGGTAATTTATTTCCCAGATACAATAATAAGATAAATATAAACTTAACAATAACAGGTGGAGGCAGCAGATTGAGAGAGCACATGTTAATGATGATGTGGCTATAATTAAAGTATTAGCAGTGGTTATTTTACAACAGCTGCTTTGTTGTCTGGAACAACCTCTGCAGCTGAAGTAACAATGATATAGGTGAGAATGTAGTCTCTAATAAAAACACCTCCAAAAGGCATTGCCATCTTGTCATTAATGCCAACTCATCCTACCATTTCTGTGCACTCATTACTCATAACAATTACTGGACCTCTTCAAAATCTGGTGCAGAAGATGGATCTTACCACAGAGCATTTAATGTTGTAGTGAGATGGTGATTTGCTTCTCACCCGTGTTATTTTGGCATGTATTAATTAATTAATCTAAAAAATATTTTTAAAAAATTAAATATTTGTTCTTTGGAGAGAAATTTTATTAAGGTTTAAATAGTTAGTTTAAGAATTGTCCATTCTCAGCCACATTCTTAGAGTCTGTAATTTTAAAAATTGATGGAGAGACCAGGCGAGTTCTCTTATCTGTGGAACCCTCACAAACAACAAGCGAAGGTGATGCTGAAAGACAGACATCCACTTCATTTCTCAAAAAGCCTGGGGATGTGAGGCCTGATGAGGAAGAAACCCAAGCTCAATAATACAGTGACAAATGTCCCTACAAGGATATCCCAGTTTTGGTCAGAACTACGTCACTTAAGAGGGGCTGTTTTCCATTCAAGTAAATCAGCCAAAGGAAGTTAAGGCTGTTGTGGCCATAAAAACAGGAGCAGCTTTGAGGGAATTCTCCCCTCTTTGACAGAGACTGATGTTAACTGGATTTTCTTTCTGGTCATGCAAAAGCCACAGTAATGTTTTAGTTCAGATTTCGAAAGGCAGCTCAGGATGAGGCACTGGACATGAGAGGTGAGTTTCATGGTGCTTTTTCACTGCTGTGCTTCTCTCTGAAAATACCTGGTATGAAGTTATGACAAATAAAAGGTTTATTGTGGTAGTCCTTGCCCTCATTAAGGTCTTCCTGGGAAGCTGATACCTTGCCATTAAGGAGGCAAAGGGATCTTTCAGTGTGAAAAGCACAGAATCTTGTAAAAGCTGTTTTGTGTGCTCCCACCAGGAGGGAAATGCTTCTGTCCTCAACCCATGGATTTGCATGTAATAAATGATTGGAATGAACACATTGTAACTGAAATATTCATCAAATCCCATCCTAAACTAGTGACAACTTCCAACCTGGGCTAGTGGAAGGTGTCCCGGCCCATGGCAGGGGCTTGGAGTGAGGTGATCCTTAAGATTCCTCCCAACCCCAGCCATTCAGTGATTCCACACTAACTCCTGGAGCAGTGTAGGGGAGGTGGAGCTGTAAAATACCCACTCCTTGGCTTTTGCTTTGCTTCCAAGCAGTGCTGCCACAGGGATCTGCTGAAGGTGAGCTGGAGAAGCTCCTGGCATCAGTCCGAGCCAGCAGAGTCAGCAAGTGCTCATTAATCATCCTGACCTGCTCTGTCCTTGCAACTCTTCTGTGGTTTCCAGAGCTCTGAGCTGCACCTTGTCCCTCTGCAAACTGAGCTGAAGAAGCAGCTGTTCACAGAGAACAATTTCCTGGGAGAAGAAGTATCTTAAGTGTCAAAATAATTTTATTTTTTTTTCAGCTTACAATAGAAAGAGTATATTCAGGTCAACAATTCATTGGGAGAAATTTCTTGAAAAGAAAGTCTCCTTGGCTTTGAGTGATGCAGGTTTGCAACCACTGCATTCTGCAGTGTAAGCTTGCAAGATCTCAAATGTGTTGTCTTTGCTCAGCACATCACATGTATTAATAATTAAAGTTGGATTTCAAGGGACAACTGGGCTTTGATATGAAATTCCTCTGCCTCCTCCCTATTCTGTTCATTAGGGACCTTTGGAGTGAGAGAGGAAAAGGGAGAGATTTTCATTCCACTTTTGCTTTGCACAGTGAAAGGGCAGTTTTTGAACTGCAGTAACAAATTTATTTTTTCATTGGTCTTGCTGATTGGATTAGCAATACTGCTGGCTTTATTACCCCTGATTAAAGTCAGGGCACTGGGGATCTGACAAATGAATTCTGTCTGTAGTTCACCCAGCACACACTGCTTAGTCCTGTTGATTGCAAGGCTTACCAAAATTGTTTAGTCACAAAGCTGGTTCTGTAAGTCGGCGAGGAGGAAAAAGGTAAATAAAAGATGACTCAGGAGGAAATGTGTTTGCAAATTATATAGACTTATATAAGCTCTACTGAAAGTCCAGAAAATCAGAGTGTTAAAAAGTTAGAGCTCTGGGAGACCTTTCAGCCCTCTGGTCCGTGCCTGTGCTGATGCTGGATTATTTTCTGTGCTGTACATCTTTTAAACATTGCAGAAGGGAGACGATGTCTGAGTACTCTGCTCATGAAAATTACTCAGTGGTAAAACAAAAATAAGAGCAGCACATATTTCACTGCATTCTGTGTTCCTTGGACCTTAGATCTCCTAAATGTAGAGGAATGATTACATTATTTTGCTTCCATAAACATTTATTTTTCCATAAGACTGAATACAGTAATGGCTCTTTATTAAGTAATAGTGATAGAAAAATTAGCAAGCTCCTATTTTTGGTTATAATTATCTGTGGAGTTTGTGGTTTTTATTGTTCTCTAAATGCCTCATGTCTGCAGCCCTCAATTTCTGCCACAGTTTTCAGGCTGCAGCCCTGCTTGGCTCAAGCAATTGGGCAGAATGTAGCCAGATTTTGTGGTGATCCTTCTGCATTGCCAAGGGTTTTGCAGTGCTAGGCCTGCTAGTCCCTGCTCCTGGCTTCTCCTGCTCCTTCACCACAAGAGGGTCTGGTTTGGTGGAGTTTTTCAGAGTTTTGCTCTGCCAACCTTTGGGAATCTTGAGAAGGAAAGACAGGTCCAAGCAGGAGTGGAAGAGTAAAGACTGCAGCGAGCAGTCGGGTGCTGAGAGTGCGAGTTGTACAGCAAGGACGATGTATTCCGTGACCTCTTAAGAAAAAAACTGCTCTTAAAATAGCTTCCCAAAGCCTAGAAGGGTATGAAGAGCTTCACCTTAAAGAGTGAAGTTTGGAGTCCCTGTCATTCTGCAAGTGAAGGTCAAGACTGGTCATTCCTGCCTGGAGCGTGTTTGTGCTCCTGGAGTGAAAACTGGGAGGTGCCTGTGAGATTTTAAAGCTTTGGTTGTTGGCCCTGCTCAGGATTGAGAGTTGGCCTTGAGTTTTCAGTGTTGCTGCTTAATTCAGTACAGTAACATTGGAAATCTTCTGTTAGGAAACACTAAATTAGCTCTTGACTGTAAATGGAGGTTATATAAATGAGACATGATAAATCAAAGCTTTCTTTTTTTTTTTCTAAGGGTGTAATTTGTACTGAATAATCTTGGAATGAGTTTTGTGGATTTGGAAGCCGAATATTACAATTTCAATGTGGCAGAAATATGTTTTGGTGGGAATTAATTCCTGAGTAACAGAATTATGTTTGTCTACTCAGCCTCTCTTCTCTCCAAGGCAGCATCTGGCTTATTCTCCTTCCCAATTTTACATTTGGATAAAGTCCGAATGAGAAAACTCTGGGCTGTTCTGCAGCTCCCCAAGTAACTCAGGGAACCCAGTGCTGCTGCAGTTCTTCCCCAGCTCTCTGCTGGAACAGGTCACAGGAAGTCTCTGAATACACAAATGATGTGTTTGTCTCTTTCATCTTCTGACTCTTGGTGAGAAAGGATTCACAGAACCATTAAGGTTGGAAAAGACATCCACAAATCACTAATTCCAACCTTATGTATTTATAATTTGCTGTGTAGCTTGACCAGATGTGCAGACCTAAATCCCAGTAAGGACCAAAAATCCAGGACAGTTTTTAAGTGCAGGAGCTTCTCTTGCTGTTTGGATTTGTGTCATGGTGTGGGGACCTCTGCCCCTCGCTGTGCCCTCCCCAGGTGAGAGCTGGTAGGAATGAGCTGCCTCTGCCTCCTCAGCAGCTCCTGCCTGCGTAATAATCCTGCAAAAACAAAGCAGGAGAGCTGGGAGCATCTCTGCTCCTGTCGAGGTGGGTGGTGGTGTTTTCCCAGCAAGGCTGTTTTCACCACTGCCTTCTTAGCCTTTTCCCATTGCTTCTCCCTGTCGTGTTTGGGGGCTTGGCTTCTGTATTTTTGTTAATAAATTGAAAATACACAGTGGCATTCAAATCTTGTTAAATGATGTTTGGGTTGCCTCATAAAACAAGGTAATTGTGCAATCACAAAATGGTTTAAACATCTGATTTGGATTAGAAACAAAAATGCTGTGTAATTGCTCTCTGAAACTTGTAACTCAGATGAAATGGATGTTATCAGACAGATGTTCTTCTGTTCACCAGCACACTCGGAATCTCTGGCTCTGAAGTGCCAGGATGAGTGAAACATGCTCAATTAGCTCAGTAGGCTGTGGCTAATCCTCCTGCCCAGCCTCTCTTCCCAGGTCCAGCACTGCAGTGGCTCCTGACAATCTTCTCAGGCTCTGGATGAGCCTGGGCTGCAGGACAGACAAGATGGTAAAAGTTTGGGAACAGCACCTCTTACAGCTGCCCCCTGAAATTGTAAATGGGATTTTGTGGTAAATAGGCTCTAAAATGGTATTGATGTGTAAAACCACTCACACCTTGCTATGGAGTTCCTGGATGGAAGCCTCCCAACAAGACTATAAAGATAATAAAATCTGAATTCTTTCAGGAGTTCAACTTTAAAACCCAGCTTAATCTTTTGCTGTCCCAAAATTAAAGCCACTCATTTTTGTGCGTGCTTTCTCTTAGGTTTCGGGCCTGTTGGCATGCTCTGAAGTAAATAAAGTAACATTTCCTAGGGAAGGGCCACAAACCTCCCAAGTGAATGCCACCTCTTCCACCAATCCAAGGAAAATTCCAAAGAAATTTTAGCCTTTAAGTAGTGTACAGGTCTGAAAGGATCACCCTGATAAAGTACAGTTCCAGCAGTCCTGAAATCTCTCTTCTGAGAGAGTCTCAAGTGCTTGGAAGTTCTCAGGACTGTGGAATAAGAAGTTAAAGATGACTGAAAAAAACCTTTGCTCACCAGAGTATCTTCTGGTATTTCTGCTGCACGTTGGTGGCTTTCCCCTCATCCTGTTACGTGTCCTGTTATTGCCAGGCCTTTCTTTAAGCCCAGGATGAGGCAGAAATTGCTTTTTAAGGTAGTGTAATCAGAGATTGTGTCTTTTTGTACTGAGCAAAGCCCAAACCCTGGGTGTAAAAGGATCGTGGTAGGTTTAAAATCCAAAACTTGGTTCTCATTGCCCTTTAATGATGTGTTAACCTGCTAAGACTGGGGTGTTTAATTTGTCTGGCTAAATTTCCCTTGAGGATTCAAATTAGACTCTTCTCCCAGCTCTCTGTTGCTGCTTGCTGGCAGATTTTTCCTTCTATCCTTTTGTCAGTAACGTAATAAGAAATTAATATCCTCAAACAGAAACTCTTTTTATTGCTTAGATGGGACCATATTCTTTCAAGTTCATTTTCTTTGTGGTACCTCAGCTCCTAAAGGCATAGTACATGAGTCTAAAAAAGAGAAAAAGGCAGAAATGGTGTCTGAGGTTTGCATTACTCATCATTCTGAATAAAACACAGGCCTGAGCTGGAGATAAGTGTAGCTGGAGATGCACTGAAGCAGCACAAAGGGTGCATGTAGACATCTCTCTCTTCTGCAGACAGGCTTCCAGGAATCCTTCTTCCTCCAGAAGAACTATAATATCCTGTTGCTGAATTAATTAATTGCTAGGAAAGGGAAGTTTGGGTCATAAAAGCAAATTAAAACCATAACCACCATACCACAAAGCACCTTCCAATTTTATCAGAAACACTGATCATACTTAGAAGCATTTATGGGATCATTTTTCAAGTAAAATTATGACAAACAGAGGAAAGAAGCCATGTGCAAGCAAGGCTTCCAAACTAATTTTAGGAGCCTAAAACAATGAGCAGATCCCAAGATGCAGCATGGGGCCGTAAAGAGATTGTAATTTGTGTAGCTGACAGTCTAAGAATCCATGTGCAGTCATCCTGAAATATTGTTAAATTAACTTAAAGTTGCCTCATGACAAAAATTGATTTTTTTTTTCTCCTTATCAGACTTACCTTTCCTACAGGAGAAAAAAAGCCATTATCATATTTGCTGCATTTAAAGTGTGCCTAGGCACCTTTGATTAAAATGAACTAGAGGTGGCCACGGGTTTATTTCTGGTCAAAACTGAATTTGCCAGCTGAAATTTTGGTGGCTTTTTAGGGGTCTGCTCTGGCTGTGCTGGACAAGTCTGTTGAGGACAGCTGTGCAGGAATTTTGGACTCCTGGTTCTCATTAACCTGCCCAGGATCTCTGACACAGGCAGTCAGGAGATCATGGAAATATGGCATTGCCTTGCAGGACCTGTTTCATTAAAAAAAAAATGTAAAAATAGCCTGTGCACTTGTACTGGACTAAAGAGAGGATTTAACCTTTCCAGCAAATTCGGGTTTACCTGGCAGTGAAATTGGGCCAGATCTTAGAAATGCCCTGTTTTGTGCAAAACAGGAAGGTGGTCATGAATCTGTAGCAGCTGGATGGAGGAATAAGATAATTTTGCAGCTAATTTTTCTGAGGTTTTTAGTGCCTGATTGGTTGCCTTAGAAAGAACTTAGAATTAAAGTTTAGTTTAAGCCACTCTGTTGGTTCCTTTAATGCATTGTCTTCCTTTGGGGTGGAAGAGGAGCAAGTGAATTTGAGCACAGAGCATGAGGTACTTAAGTTCCTGCAAGTCGTTGTGAGGTTTGTGCAGTAAACTGTAAATTACTTATCAGTATTTAAAACTCTTCCATCCAGAAGCTGTTTCTAACTTGCTAATAAGAGTAGGAAGGATTCAGGAAGTAATTTTGATAGTCATATTGTGTGCTGTGATAAGGGAGTTACGCTAATGAGGGCTGACTGAGATTCACTGATCTTGGAAGAGGTAGAATTGGTAATTATTTCATCAGAGAGAAGATGAAACCACTTAGGGGGAAATGGTTGGTGTGGTGAGAGCAGCGTTCATGGGATCACGTTATAGAGGAGCTCAGCATCCCTCCTGGAGGGTGGAAGGGGGTGAAAATGTGCTAAGTGGGAGAGGGGAAGAACAGGCAGCTGCTATTTGCTAAAGTAAATAATAATAGAAATGAGCTTGTGGGGCCTGGGAGGACTTGAGAGCACCAATTGTTATTGGGGTTTCTGACACTTGGGGAGAGCAGGGAGAGCTCTGAATGCACACAGTGTGCAGGTGTGTGGCAGCAGCCTGGGGAGGTGTGGAACTTGAGATTTCACTGTAGGTAGAACAAGAAAGGGAGTGTTTCAGCGAGGAGACTTTGAGGGAACGCGCGGTGGTGCTGAGGCTCTGCTCGCCAGGGCAGCTGAATTCTCCTCCCCTGGGAGCACAGATAGGGCTCTCCAACTCCCTCTTTCCTGCTAAAATGGAAAGGTTTGTGTTTCCTTACCTCACAGGAGAACACTGATAGTAAATTAAGAGATTCTCATGAAATAACATAAACCTAGGACTGGAAGAAACTCCTGGGCCACTGATGGCATTTCCAGCTAGAGCAAGCAGATGTGTCTTATTAATCCCTCTATAAACTTGTCAAGCAATTGCTTTAAAAACCTTATGTTCTGGTATTTGTGTCTTTCTTTCAGATCTTACTGTCACTAAATATTTTTGTCATTGCTGTTGCTGGTTAACCATCTGGCAGCGGATGCTGATTTCTAGTTTTTCTAAGGTTTTCTCCAATTTCTCCTGTTGGGTTTGGGGTTCCTGGTTTAGTACCAGATGTAACTGCCAAGAAATGAAGAACTGAGGGACTAAACCACTATTAATTCTTTTATTTTATGACCCATTTGCAGGCAGCACTTATTTGAACCACAGACTGAAATTTGACTATCAAGATGGAAATTTTGCTTTTTCGTATGTGTTTAGTAAAACACACAGTTCAGAGCACAAAATATTTATAGATCTTGGACTTGTTGTGTCAAGTCCCTGCTTTTTTTCTTTTTTCAGGAAATAAAGTCAGATAAATCTGGGAAGGACAGCAATAGGAGAGGTGAATCACAGGATATCAGATTGGAAAGAGACCTCAAGAATGTTGTGATCCAGCCTTTCATGGCAAAAGCAAGCAAAAAATGCTGTGGTGATGATTAACAGGAACATCAAATGTGAACAACTAAAACATTAAACAGGAAAGAAGAAAAAGTGATGGAGAACCAGGATGAAATTATGTTTGAAAATGGTATTTTAGTTGCTATGACATTTCATTTAAAGGACACTCTGCTGTAGGTGAAATGCAAAATATCTAAAAAAATTGCAGGCAAAACTCTGGATTCTTTTGCACAACATTTATGGACACAAGGTACAGCTTTCCATGGTGTGTTTTGCTGTCTGTTTACATGTAACTAAACCACAGTATTTCAGTTCCAGTTTTCAGAAAGCAAATTTGTGACATTAATGAAACACTCCTTGGTACTATCTCACTTTGTTGTATCTTAAATCCAATCATATTTGTCTATGGAAAGAAGAGAGATTAGCTGTGGTAGAAGACCTTAGGTCACATTTTTCCCCCCATACAGACTTGAGTGCAGTTCTTTCCCCTCCTTTTCTCTTTCTGGCTCAAGAGGAAGCAGAAATGGCTGCTGGTCTCATCTCATTTCTCACCTCATCTTTTAACAGGCTGTTTTATGTAAGTTCATTTTCACTTGGGTTGGTGAAGGTCACGCTCCTCTCTGATGTCATTAACTGTGTGACACTTCTTATCAACCTTCACTTCTGTAATAAATCTCAGAAATGCCAGTTGGAATGTGGGATAAAGTCCTCTTGCTGTCCTTCCATGTTTGCATGTTTGTTTTGTGGGGACTGTAATTATGCTCTCTATTTTCTTTGTTTACAAGGTCAAGGTACGACCCCTGCTTCCACCTTGCCATTCTGGTTGGAATTGCAGCTCCAGCAGTTTAGGTTGATATCAGATATATCTGCTTCCCCTCCAACAGCTCTGAGAGCAGAGAAGTCAACTGCACACTGATATTAAGTTCTGTTGATGCCACTCTTTCTTCGGGCCCCTTCGAGTCACTCTCCAGATAAACATTTCCATCCCAGTTATTTCTGTGTGGTTTCCATCAGTGTAGCAAATTTTTGCTTGTATTTGTATTCCATTTTGATACATTTATTTGAGGCAGAATTTGCGATAAGTGTAATTCTGCACCAAAAACAAGAGTGTTTTTTGTGCTTCAGGCTGCATCAGTTTGTTAAGCATCCTGTCTTGCCAGTTGGATTTTGGATCCTCTCATCCAAACTCGCTTGCAGACTGACACCAGACTTCCAAGAAAGTCTTGGTGTGAGCCATGCTGCCTCCACCCTGGAGCTGTGAGCTGTACAGCTGCGCTGGTGCTCTGTATTTACAAAGTGATCAGTGTGAAAGAGGAGCCATCCCTGTGGCAGCTGCTGCTGTTCTGGCTTCCTGGCCAGGGTGGCAGCAGAAGAGCACATCAGCATCCTCGGTGCCATACGGCTTGAGACTGTTGTGGCGCACACCGTGTGCAAGATGAGAGGGAATCATTTCAGCTGAGTATTTAGGGAAGGCTGGTGGGTATTTTAGGTGACTCTGTGTCCTCATCTCGACCCTTTCTCTGCAGTGTGTCTGCTTAGTTAAATCTTGTCAGCATGAGGGTTTGCGACACGAACCCTTCCTTGTATCGGATAAATCAGTCTTGAGAGAATATTACTCCATTGATTGATTTTACCCCATGTCTCCCCCTCACCATCTCTCCTTCCTGTTGTGAGCAGGCTTTGCATCCTGACATCCCCTTTAAGTTTCTTCACAAATGACTGAATTAACTTTCTTTTGTGAGTCTTATCCTGTGTGTTAGACAAGGCTGGCGTTGGTGGAGCTGCTTTCTAGTTAAGCATTCGTATTTGATATCAAATGCCCCTTTTTAAATGCAAACAAAACATATTCTGCCAAAATGAAAACAAAGCCTGTTAAGCAAAGACCAGGCACACAGGGCTTGCCTGATGTTCAGAAGTTACTTCTTTTTTTTTCTGCTGTGAGCTCCTGTCAAAGCCTGAAATCCATGAAAGTAAAAAAGAGCCTTGATTCACTTCTCGTGCCCTTGGGGAATATACATGGCAAAAAGATTTAAAATTCTGATCCAGCTCCTTCAGGAACATGGCATCTGAGATAAATTATTTTCACTCCACAGCAGCAAGCAAACTTTTACACTGAAGCTGTTCCTTTTGAACTGGTGAGGGGTGTGCAGCACGAGTGCCTCGAGCCACGGGCAGCGAGCAAGCGCCGTCGCCAGCCCGGCTCGGGCTGGTCCCAGCAGCTGTCAGCCTCCTGTCTGCCCTCTGCTATTGATCACTTGGCTGGAAAATGAGAAGATAATTAAGAGTCTGAAATTTAATAGGGCATTGTTTAAAAAACAAGGCAAGGGTCTAGATGGAAAGGATTCCTGGTGGAAATCACCTGGAGAATGCGTGTTTCACTTAACTGCAGGTTTGCCTCATAAATCTTAATGGCTCTGTTCCGTATTCAGTGAATTTAGTGTCAGCAAATTTTAAAACTCTGTCTAAAGTGTCTAATGAATTTATAAGCCACTAGAGAAGATAGGATGCTTTGCTTGCAGCGTGGAGCTTAATTTGATATTCAAGGTCAGCACATCAAACTTCTTAATCAGGACCGTAATGAGGAGAACATTCCTGCTCGAGCAAAGGAGCAACAAATAGGATCAGTGCAAAAAGGAGCATTTACACAGCTGATTAACACGTTCTTGTTTCAGTCTCCTGTCAAAGTAGTACCGAAATTCTTGCATGCTCTTCCATTTAACTGGTGCATTAAAATGTAAAAAAGTTTCCAAGGGATTGGTAAATGGCTCTGAAACCACATCATCCCATTTTATTAGCAAGGTGACAGTGTTCTGGTGCCCTGCATTTCAGATGGAAAATCTGGAACTGGAAGCCTTCCAGTCTGAAAGCATTGGGCTGCAGTAGAAGGAACTTTGAGGAAAGCTCTGCAGAGGAGCTGGGAGCTGCTTTGGGGAATTAGTGAAGGTATTCTGTTTATATTAGCAAATGAAGATAAGAACTCCTCAGTTCTTTCGCAGCAGAGTTAAAATCTCAGTCCTTAGGGCACTCTTTTCAATGGAAAAACAGTCTGATGCTTTAATAATTTTATTTGTACAGCTGATAACAGGAATTGCTTCTGTCTTCACAAGCTGATGTCCAAGGGTTGAAGCAATAGTGTTCAAGTATGGCTGCTTTCTCTGACTGCTTCAGGCATTTGACCTTCACTTTGCCCTTCAACTGGGTTTTTTTTGGCTCTGCATCTGCAGACAACACAAGCAGAATGTCCAAAATTATTTCAGGCTGAGATACTGTCAATATGTCATCAGCTACAGCCCTACTGGGGAGTTTTAAAATTCCTTCCAACACATAATGGATATATCTGTTTAAACACTTCTTAAAATTCTGAGGAGACAGACAAATCCGGCAGAAAATCAATAGGGTGTTGCTTGTGGCTCTATTATTTATTAATTTCAGCACCATCCAGGACTGCTAGGTGAATACCAAAGGCCAGGATTCTTTTTTTTTTAGTACATTATGAAGATAATATCTTATGGGGGTGGGAGGATAATTTGAAAGTCTTTTATCAGATAAATATCTCCAATGGGTCCATCAACTCTACTCCATTCCTTTTGAAGTCTGGGGTTCATTTTAGAGTAAAACCTGGGTATATAGACTAATATTTGCATGGATTTTTGTAAAGTTACTTTTCTTCCCAGTGTTTTATTTTCTCTGAAATTAGAATATGTAACCTTTGGTGTGATCCTCGTGTCCATGATGTTCTGTAATCTTTCTAGGAAATGAACTGAAAAGCCTGGTATATAGAAATATTTCCTTTCCCTCGTTGGGCTATCTGGTGTGCTTTATAAATAAAGAGTTAAGAAAAGCTTCTGCAGTAAGTATATTTATATTGACAATAAATCTGTTTCATCGCAGTACAAGCCATTATTGCTCATCGTGGGTGTCCACTATAAATTGGCAATAGCTTGGGGCAGCTTCTCAATGGTGAATTGTGATTATGAAGGTATTAAAGCCAGGCACTCTCCTCAGAGTAAGTAGGTAGTGATGACTCCATCTGACTTGCAGATCTACTTCCTGCAGGTATTTATGGTCCATCCTGCTGATGGAAGAAGCTGAAATAGGTTCTGTTTGCTGACTAGCTCCTGGAAATGGGGCTTTTCTCAGGGCTAAGCAAATCCAGGCATCCTTCTTTGGAAAGCTGTGATAGCAGGATCTTTCAAGGCCAGTAATGTATTCAGCTTAAAAAAAGAAAATTGATCATGCTTTTAGATTCAAAATGAAATTGCTATGCTGTTGAAAACCAGTGTGAGGAAGCCAATAAACTGACCAAGATAAACCTAAAGATCTCCTGGGAATGGGACAATCTCCTGGACCATTCAAGAAAGTACTGGTAGGAGGGAAGTGTATTCCTTCGCTGCAGAAATGTACCAGTGTAGGTAAAAATGTGGCAGGCTTTGTGTTTTTATCTTTCTCTTTCAAATGCAAAGTGCAAATCTGAATTCTGTGCAGAGCCTGGTCAGCAGCACACAGGGCTGGAAAGGGAAACTGAGTCTAGAGCTAACAACTGCTTTTTTTGATGTATTCTCAGAAGCACGCTGAGGTAGGATGCAGTGGCACTTTTCAGGACCCTGGTGGTCAGCTGGAACTGCCCATCTGTGGGGAATTTAGGGCAGCTGGGTGACCAGCTCCAGTTTTCTGCTGCTGTGGGCCAGACATGCCACCTAAGCCCGCAGATATTTTTGTTTTCAGACCGCTGCTGTGTTTCCATTTCACTCTCTTCCTTTTCCTGTAATCAAGTGACCACTCTTGGAGTCCCCTGTTCTGGCCACCCCTCCATGCCCTGCTCCAGTCTGCAGCAGCTCCTGCCAGCTGTGAGAGTGATTCCATTTCCACAGACCTGGCTGATGTCCTGCACAGTGCCAGGCTTCCATCTCCCTGTTCCAGGTGGCTGGAAGGAGCTCCAGGTGAATGGGCATGGCTGCTGTTCACCCCAGGGCCGTGGGATTCCCTCGGTCTCTGCCCATATTTAAGTTAGTGCTAGGTGCCTGCTGGCCTTCACAAAGTGGTGATTAGTTATTACATTGAATTTCTAAAATGGTTCCCTGAGAGCTTTCCAGTGGGAGGAGGGAGAAGTATCAGCGTTCCCAGCACGTTTCAGATCCCTGGAAGCAGCTGGGATTCAGAACTCACAGTTCATCCTCAGCCTGTGCTGGGGAATCCTGTGGCAGGTACCCTCCTCTTTAGCAGTAATAAACTTGTTAACTAATTGTTTCTAAGACTGGGATTATCCTCCTGTAGCCATCTTAGAACCTTTTTCTTACACCATCCTTTTCCTTCCGTGTACTGAGAATGAAAACAACTTCCTAGAAAGTTTTTCTGTCATTATAATAGACTGAAACATTTTTTAGTAAAACCATAGCAGAAATTTTTAATGCTGCAGTTTAGAAGAAAACTTCTTATGAGGTTTTTATATTGTGTTATTTCAATATTATTTCATTCCTGTTGTTGGGAATGTGCCATTCCCATTTTGGCTTCCATGCTTGATCTGTTATTTGTAATGGGGGTGTAAATTTTGTTTGGACAGTTTTATGTACATTGTAGGTTCTGTGACTTGAGAAATAGTTCAAACTATCTAAAACTAGTGGAATCTGATCCTGAGCTGTGGAGTCAAAGTCAACAGTAAAAATGGTTTTATTCTCATCTGAAATAAAAACATAAAAAGCACATGTGATAGTAGTTTTTAGAACCCTCTTTGGTTTTTTAATCTCAGAGTTGTTTTCTAGTATAAGGAGTCTAAGTACTTTACTATCTATTCATGTGTTTGTATACATAAAATCCCCTTTAAATCATGTGTGGATTAGGTCAAGGTCAGTCAAGGAAGAATGTTGGCCAAACACAGTAAATCATGAAGTCACACATGAAAAAAAAGCTTTAATCCACTTAGCAGGTTCTCTGTACAAGTGCTGTGAACCATTTTGTGCACTGAGTGATGGGGTGTGGATGTAGGACTCCTGTGGGAAATTTATGAGTGGGTATTTGGGAGAAGGTATGTGCTGCAAAGGCAGAAAAATCTCATTCTCATATTTCTTTGTGTTTTAACAGCAATATGCATTTTTGGGTGTTTTTATTTATTTTTTTTTAATTTTATTAATTCTATAGGTGGATTATCTCTGCCAAGTGGACTGTGTAGCTGTCTAAATCTAGTGCAGCTTATTGTTTTATTTGGAATTCCAATTTGCAATAGAAAGTGATTTCTTAATGTCAGATTTGAATTAGCATAGTTTTCTGTAATATATTTGAACATGCAAATATTGTATTCTAGTTTATGGTATCAGAATACCTGCTAAACACACTTTTATCTTCCCTTTCACTAGAAAAGGCATTGTTAACTGAAATATATTACTTTTGTTGGAGACAGATATTCTTCATTTTCAATAATTTATTACATATAAATCTTTGCTTATAACTTCATGAAGCCTTCAGGCTGGAGGCATTGTTGAAGAAGAGTTATAGAAGGCAATAATTTTTTATATGTCCCTAATAAATGGAACTAGGCCAGGTAAGGGTATAAAAAAGTCAATCTGTAAGAAGCAGACATGAAGCCAGTGGATTGCATTTGTGTTCTCATCTGAATAAGAAGCAGTGCAAATGCTACAGAGATTTCAAGGAAGGTTTGTTGTGCATGTGGGTACATAAAAAACTCAGTGAAAGGAGAATTCTTATTCTGGGTGAGTTATTTCTTTCTTCCAAGGAGCCCACGAAGGGGGTGTGCCAAGTGCTTGTGTCCCAATGCACTTTGGTTTTCTTGGCTTTCAGATCCTGAACAACCCCTTAGATCTACGTTTGCAGCTGAATTGTGGATGTCATTTTTCACCAGATACACTTGAAATTCTCTGTCTCTTGACTGTGTGAAGCTGATTTTCCTCATACAAACGCACACACAGGGACAGTTCTCATGTTCGGCCTCACTGTGTGATGCCAGTGCCACCATGAAACCTGAACTGTTTCTGCTGAGTCACAGGGACAGAACAGCCAGGATTATAGAGCTGGGGAGTATAAAATACAAATCAGATTCCATGTTCATATATTTGTATATTAAATAGCCCAAGGAGAACAACAACAAAAACTCCTCCCCTCAGGATTTCTACCCCTGCAGCACAGGCGTCTTCTTGGCTGCTTCTCCAACCACTTATTATCCTAAAAAAATTACAGGTGCACTCTGACACCACCCTGGTGCTGTCAGAGCAGCAGGTAAGAGCCTGCAGTGCCTGTGCAGCTGTGTCAGATGTAAAATCAGCGTGCCAGGGCGTGCACACACTCACCTGAACCGTGCTGCTGCTGGAAATACCCTGTGGGATGGCACAAGCCAGTGCCGTGTCCTTGCCCTTCACATCCCTGCCTGACCTGGGGAAGACACTCAGCTCCTGTAAACCCTCCTGGCTGCATTTGTCAGGGCTCACTCAGTGCTGTTGACAGCCCTTGAGGACGTGTTGCACCCGCTGCTGGCGCTGGGGCAGTGTGACTGTCCCACTTGTGCCTCCTGGGGTTCAGTGGCAGCTTCTGCTTGGCACCTGCACAGCAGCAGAAATCCTGGTTTGTCCTTAATGGGAACACAAGGAGTTGAAAAATTCAGAATTCTTGCTAGTGGAAATGATGGTTTGCAGGTTATTGGATACCCTGAGAAAAATATGTTTCTGTTTGTGCTAAAGCAGACGAGCATCAGGGTCAGCCTTGGCACAAACACAATTGGGAGCTGTGGGAGAGTTCAAGGTTCCTGGTGTTCAGATGTGCAAACAACACAGTAAAAAATGAAAATAAAACTCCATCTGGATTATTTTTTAGGGGAAAAAAATAAAATTACTAACTCTTCCGAATCTAACAACTCTTAGACAGAAGCAGGGTGAGTAGGAGTGTGACCTTCCCCAGGGTGGGGACGTCTCTCCCGTCTGTGTCTCCCCAAGTCAGGGCTTTGCTGTTGGGAGCAGTACTCAGTCTGAGACTCTACCTGAAGAGAAAGATTAATGTGTCAGTGCTGGCTTAAGTTGTCAAGCGCGTAATATTTCTTTTTTTCTAAAAAAGTAATTACTAGTGAAGTAAAGGATGGGTTTAGGCATCCAGAGGTTTGAACTGACATGAAGTATTTGGTGCTACTGTCCTAAGAGCTGATTTATCCTGGTGGGTCCAGAAGGCTGGGGCAATGAAAATATTTCTGGTTACTTTTACTGCTTACCATGCATAAAATCCCTGAAAGAGAAGTATCTGAACCATCCTGAAGAGTAATAGTGGAAAGAAACCCAGGATGAGTGGTTCCTTGCAGTTTGTATTCATCATCTCACTCTCATTGTTTTCTTTTTGTTACCTGGAAAATTCCAGTGTACTATGAATAATATTTACTGCTAAAACACCCCAACACTTCCACTGTGTTTTTAAAACTACAAGCTGCAGACCTGTAAATGAAGTGAACGCAAGGTTATTTGGCTGATTACCCATTTTCACAATGATAGGTTTCCTTGTTGCGTGTGAAAACTGAATGATGATGTTTAAATCACGACTGCACCTTGGCAGCCTTTGAATTTGGATGTGCAGAGCTTTCCTCGAGGTAATATCAGAGCCAGGTAGCACCGAGCAGTAATTGATGGGACTGATCTGCGAGTGAACCCTGCAAGGTGGAAGAAGAATAGCAATGACTTGCAGGAGCTGCAGTAATGAGCCAGGCTGTGTTTCACTCTGCTTTTCTAGGCGTCTGCAGCTGCAGGTTGCACAGACCAACTCCGTGCTGCACAGTAAAGGGCATCCTCATCTAACCCCAGAATTTGAGTTTTCATTCATTTCAAATAGATCTGTAAAGGGAGGGATTTTATGGGCAGTATGAATTCTCTTGTATGTACGTTGTGCTAAAAAGGGATATATTATTTTTCTTTTCATAAATCTTCCCTCTGAGCAAAATCCCTGTGGTATTTGGCACGTTGCTTTTGTGTTGTTTCATACCAATTTACAGGATGGCTTCTTGTATGTAACAACACAGATTGCTTAACTTAGGTATTTAAAGAGTTTCCTTCTGCTAAATAGTCCTTAAACTAATAAAGTATAACCTATGGTTTACTATTAATACACTTACTTCTGAATTTGGCCGTAGTATTTCTTCTACTGAAAGAGCTCTGTGCAAAAAGCTGGCTTCAAACAAGGGCTGCAAAATGTCAGACTCACATTCTCTTATTTTATTCCCTAGCCAATATACTTCAGATTTCAAATGATGCTTTTGCTTACTTCTTGGTATAAAACACTTCACTTGGAAAGCCCCTTTCCTTGGCAGCAGAGGTGTTTCTGAGGACCCTGATGCTCCAGGAGGTGCCTTCAGCAGGGCTCACCTGGCCAGTGCTGAGTTTAGCTGATTGTTCGTGGCTTCAGTCTGGTGACTGTGGAGCTGTGGTGGGATATTTCAGAAAAACCACCAAGTCTTGTAGGCCACGATGAATGAGATGTTTTCTCGTGGTTTTTTCCGTTCTTATCAGTGAAAGTGAGTGTGATGAAAGCAGAAAATTGAGGGGGATTAATTAAATTGGTAACAGCTAAAGTGAGAGAGCCCATCTCTCTGCGTGTGGTGTGACACAGCAACGATGGTTTGCACAGAGCTCTGGCAATACGAGGAGAGTGGATGTTTAATCCTCAATTTCCTTGGTGTTTCCCTGTCCTCTGCTTGCACCTCCAGCCCTGGCAGCACTGCTAAGTTTGAATTTGTTTGAGTTAAGGTGAGGGGAAGGCGAGTTTGTGCTGCTGAAGATCAATGGCAGCACTTTCATTGACTTCCATGGGGTGAGGAAACAGCACCCAGGAATCAGGGATGGGGGAAGGAGTGATGGGCCATTACTGTTTGGATCTGAGGGGAGGTGGGAGCTAAAAGGGTCATGAAGTTTATGCATTATTGACAGAATACCCATAATGACTCCTTAGGAGCTATTTCACGGTGATAAGTGAAGGCCTTAGTTGGGGATGGTTTAATTTATGAATCATTTCTGTGATGGATTGCCTGCTCTGTCAGCCTGGCTGCTGCACTGACTCGGGGTTCTTAATTCATTATGGAACGTTTTATGCAAAGTAATTGCTGTACAGCACCACTCTTCAGAATGAAGTAATGTGGCTGCTTTTCCCCCTCTCCTGCTGGTGAAAGCTTTTGTTCACATTCTGAGCCATGCCCCGTTTGTGAGGGATCATCTGGAAAAGCTCTGCAAGGGAGCAGCTCTGCTGAAGAAAGGAGTTCCCGAAATGCCCAATGTTTTTGCACTTACAGGTCTAATCTTTCAGGTTTCGGCTTCACTTCTGTCTAATGAAGTCTCATGTTAATTCCAGCAGAAGGAACATGTTGAAATTCTTCCTTCACAAATCTTCCAGAGGAATTCAGGACTTGGTTCTGAAATATCAGGGGTGAAATTTAAAAAGGTCTTTTTATTATTTTGGTGGTTTTCCTGGCTCATAATCTCTCTCTGCCTTTCTCTTCTTACTGCAGAACAAAATTGCCCACATGTCCTTTTTTTGGAGAAAGTGAAAATTACTTTTTCAAGCAACACAAAATGAGGGAACTCAGTTTTACAGTGTGTGGAGCCCCAAAAAAGTACAAATGAGTTCTGAAGAATTAGACAAATTCTGTTCCTACCTGCAACGCTTGGATTCTGTGGCCCAGATTCAAGTTTTGTCTTGGTAAATCTCAAAAGAATACGAATAGAGTTTAGAAGGATGGAGAACCCCTGCCACAAGGAAAGGCTGGGAGAATTGGGGTGCCTGGAAAAGAAAAGCTTTGGAGTTACCCAGTTGTGACCTCCTGAAGGGAGTACAGTAAAGATAGAGATTGTTTACAAGGGCCTGGAATGATGGGGAATGGCTTCAAAATGAAGGAGGGCAGGGTTAAATGGGATACTGGGAAGAAATTTTTGCCTGTGAGGATGGTGGGGCCCCAGCACAGTTTCCCAGAGCAGCTGTGGCTGCCCCTGGATCCCTGGCAGTGCCCCAGGACAGGCTGGACAGGGCTTGGAGCAGCCTGGGACAGTGGGAGGTGTCCCTGCCATGGCAGGGGTGGGGCTGGATGGGCTTGAAGATCCCTTCCAACACAGGCTATTTTAGGATTTTGTAATTCCTCCTTTCCCTCCTGATGTGCTGATTTTCCAGTCAGCAGCCAGCCAGGACATCTCCCAGTCCTGAGGCAGCCAGGATGCTGAGCCAGGTCAGGCTGTGACCATCCGGGGCACTGAGGACCCTCTTTGCTCCCCCTGTGAGCCCTCCCAGCAGGGACTGGAGGTTAAAGTGTGAGGTTAAAGTCCTGTTCCCCCAGGCCTGGAGGAGCTCATCTCCTGCACACAGTGCAGGGCCATGCAGGGATGTGGGAGTCAGCCCCAGAATGAGAAGCTCGTTAATATGGTGCATGCTTAATTTATTCTGCCCCTCAGGGGGTGAGTGGCGAGTCATTACTGAGCAAGAGCACAAACACAGAAATCCAAGGCATGGTTTTGATAGTTATTTTAAAGATCTTAATTCCTTCATTCTGCTTTCCTAATTCAAAGCAGGGATGGAATTGTACTATATTCTTCTGGGAAACACAAAAACGGATTCCTCTGGGGGAAAAAATTCAAATTTGAATATAAAAATAACTTGAGTGATCCTTTTTCTTTCCCTTAATATGTCCTATTTTTGAAGTCTAGAGATGAAATCTTGTAAGATTTTTTTTTTTTGTCTTTTTCTTTCAAATAAATGGATGAATAACTTAAAAGTACAGTCCCAGAAATCTTGTAAGAGGGTACAAGCTCTTCTGCCTTGGACAAGATTGATGAGGTTAGCCTGACTGGCAAGTGTGCACTTTACATGCTAATAGCAAGTAGGTTGTCTTGCAGGGAGAAAATGCATTGCAAAGTAAGGGTGGAATGTTTATTAGTCCCAGTAAAGTGCAACAGAGACAGTACAGATGATGTAAGAGGAATGCTGTGCAAGAAATATCAGTCACAAGATGAGGCATGTGTGTTTCTTGGCCAAAACCCCTTTGTTTTATAAGGGGTCTGTGAGGCCTCGGTGCAGACAGACGTCACCCTCATCATCCTCACCCCAGGCTGGCTCCCAGGGGGAGCAGACCCTGCCCAAACAGCCCCATGGCTCCAGAAATCAAGGGTGGGTAAGACCTCGTAAGCAAACTCTAAGGCGACCCATACTTGGTTTCAGGGGCTGTGGGCGCTCGTCTCCGCCGGGTTCCGATGCTCACACGAAATCCAAAATCCAAAATCCTGCTCCTCCCCTGCTTCCAGCAAAGCCTGGGACAAGGAAGAGTTGAATGGGGAGTGGTAAGAGCCTTCTGCACCGGGGGACACCAAGCTCTCCTTCCGCTGGTGGAGAGGGACAGGGGGGAGCGTTTGAAATCTCACCGGCCTTTTTGTCCTACGAGTTGTAAATCTGAGGGAGATTTTAAGGCACAGGGACTGGGAACAAAATGAAATGGATCCTATCCTGATGCTTCACAGATGGTACTTTCTTTGTGGAAAGCACCTTGGTGTCATTGGCTGCAGCTTCTTTGTTTCCTTCTCCACTTTACATAACCTACTACTCACTAAAATCAACATGTGATGAATTTATATTGCTGTGATTTTAGGATGTGGACAGGGATCATGTTTTTTTTATGCTGTACCTACTTTTCTCTAGATTTTCTTCTTGAAGAAGAGAAAATTCAATTAGTTTTCCTTTTGAGAGTGTTGGTTTTATACAAAAAATTCATAAAAAAAATACCCTGTAGTAATGACTGGTTGTCTTAACTATAATTTTTTAAGTTTGTTGGACAAATCATTTGAGTTTTCATTCAGCACAGCTAAAGATTTAGATTGAAGACACTCTCACATTCCTATTTGCCAAATTAGAATGGAAATTTCCAACAAACTCTTGTGGCATTATCAACTGTAAATAAACCAAAGGAAAAGTTGGCAGGAAGCAGGAGATGTCTGTGATGCCTGGTATTGGAAAGGGTTATTTTTCCCAGTGAATGTGGTTCTTATCCTTGTTAATATTTCTCCTGGTTGTGGATCTGATCATATTTCCTGTGCAGGTGTAGCTGTCTGCACTGATTATTCCAATATATCTTGGATTTTGAGTCCCTTGAAACAGGTGACAAGTGTGGTGGACCAAGGAATCAGCACTTGGCTAAAGAAAATCCACTCCATGTCTTTGGGTTTTGGTTCTGCCTCTGGGTGCAGACAGAAAAATGTAAATCAAAGAAGGATGGACAAATAAAAGCATCTCTTACATGATCAGTTGTTGACAGTAATCTCAAACAAAACAAGCCACCTGCTCTAAATATTCTCCAAAATTCACTATCAGTGGCTTTCCAAGCTCAAACACCTAGAAAATAAATAAATAAGGTAAGCCTTAAATTGATACTTCACTATAGAAACACAAAGCTCAAAAACTGCAAGACTCTAGCAAGAGTTTTAAAAAATAGAGGAATAAAATCACATCCCTGCATGCCATTTATCCACATCCTTCCTCATTTGCATTCTGGCAATCAAAATAACCTGCTCCCCAATCCTCTGAACAGGCTTTTCCAGACTCTTTCTTTTTTCCTTTAATTACCCTATTTCCTTCTGGCATGTAACACAGGGTATTGGCTTTTTTCTTACCTCATACTTGAGGTGTAATATTTTTCAGAGACATGCTTTTCTAGAAATATAAAATTTTGTGTAGTATATTTTTAAAGCTGATTTACTGTTTTTCTTTTATTAGCTTAAGGGTTAGAAGCTTTGGACAGATTTTAAAGTGTTTGATCTTTTTTTATTATTTTTTTTTCCCCCTGTGAAGATGACAGTTCATGGCAATCAGTGAGCTTTATCTTTCTGCAAAATAAATATCTCTTAATGTGAGAATATAGTTTCACATTTTCAACAGGGGCCATTTCAGAAAAGGCCACACTTAAAAAAAAATTTGAAACAATGGTAATGATGAAAGATAATCCTTAAGAAAATAATCTAAGCTTTATTCTTTTCTTTTTCTCAGTGCAGATTTTTCAATTTGTAAGGAGAGAGCCAGTGTAATATCTGGGATTTGTAAATCAAAGCGGGAGTCAGGCATGCTCAGATGTGTGAATGGATGTTGGTCATGGAGAGGGCTCATAAGAAAGGAAAATGTTCCTATTTACAGAGGAACTGTAAATTTTCCATTCTTCTTTTGTCTGTTGACATCCCTGTATTTTCTATCTAGAGCACACACCTGCTCTACAGAGGTTTCATTTTGGATTGCAGCTCCGGGTGCAGCTTCAGTGGCTCCAGGGCTGTTCCCAAACCTGGCACTGCCCCTGAGCTGCAGGGCGAGGCTGGGACAGTCCTGAGCTGAACATCTCAAAGTTCACTCTTCAAATTCAGCAGGGGACAACGACTCTTTTTCTACTTAAAAATCAATTTTCTTCCAGTTCCCTGCTTGGCTTCAGCCCCGCGTCTGCCGAGACAGCCTCTGACGGGGCTCAGGCTTTCCTGCTGTGTTCTGCTGGAACTGGAATATTTCTTTGCCCACCTCTGGAGCCCCTTTCCCCTCTCTTTTGCACTGCTCCTTTTTTGTTTCCTGTGTGCTCAGCCCTCCCTGAGTGTGTGCTGTTCTTGCTGTCCCTCTCCCAGGATGGAAGGACCAGAGTAGCTGTTCACTGGAACAAGGCATCACCTGACGTCTCCTGGGTGTGGATAAATGACATTGCATCAACACCTGTTGGTATCTATGGAATCTAAGGAACGTGGTTAATATGGGACACATATAAAAGTGCCAGAGCTATTACTCTCTTTCAAAAAAAAATTAATTTGACTGTGCTGGGGAATTATTTGTAAGAATTAATCCTGTCCCCTTCTCCCAGTGAAAAAGGGGAGAGTTTCTGTCTTGCCTCTTTTTGGAAAGCATTTAACCGTTCAATTAGCAAGTTCATCTGGAAGCATGTGAAAAAAGACACAAGAATCCTCCTGGGCATGCTGTATGAATACCAATACATTAATTAAAATCTACCTAAACATGTCAGTATCATGCAGTTAGAGCCATATCACGGGGCCATCTTTTATCCTAAAGTTCCACTGTACGCAGACAGCTTTTGGTGTTTATCTTTTAAAAAGCACTTTATTTCTGGGGTATAGTGTGTAAAATTCTGGAAGGCTCATGAGTTTATAAAAATGTCTCTTTTCTGCAAAGAAATTGTCATTCCAGCAGGGAGATGTGCCCCACGCTGGGCCCTGGAAAGGCAGGGCCTGTTTGGGTTTGTCCCTCTGCTCTCCCTTCTTTGTTTAAACCATGGAACAACACAATGTAAACACACAGCTGAAATAGCCAAGCCCAAATGTAATCTGTTAATTTTTTTTTTTTTTGCTTTGGGCTTAGGTTTTGTAAAATGCTCTGGAGTGCATGTTCCCAGGCTCCTCAGACTTTGTTCTGAATCAGCAAATCTGCCCCTTTCTCCTCCCTCACTGCAATGATCTGTTCCACCAGGCTCAGGTCTTGTCACCTCATCTGCTTCCCCTCCACTTTCTCTTAACTTTCTCCTGTTCTTTTTAATTATCCTCCCTTTTCCTCTAGAGACCTTCCTACTCAGCTTATAAAAAAATTGCTATTTTGGGACCCCAAATCCATGTGAACTTACAGCTAGAACAGATGCTCGTGCTTTGGCGTCCATATTTCCCCTGACCACTATTACGAAAAAGACTAAAAAAGAAAAAAAGACTAAACCCCAAGACCTCCCTGCTGGCTAGTGGCAGGAATCCAGGAGAAGGATTTTTTGGGGGGAAAATTAGTAGCTACTGCAAGGCTCATGCTAAATTCCAAGGGTGGGAGACCTCACGTAATACTCTCAGCTATGGGGTGAAACTGGGTGCTGTGCTGGCAAATATTTAAAACATGCTGGATTTTATATTAATTTAATATTAATATCTGCTGAAGGTGTTTAAAAGATGTATGGATCTGGCACGTAGGGACATGGTTTAATGGTGGGCTGGGCAGTGCTGGGTTAAAGGTTGGACCTGATGAACTGAGAGGTCTTTTCCAACCCAAAAAATGATGGTTCTGTGGGAATGCAGTGAATCCTAGGGGCAGCAGCATCAGTGCACCAGGACACACATCCAGCCAGCAGTGCCTGTGACCAGTGCCACATCCCTCTGTCCCCTTGGTCAGGGGCTAGGGGAGCAGGGCACAGATACAGGTATTTCACCTGTCAGGGATGGGGCTGCCTTGCCACTCTCCCTTTAAGCCCTTTGTGCCTTATGTGTTGCTTTATAAAGTTCATAAAGTTTTCCCATTCCATTTGCTGTTGCTAGGTGCTGGATATTTTTTTTTTATTTTTTTTTCCATTGTGCTTGTTATGAAGAAGCCTTCAGCAGGCTAAGAATATTTTATAAGGTTAGAAAATGGTGTTAAATGTTAATTAGCAGTTGCATAATCCCAGGTGGCATCCTTTCACATGCACTCGTCAATTTTTAATGAGTGTCACTCGTGCACATCAAACTCAGAATTAGCTTTCTTTCCCAAGTACTCTGTTTGATTTTCACACTCACTTCCCCTCCCCTTCTCCTTTGATGGTACTGACACAATATATCATGCTGGCATTTGCTTTGGTTTCATCTCCAATGCATATTGTCATGTAGCTAGTTAGTTATCTGCAACATAGACACACACTCCTACCCGCAGGAGCGCCGTTCACAGAGACACAGGATGGAGCTTGACTTTTATTTCTCCCTTCTTAGGCGTAGCCTCTTGTAACTGCAAGAAGGAAAACCTGATGCAAAGGCATTTTAGGTTTTGATCTGGGAATTCTGAGTGCTGGAGCTGCTCTCTGAGCTTAGCTGGAGGTGCCCCTCGCTGATCTGAGTTGTGTCTGGGGGTACTTCATCCAAATTAAAATTTGGAGCAGAGAACTCTGTGCGCCCTGGAAATTTATCACCAGCTAAACACGGGGAAGTGTTGTACTTGCATGTATCTGCTCAGTGGTGGGATAATTCCCCACTTTTTCAGTGCATTGTGCTGCTGGAAAAGCATGACCGCTCAGAGGTGGAAAGGAGATTTTTATCCCCAAAACCACCACCAGCCCAGCCCGGTGCCCTCAGTGGGGTGGTTTGGTTTCCCAAAGGGGTCAGGAGTGGCAGTGCCCAAGCCCAGTGCTGGCTTGCAGCAGGTGAAATAGTGTAGGTGAAATAATCTGGTTATTGCTGCTCTCAGGGAGGCTGGGCAGTGCTGCCCGAACAGCTGGGGTGGCAGGAGGTGCACACCTGGTCATCCAAGGGCAGCCAGGCTGAGATGATCCCAGCTCCTCTGGAGTCCATCTCTGGGATTTCTCAGTGCAGCAGAGCTGGAAACTCAGATCTGTTTGGTGGCTTCATGGTAAATAATGGGCCAGCGGAACAGAAGCCCAGATAACTGAATTTTCACCGCTGATCATTTCCATTAGTCTTCTTGCTTGTTAAAAGCAATACTCCATCCCCCTTCCCTTCCCCAGCAGCACAGCTTGGCCCTTAGCTTCTGATTTGATCATGGAAGTAATTTCACTTTGGCCTGCATTTTGCTTTGATTTTTATTTGTTAAGGAAAGAGTTCTTCTAAGCATTGGGATGGTTTTGTTTTGTTAAATGGAGTTGTTAGCTCACTTGGCAGGAGGCTCTGTACAGACTTTGCTTTGATTTCCCCTAAGAATACCATGTGTTTGTAAAATATTGGCTTCTTGACACCATAGTGCCAATGACCTCTCTTTCCAATGAACAAACTCAGCTTTAAATTATTTTTATTAATCAAGATTTTATCTCTTACCAGAGATTGACAGTTTTCCAAAATCTTTTTGACAGCTACTGTTACATGCAAGAGGTGAACCAGAATTAATGATCAGGGGTTAGGGGGGTCTGATTCCTGCTGTTACTTCCCAAAGTGTAAATGGGGGGAAAGCTTGCTGATCCTCCTGTGCTTACACCAGCACAAATGAGATTAGAACCCAGTCGTGTATCCAGGAAAATGAAAATGTCACGGCAATGACTTGTGTCCAACTTGTGGAATAAACAGATCAAGCAGGAGTAATTGCATTTCTCTTTCCCCCTCTCTGCACACAGATACTTTTCACCGTCCTTTGATGATCTCTACAGGAAATAGAGATGATAATAAATATTTCCACACCCTTTGCTAGTTTGCAAGACTAATGTAGCCACTTAGAGAGAAGAAAGTGGCAAGATAATACACAAGGTGTTGAAGTGCCAAAATACCAGTGTATTTTCTGAAAGCTTAAAACTTAAAATGTGGGGTTTGTTGTTTTGTTTGTTGGTTTTTTTTTTTAACTTAAAGTAGCAAAGAGGAAAAAAAAAATGCTGCTTGGTTTTTCTGGTTTGGGTTTTTGGTGTGTGGGGTTTTTTTATCCCAGCAGTACAGAGAAGCCCCAGTCCTGGACAGACCCCAGTGCTGGCACTGTGCAAAGAGGCAGCAGGGATAAATCAAATGGTGCTGCTCTGCCAACTCCCTCAATGCTGTCCTCCAGTGCAAGCAAAAACACAAAACACTCAGATGTGCCCACTGAAACATATTGGGCTTTCATCTTAGAGCTCTTACTGCACACGAGTCTTAAAAGATACCTCTAATGTCAATTAACCTGCTTTTGATCCTTTGTGACAAAAGGCAAGCTGTTGTGATAGGAATCCAGCCTGGAACTTACATCTGCTCTAGAAATGGGAACTCAAATGCAGAGGGTGACTCAAGGAGAGAAATGATCACTGATTTTTTTTTTCCCAGTCTGGATGAGAAGCTGAATGTTGGAAATGGAACGAGGTAATTTGCTGTGGTGGGGTTTGGAACCCCAATGGAGTTTCCTAAAAGCCCCGACCAGGGCACAGCATTTCTTAGGACTGATTTTGGGGTTGTTTTGACTCTCCCTGTCATCCTTCAGGTTTTCATCTTTTCTCTTCAAGAGCTTTGGACTGCCCATTGAGGCTTTGAAGAGCTAGGTACCATTAAAGAGGATGTAGTTTCCAGGCTATTTTTGTTGGCATGCTATCAGACAAATTATCAGCTGCTTCTGGAAGATCTCCAGTCATTTTGTGTGCATTTGTGACCAAGCATGCACTGCCAGGCATTTGCCTCCTGAAAGCAGCTTATTCTTCTGTGTCTGCTAAGCCTTGTGCATCAGCCTTAAAATGCTGCCTGAAGAGCCTGGGAGAAAGCAGCAGAAAGGTGCTCTCAGTGCATTACTTCATGTCCTGTTTCCTGACTCATAATTAGGTATTTTCCAACACACATACTGCAATAAGTGAAACCCATTCATTTGGAGGGCAGGGCTTTTTTCTTTTCTCTCCCTCCTTGCTTTTGAATTATGATTTACTTAATGTAAGATACTCTGCTTTCCAAGAGACAGAAAATTGGTTGCTTCTGCCAATATTTGGAGTTATAAACCATTGCTTAAACTTTATGATGGCATTAATCCCAGTGTATAGATTGTTACTGTGGTTAAGGACTGTCTTATCAGCTTTAACAGCCCTTGGAGTTGCTTCAGGCCATTAAGCAACAAATTGTCTGTAAGAAATAATTTGTTGCATTGCTCCTACCTTGTTTTATAATGAAAAGTATTATATTTAATGTTATGCTTGCCTGGGTTCAGTTGTCACCCCCAGACAATGCCACCAGCTCTTCAGTCTGTGTAACTGGCCAGTTATTCCCTCTCTTGGGAATATAGCTTGGGGAAGGTGACGTGGATTTTAAAGTATTTTGGAGTAATGGCAGAGTTTGCTTGTTGAAATTCTGAGTCCAGCAATCCTGTGTAATCTCTGTTCTTGTGGCTGGGTTTGTTTTTTAGCCTGTGACAGGCAAATGCAGAGTTTTGATCATCCATTGGCACGTCAGTATTGAGTTTTATGAACGCACATGCTTGGCTTACAGAAAGTTGTGACAGAAGAAGGATGTCAAAAGACAGAATTACTGCAGAAATTTAATTATGGAATAAAAATTATTCAATGAAATTAGAAATGTGACAAAACTAGAGTATGGCCTTGTTTCGAATTAAGACTATGGAGGTGTTTCATGTCATCTTCTTGCTTGCATTGTGTTAAATCCTGTTAATTCAAACCCTGATTGACTCTAAGCTTGTTCTTGGTGGGTTTTGTTCTCCATATTTACAGCTTGTTTTGCCAAAGAGAGGAACAAGGGCTTTTTTAGCCCTCATGAGTTTCACTGTAGTTTAAAGGAGGAAGAAGCAAAGGCACAAAGTCAGGAGAGGATGAACAGAACTTGCTTGGCAGCAGCAACATTGACTCCCTGTGTGTGCTATTGACAACAAGGTCCCTCCTGCACATGAAAAACATTCCTGTCTCCATCCAGGGACAGGTGGAGCAAAGCACTTCTCTTTAGCCAGCACTCACTTGGTTTTTCTTGATTCATTCTGTTGGTTGATTGGAAAGAATTCAGTTTCTCTGGAAATGGGCTGAGAAACGCCCCAAGAGCATCTCTGAGGAAGGGCTGGGGGTAATGAACGATTCCACTGCATTGCATCAAGGATCCAGCTGGAGCTGGGAGATCACAGGGGCGGAAAATGCTGTGGGAAAAGGTAGGGAACGTGTTTGATGGTTCTTTTCCTTCCTCCTGGACCATCTCCTAGTCTGGCTCACTTTGAAACAAAGGCTGGATTCCAGCCACACCCGCTGCTCTGCTCCAGACAGGTGTTAGCATTTCACAGTCACTGATTCGGGCAGGATGATTTAAAAACCTGTTCAAAGCCTTTTCTCCTTCTGCCTGAGACTCCAGGAGCCAGCAAACCCAAGGACAGTGCTGTAGAGAAAGCTGTGCCAGAGTGAACTCCATTGATTTTGATGGAGAACTCCATCGATTGTGATGGAGCCACACTGACTGACACCACCCAAGGAATCTGCCTGAAGGGAGAGCTGCATTGGATTTTTTTTTTCCCTTATTACTTGGAGAATTGGGAGGACTTTACAGTCTAGTTAGCCCAGAAATGTGTAAATTTGTTGAAAGACACAGGGAACAACAAGGATGTAATTTGGCTCTGTGGAACTTTCAAGCAGGAAAATGGGAAACTGAGGGGTTTGATTTTCCTTTTAGGGAAATGTAAATCAGAAATAAGCACTGAAATCAGTGAGCTCCACAAATGTAAAAAAGGGAGAAAGCAAAAAGCAAGTCTTTCCCATTAGCATTTTACTTGTATACTCAATGCATCTGATAAAAAAAATCATTTAGAAATAATAAACATGCCATTTTTGCAGTCACATTTCCGAGCAGAACCACACTTTGAGGGCTATAATTGTGACCTACATTTTGAATTATTTGATAAGGCTGACCCCCCATGATGATCTCAAATTAAAATCTTATAAATTACCACTTTCTGACAAATAGGCTTGCTGTTATCATTTCACTCTGACATTTATTCTTTGCTATGGGTCACTGCTTTATTACTGTAAGAGCTTTTGGCCAAGTGCTGTTCCCAAAGCATAGAGAAGACGTTAAAGGTTAATTTCTTGCAAACTGTGAGAAAATGTTATGTCTCATTCATTTAGACTTGCATTACTGAATTTGCATTCTTTTTATAGTACGTGTATTAGTATGTAGCTAAAATCCCTCACAGCAAATCAACCAATAAATTGCATTGAATTGCAGTGCAGTAATGAATTGCTTGTCATCTGGTTTCTAACAACAATAACAAGAAGGTTTTTTATGCTCTTGGCCAGACAATTGACATATTCTCTCGTGGTGTAACTCTGGAGTCTTTGGAGCTCTGCCCTGCAGAGAGCTTGGCCCAAAAAGTTGCAAGTGCCATAAAAGTCCATTGTCATATCTTCATCTGAATGTGCCTGGGGCTGCAGCCTTGCTATAAAAATGATGATGATGAGAGCTTGTGTTTGGTTCCACTCTTCACTGGGTATTCCAGTGGACAGGCAATTCCCCTGGAAATTTGCAGCTGTACCTCAAAGGTAAAAACCATTCCTGGTTGTCCAACACAAGACCAGATGGGCTGATTCCCCCCAGGAAGAGTGTTTGTCCTGCATGTAAACAAGATTCGTTTGGGATTTGACACGGGGACTGTGTATGGAGGACTTACTGGGGTTTATCAGACCTGCTTTTCAGGTGGTGACAAGGCCAGAAGGCAGCAGGAGTGATCTGAATGTGCAATTGCCTTCTGAACACACAATACTCTCTCTGTGAGGGTTTCTTTCCAAGGTATTCATGTGTCCCTTCCCATTGGGAAATGCTGTGGAGGGAGCTGCTAATTGTCACCACACTCAGCTGGTACCAAGGAGGAGCTGAATGACTGTGATACCTTCGTGTTGCCTGCACAACACTTCCCTGGGGGATTGCAATTGTCCTCAGAAAACACGGGGTACAGCACAGAGGTGATAACTGTGAAGGCACCCACACACACCTGGATCCTTCGGTGTTCTCAGAGGAGCTGGGCTGGGAGGAGGAGGAGGAGGAGGCAGGGGAACACTGACACAGCTTTTTACCAGGCAGAAATGATTAAAAAATGACTCATGGTTCTACACCATGCGAGCGATCAGTGGGAGCTCCCTGAAGAAGTAGGTTAATAAAGTTGTGACCTGATTAAGTCACAGATCTTGTCTCCTTGCCCATTGGAGACTGACACCTCCGAGACTTTGCCGTGGCACCAGCCCCTGGTGCAGGACAGGGCAGGCAGGTGAGGTGCTCTGCACTCTGAGCCAGTGAATATTCCACTTTTACCTCGGTTGTTGACTTGGACTAGCCATTTTATTGTTTACCAGTTGGGCTTGCATGCCGTTTCTGCTCAGCATCAGGAAACATCTGTGGGATGTCTCCCAAGGCTTTTGTCATGACTGCTCCGTCTAGTCCTAATTCTCCCCAATTATTTTGGCAATCATGCAGTCTCCCAATGCTGCCAAGTTTGGAGGCTTCAGTAAATAGCAAATCAGAAGTGTAAGGAAAACCTATATATCATAAAGGCACTGCTTCCCTTTGCACTGCGTGACTCAGTGGTGCAGTCAGGGCAGGATGAGCTGTGCTGGGATCATCCAAGGTTTGCTTGGTGCCAGCTTCCAGTCACTCAGAATTGTGGGTTCTCAGGGAGGCTCTCCCTGTGCCTCGTACCAGGGGGTTGGTGTTGCCCACTCCAGGTTTGATCCTGGCAGTGCTGGGGTTGGTTCCCAGTGAGTTTTGTAGCAGTTCAGTACCAAAAATCGAATTAGTGCCTCGTTCCTGGCGCTGAATGAGGGTCACATGCAGGATAAAACCAGTGAAATGTTCTCTCTCAAGTTGTATTGTGCTGTGTTGATACACAACAGGGAGTACACACACAATATGTGAGATTTACATCCTACTCTTTTATGGCTTCACTAGGGTTAAGATAGGAATTGGAGCTTTATGTGTGTCCCTATTTTAACCAGAAAACAGATCTGACCTTTTGAGATTTTATTTTCTTCAGTGTGTAAGTGTATTTTGTCGATGCCTTCATTCTGACTTGGAGTTTTATTTTGAGTTAAGCTCTCTGATAGTTGTCAGTGAAGGATGTAGAACCATGGTTATGAAATTCAATAAGCCACTGATACGATTATAATAGCCTCAGCAAATAGCTGTGACACTCAGCCCTCACAGAGCTCATTTTTTCATTCTTACCTAAAGAAGTGCTAATGAGAACATTTTTGAGTGACTTCTATAACTTTTCTCTGCTTTCTTGTATGAGACTTGGAGGTTTAGTTTGGATTTGTAAGACAGCTTTCTTTTTTTTTAACAGGGAACATCAGGGACTGCAAGGAGAAAAATGATAGAAACATTTTGGAGATGAAAATAGATCAGTATTTGGCACTTCATGCTGCTTAATTAGGAAAACATTTAGTTCTTTTAAATTTAATTATTTGGTTGATGTAAAGAACTGTGAGGATTTTGCCATTAAAGATCTCATTGTACATCAATATTCACATTGATTTTTGGCGCAGTTTGAGATCGTGCACGTTTTTATTCCAGTGCATTCCTGGTGCAGCTCCACAAGATGTTGTATCTGTGCCAGTCTAATTGACAAAGGGGTCAGATGGTGGCACCTTCTGACTCGAGGAGATCCAGCCTCATGTGGGTCAGGTATTTCCTTAAACTGGCTGAAGGGTTTAGCAGCTGAGACAGGAAATACATTTGGTGATGGATCATCCAGTCCTAGTGCCATGCTACAAACTGTGTTAAAGAATAATCAAAGAAAGTGCCTTGAGCTTAGAATTTTATCACTTTGATGACAAAATTATCAGTGCATGCTGAGTTGCCTGTGTCACTTGTGTCAACTCTAAATTTGGAACTCGCTCTGTTTAAGTGGCAATAGCAAATAATTCTTTTTTTAACCTTAGTGGTAATTAAATCTTTATCTGATTTAATTCTGATTGTTTTAAAGCTTTATCATCTAAGTATTAATGCAAATTAACCAATTCAAGTCTTCTGTTGCTAAGGGGAAACACTGTTCTCTTACATCTGGAAGAAGATGGGTTTCCTTATCTTCCTGGAGTCCTCAGCCCAAACTTGCCATGATGAGAAAAACTGGATTTAATTTTAAAACAAATAATGAATGGAAAACCCCATTCAGGCCCTTTGATAAGTAAAAATAACTGATAAAGGATACCAATTGAAAACTGGTTTGTCATGAAGTGTATGATGGGAAGAAATTATTTTTTTTTAGAAATGAAATGTGATCAAGACCTTAAGCCAGGAGAAAGAGGATTTCCCTGTGCTGTACAAGTCAGGCTGGTGACAATTGCCACTTGAGTGATTTAAGGAGAACAAGGAGTGTCTCCCCTCACTCTGTTCTGCTGCCTTGCTCTCCAGCTGCTCTCAGCCCCTCCCTGGGGATGTCCATTACCTGTTTCATTGATAGGAGGCTGTATGAATTTGTCCTCTAGGTAAACACATTTCTATTTTAAAGGGTGCAGAAACTGTGCCAAGTTACAACTAAATAATCAAAATGTGTTCCCAGCTCTTTGTGTAGTTTTTGGCTCATTGATTTGGCCTGTGGTTGGCTACAGTAGATTTAAAACCAGACATGTGAGGCAGTGGAAAATGAGGGAATATCCTACAGTGCCATGGGCTGGCCAGATGATGCAACAGGTTTTTTTTCTGCTGTAAATCCTGACATTGCACAAGTTTAAATTAAATGGAGATTTCAATTTACATGTTAAATAGTGAGGATATAATGTGTAATTTCAAAATAAAAAGGCACAGATACATTATTAAACATAAGTATTCGGTGTTAAGGCTCCTGAGATGTTTGTCTAGGTTATTATTCTTCTAAGTTTAAGTACACAGTAGTACTTTTGGAATATCACTTGCACAGACATGCTATTTCTCTCTGGCTAATGATGATTTACCACCTTTTATTTTATCTTTTGAATGTCCAGGATAGTAGCATTGGCACACTGAAACTAAATCACATTTCTTATAACCTGTTTCATTCTCTTTAACAACATTTGACAAGACAAAGAACAGTACATTTCCAAACTACAAGATACCCATATGTCCTTAGGAGGATATTATGAAACTAATGAGGCACATTTCAATAACTTCAGTCACGTACTCAAAGGAGACAGAAGCAATACATTGACTAGTGAAGTACTTCTGTAAGGAAAAAAATGGTACTTACTGTGTTGCAAGGACTTTATGACCATTTTATGGAGATTTCTGGACCCTGAGATTTAATAATCTTTTTGATTTGTCAGTCCAGTGGAATGACTGTGCTCATGAATTTACTCTAAATAAAATTTTCTAATCATCCTTAGGAAAATTAGAAATATATGGCAGATTAAGGAACCAGCCATTCATCTGCTGGGTTAAACGTACTAACATGAACTTAACAAGCGATGTCGTCTCTTAACACATGCAAAGGACCAAATTATCTGCTGAAAGACTGACATTATGTAAATGTAACATTTGCTGGACCTCTAAACCCTGTGATTAAATTACTGTCTAAATTATTCTGCAATATGAATGTCGCCTACAAAAAGAAAAGCTGTAAAAGAAACGACTGTGACATCTTCTGGGTTTGCAGTATTTCCATAATGAGTGTTTGAGATGAAGGGTTTGTACCTATAGCTCAAAATCTTAATGAAATAAGGAGAAAGAAAGGGGAGGATGTGACGTGAGGAAAAGTTACTCTGCAGAGAGGTAAATTTATCCTGGGGTTTCCACATGAATTTGTTTAGCAGAAGAAGCATGGCTCAATTAAGAGGGGAATTTAATCCACAAATCAAAACTTGTCACTGGAGAGACGCTTCCCCCACCTTCCTCTGTGGAGGTGTTGGGTGATCAGTGGCAGGTAATCTGTTTTCACTTAGTGCTGTGAGAGTGGCACATCTGTAAAACAGCAAAAAATAAAATAGGGAAGAGTGTGCTGAGACGTTGCAAGTAATTATGTCCCTGAAAGGCTGAGTGCAAATTGTTCCCTGCAAAAAGCCAGAATAACCCATCAGTTAACTTGCACTGTATCATTAACTCACCTAAATTGTCTTAACTCCTGTTTCACTCATTCAAAAAATTAAGATCTAGCAGAGCAAATGTGCTCCAGCAAATGGAGAATGTGCTGTTAATTGGCTGCTTAGGAAGCTGTGACAGCAGCAGAGAGGGGCTGCACTTCTCCCCCTGGCACACCTGTGAGGTGAAATTACTGACAGCCCTTTTTGGGTTACCTGGCAAATCACCCACAGCCAGGAGAGACAGCACTCCCCTGAAACCCATAAAGGGCAGGGGTTTGCTCCTTTAGCATCTCCACAAAACCCCAGGTGGAGTCCAGCACAGATGGAAAGCTGCCAAAAGGAGATGCTCAGAGGAAACCCTTGATCTCCACCTTCACTGGCAGGTAAGGGTTCCTGTAAAGCTCAGCTTTATTTCCTTGGTGTGGCTTTTGCTCCTTGGTGGGGACCTTTTCCTTTCTCCTCTCTGTGCCCCTTTCTCAGGGGAAGGATTTGGGGAGGCTGTGGGAGGGAAGAACAGCTCTGAGACCGTGGAGAGGGAACACTCCTGCTCCCCTCTAATTGATAAATATCTAATAGATAAAAGGAGACAAATACATGTCCATTTAGCTAAGGTGGGCTGGTACATGGCTTTAGAGTGGTTGGTTGGGGTTTGCACTAAGGAAGATTGACAGGGCAGTGGGGGAGAAAAGACAGAATATTAACAAACCAGCATCAAGATGGTTTTGTGTGTTTTCAGGTTTTGCCAACCAACTGAAACATCCAAAACAGACTAACTCCACAAAAGTGTCGTGTAGTTTGCAAGACACCTTGTTTTGTTTGTGCTGTAGCTTTCCTTCCCTCCCTCTCTTCCTTAAAATAGGAACTGCAAATTTTGTTTTAGCCCATAAGGCTATCCCCTTCCTACAGAGATATTTGAATATTTATTCACAGGTCTTTATCAAAGACAGTCAGTATGAGCAGTGCTGATTGATGTCAGTGACTCAGCAGGTTGATCTGAGGGGTCCTTTTTCACATGGACTTCACATTTCTGATCAGTTTTGCCTCAGGGTTTGTTGTTATCCCAAGGGAAGCTGCTCCAGATCTCCATCATCCTTAGTGATACTTTATAATTGAGAAGGCAAGTTCCAACACATGGATACCTCTCCTTGTTTTCTTCAGCAGCTTGGTGGGACTTCTTGATTCTTTTTATGAATATTTGTGGCTTTTATGAACAGAAAATGTGGTGTGATCATTTTACCTGCAGTGTGTACTTGTTACCTTTTCTCAGACAGCAGCAAAGCTTTCTCTCATTGCTGTTTTCCTGACAGCCTTCTCCACTTCTTGTTTCATGTGCCAAATCCTGTAACAGGAGGAGCAGTTCTGTGTTTCAGACAGGACCATTTCATTCAGATCCTGAGGAAATCAGGTGTCTTTCTGGATTAGTTCATGTTTCCACCAGGCAATCGTGGTGCTATTTCCAGATGGAAAAGATCTCATTCCCTCAGAAAACTCACCTCTTCTCCCCATCACCTCCATGTGATCTTGTACAGTGAAATCAAGATGGAAAAGGGTTTAATTCATGTGATTTTGTAGTGATGGTACCTGTTGCAGTGTAAACTGCCTCTCAAAGGGGTGTGATGGTTTATTTCTTTTTGCTAGAGAAAGATTTTTTTCGTGAAAGGAACTTACAGTTGTCCTTCTGCTTTCCCTTCATCCAAACCTTCCTGGTGTGGGGGAAGAAAAGCAGAAAAAAAATAATAAATATGTTAATAATCATAGAAGAAACCTTCTAAACTGACCCACCTCCCCAAACCATTTACAGATTCAACCAAAATGCCATTTTTATGTTGAAACTTTCTTTTTATTTATGTCTCTTCCTCAGTGGCCCTTACTGATGTAGCCTGGTCCCTACTCAGCTGGGAGAGGGCTCTGCAGAGGGATTTACTGGTCGTAGCTTTTCCTCTTTGGAAGTGGAAATATTATTTTTTGTGCAACTGTACCAAAGTTACCTGCAGGATTTGCTTCACCTTTTGTTCAAAAAGGAAATAATTTGGGTTTTCCTTTCTCTGTTCCCTGTTCCTGTTTGGTCAATGCCCCATAAATACATCTGAAAAAAGCCCCTGATCTGAGCACTTCAGTTTGTAGTTGAAAATATGAGGAAAATAGGAAAGCACATAAATAAGTGGTATGTGTACTCCCTGTTTTTTTAGTTTATTCACATCCTGAAGAAAATGAGTTGCAAAGGTAAATAGCTGAGTTTAAATGCTTTGAGGATGAGGGCTGGTCCTATATTTGATTATCTCTGAAATATATATTGCTTTTAGTTATCCCATAATCCCTGGCACCTGAGAATTTTGGTCACATCTGGCACAAACAGAAGAAGCACTTCAATTTCTTGCCATCTACCTTAAATTACCCCAGGTTTGCACTTGTGTAACCGTAAACTGAACTTTTCCATTAATTTTTCAGCATTAAAAAGAAAAAGTAGGCTAAACTTCAACTGTTGCAGATGAAGTATTTAGAATAATTTCCCAAAGCCCTTCATAAATGTGACATTGATTCATTGATATACAGACCATTAGCAGTTAGTCTCCTCTGTTCATCTATCATTTCAATTATCTCTAGACTTCCCCAGGGTTTTTGACAAATGGGAGACAATTTGCATTTTGTACATTAATGACCTTGGTGGAATTCGTAATTTTATTCCCCCCATCTCATAATTATACTTCAGCATTGTAGGGGAAAACCCCACAAAACTACAGTGGTCCAGTTTTTAATTTAATTGGAAGCAAGAGTGGGACTGTTGAGGTGAGGGGGGAAAGGAAGAAATAAGGGAAAAAAAAAGTTTAAAAGTATTTTGTGCCTTTTGAAGAACTTTCACCTGAAGATGAAGCAGATTGTTGTAAGTTAAGCTTGGGGTCTGTTTTACAGGGGAATGTTGCCTCCCTGGGCCCCAGGGGAGCAGTTAACCCAGCCTAAACCTTGGCCTAAGGAGGTTTGTTGGTTTTATCCCAAACCAAATGATTTCTTCCTGGAAAAGCTGTCTCTTGGTTCCTTTGATAATGCACAGAAGGAATTTCATCAAGTTATCCCTAAAAAGAGAAAGAAGGAAAAGGAGCATTTCAGAGGTCTGTGGCATGGCTGGATGCTCAATAATCTTAACAATTTCTATTAGCAATTATGGTAATAATACTTAGTAATTGTCTATTCCTAACAAATTATCCTTCTTAGCTTTGTGTTCTGTAGAAGTTTGCCTGTTAAGTTAAACTATTAATTTCCTCCTCTCCCATCTCTTGACCCTCTGGTCTTTTGCCCCAGAGGTGTAATAACCAGGTCTTAGCATTGCCTGTGTTGGTTCACACCTTTCCTGTTTTTTAAAAAATAAATATAGAGAAATACTCACACAATATTCACACTTTTCACTGTTTGTTAATGGTCATAATGCAGGTATCCTGGAGAAGAGATACAAGTATTTAGTAAAATTAGGAGGTATAACTATCTAGTAAAATTGATGGTTTTACACTCCTGGGTGAGGCAGAGAGGCGGTGCAGTGTGGGCAGAAAAAGTGAAATTAATAACTAAAGTATCCTGTACTTGAGGAATGGTTTATTGTCTTACTGCACTCATTCCTTCAGCAAAAAACCTCAGGCCAGCTCTCAGGGTTTTGGGGTGTTTTGTTGTTTTTTGAGAAACGAGGGGACGCGGGGAAGGCGATCACTGCCTTCTCCAGGAATATCCGCCAGGTGTTTCAAACAACCCGTTGCCAGCAGTAACAGCAGCGTGGGATCTGAGATACCAGAGGCTTTGCCTTTCCCTTTGAACACGAAATCTCTGCAGTCTCTCAGACAACATTAGGTGGTAACTGTTGGCAACAGCGGCGATGTTGGGGGCGACGTCTGTTTCTGGCTGCATTTCCAGAACCATCCATAACGTTGTGGTGGATGTACTTTGCTCATAGATCACACTTCCCCTTTGGGCGTCACAGCGAATTTGGCTGCCTCTTCCATGCAAAAAAGTAATTAGCCTGGGTTGGATGTGAGGAATTTATTTTTTGATTGGAACTGAAGGGTGAAATTCCGAACGTGGAAACCTGAGCTGCAAACTGGCATCGACCCGCGGCGCTGCCGCGGTCCTGCCTCGTTGCTCAGGTTTGGGGGTGTTTTATTCACATAGCCGGAAAGATTTTGGTTTTAATCAGCGCTCAGGCCAGGCTGGGATGTGCTCAGGCCAGGCTGTTCAGCCTTGGATTCCTCTGACGTGCATTGTACAACTGTTTTTCCGCCAGCTGAAGAGCCGGCAGCGCTGGGTTTGAAGAGCTTTGGTTAAATGAGATGCTCTGAGTGGTCTGTAAGAGTGAGCTAAAGATCAAGGTAAACATATTCATTGATTTACTTCCTGACTTTTCTGAAAACAGGACTCAGGCTCCAAACAATACACGTGTCTGTGGAATATACTTGTCTTTGCCTACGTGACGTGTGCTGCACACAAGTGTGTGCTGGATATATATTTATTTTTACACAGCCTTCTGGCCCTGTTTGAATTTTTCTCTCCCTAGCAGTGTTTGCCCTTTGCTATCTGTTTTTAATTTTTTGAACATTTTCAATAGATCTTTAAAACTTTGAGTTTATTCCTAGTGCATATTCTGTTTAAGAGATTTAAGTTTAATACTTTGACTTTACTGTTGCTCAAAAAAACAGTTTGTTATCCTAAATCAAACAATCTTAAGGAGTGTGGTGTGATGTAATATTTTACTGTGGTACACACTTTGTTAATAGTGAGGAATGTGAAAATATATGTCAGCTGTTTGCAGGGAGAGAGGTAGAGGAATGCATGTTTTAAGGTGTAAAATGATCCTGTACAAATCATGTAGTAACTTTGAAGTTTTAAATTATTTAAGCTGATGTCTCTCTGCAAACATAAATGCAATTTTCTCTTTGGTTATACCCCCTGAAAAAATAGGGTATGGCTCTCCATCATAACCAGATGCCTGACATCCAGAGAGATTTAAAAGGCAAATTGAGTTTGTGTTGGGAACCAGAATGGTGAGTTTGGGTTACATGAAACTGACTCTTCCTGTGCTGGTATGAATTTCAGCCATGCAGGATTAACAATTTCAGCCCTCTAATTTCTGCCTGTGATCACCTTTGACACCAGTCCACTGGCAAAACTTTGGGATTCCATATTTTTGTAAGGAGAATTCCTGAGGCTGAGGCCTGTGCTGCACGTGGTGAGCACGTGTGTGAGCAGGGCAGGTCCCAGGTTCAAATGCTGCTGTCAGGCTGCCAAATTGTTCCTTCTGCAGAGTGTCTGCCTTACCCCACCATGCTGGGCCTGATTTATTTGTTTCAGAGGAGGGTTCTGTGCTCTTCTGCTGGGAAAGGCCCTGAGAAATCACAGCTCTGCTCCTCATTGTTAGTTAAAGTGGAAAGAGAAAATCCTGTTTCTTCAGTTCTGTGCTTCCAGCTTGTCGCTGGTGAAATCTGCATGGAAGTTAATGGTTTGTACATCTCTTTTGGTTTGTACCTCTTTTTTCAAGCTTGATGTAGCTCCAAGTTTAAGTGCCCTGGCTGAATTCCTCAGTGGAAATTCTTTCAGCTAAAGGATGCTCACCTGGCTGCAGTGCCCGATGAGCAGGATTCAGACCTCTCTGCAATATTTAGCTGCTGTTCAGCAGTAAATTCCACCTCTGACTCTTCAAGGGGCTCCCTTTCAGCAGGGACAGCAAGCAGTAATCACAGTAAGCAATAGTTAACAAGCACCCATTGGTGTCAGATAACTTGGAAGAATTCATAGGACAAATCAGGCAGTGGAGTCTCTGGGAATAACGACTTCCCTTGGGTTTCTTTACCAATTAAATTGATAAAGATTTAATCTTTCTTTTTTTTTCTTCCCATGGGTTGCTTTGCCCTTGACACACAAGATCAGTTTCTGGAAGGCACAGTGGCTGTGTCTTACACTTCTGTAAACTGAATAACCAGTTCCCACTTGTGTCTCTTGTAAACCAGTGACCTGGTTGTGTTTCAGCCACGCAGGGAATGTGACAGAAATGTTATTTTCTATAGTAGGAAGTGGAGTGAGTTTACATTTAAAGTTAGCACAGGATTTTTGTCAGGGCAGTGAGTAATTCTGCCCACAGAACTGCTAGAAAGATCTCCTAGAAATGGAAAACAAAAGATGGGAGAGAATATTCAGGAGGATATGGGAAGGAAGAGAAATTTAACTCATTTCAGACCATAGCAGAGGCTGTTTAATCTAATCCCAAGCTAGATCTGATGATGAGCAAAGTTTCAGATTAGACTGGCAAGGACAGCTATTACGAATAATGATTAATTAAAAATAAGAAAAGAAAATAGGATCCTCCATTTAAATATCTATAATGAATTCCTATTCCAAACTGGTAGCCAGCACACATCATCCTTTTTCTGCTGAGAAATTTTTTATATCCATTTCTGTTCGTAATGGTTCGGGAAAAGAAAAGAGAAAAAAGAAAAAAAGGTTTTCATTATTCATGTGAAAAATGAACTCATTTGCTCACATGCTTAGTGCTGGGGTTAATTATATTATGAAAAAGCACAGTTTGTAAGGAACTGGCTTATTACAATAGGAATGCCCTGAAATTGAAGCTGCCTAATTTGACAGCTTGCTCAGTCCATGCTAGTGTAACACTCAGGCTGTTTGCAGGTGAAGCAGCAGCCTCTGGGCTTGGGGCTTTGTTCCTGCACAGGGGACTGTGGGCAGGACAGGGCTTTGACAAATTCTGTTCTGGGGGTTCCCCCTGGTTTCCCAGTGTCACTCATCACCTGCAGCCTGGCCACTGCTGCATCAGGGACTGCTTTGGACCAGGGCACAGCTGCCCTGGGGTGGATTGAAGTACCAAAATCGGTTGTGGAATGCTTCAGGTGTCCCTTTCCCACAGTGTTGCTGTGGACACAAGGACACTCCTGGATCTGAGACTTTTATTCCACAGGTGCAGACAAAAGGAGACATTCGCTTGCTCAGACTGATGACTTCTTAGGACAGAGTAAAGACAGGGATAAAGCTGGAATAAACACTTTATTCTACACTTCCAACAGGACTTTTCTTTGTTGTCTTTTCTTCAGCTAGAAGCTAAAGCTGTGATTTTTTGTCCTTTCCCTTAATGTTTGGAAGCTGATTTCCAGATAAGCTGTTCTTGCAGCGCTCGGTTCCCATTCCTGCATCCTGCTGGCTCGAGCTCATCCTCTCTCACTCCTGCTGTCACAAACTCAGATTGCTGCTCTACACAGATTTGAGTAATATTACAGCAGAGCTTCCCAGCACCCCACGTTGCACGTGGTATGCCACCACTAACTTGGTAGAATCTGACCCATCCTTACAGGTTTTACCTGGAACAAGCATTTATTTCTGTTTGAAATTGTTCCTTCACCTTTCATGCTGGGGAGCCTCAAAGGCATCACCAATGTGCACTTCTGTCTTTATCTCTGGTTTTGTTATTGCTGTGTTGGATCACTGCCGTGCTCTTCATAACAAGCTGACATCATAAATCCCTTAAAAGTACAGGTTGAGCAGAGTACACAAAGTGCTGCCTTTGCTTCCTTGCTGTTCCTTTTTGATGCCACTGCTGTGGTCTCTGAGCTTGTGTTTGGTCCTGAAGATGTTGGCACTGGCCAACCCATGGGTATCTTCAGGTTATTCACACTTTTATATGACACTGGCTGTCACTCTCCTGCTCTCTTGGCCTGAAAACCTCCATACATTTGCATAGTCTACATTTTTTTTAAAATTTTATTTTTCTTTTGTACTGACAGAGATCTGTAAAAATTATTGTAAATGCTAAGCTTTCAGAAATGATCCAGCGCATTGGGTTGTTTTTTTTTGCTATATCCTTTTCAATTCAGTTCTGCTGACCTGATTTATAGATGTTAACAGGAAGCTGGAGAAAGGGCAGAAGCTCATGTAAATTTTCTTGAGATCCAGAAGCAAGAGAGCAGAGCTGGGGATAACAGAAAATACTAGCAAAGAGCCAGCCTTAGTTCATGACCAAGTGGTTTGCTGACTTCCTCCCCCAGGAAAGCAGAAGGCAGCAGGGTGCAAGGATGTCTGGAGTTCGAGGTGCATTTTGTGAACTCTCCTTTGAGCACCAGGACTTGGCTTGGCTGGAGTCAACCGTGGCACTTGTGCTTGGGGTGTAGCACTCCAAATATCAATCCAGCTGCTAAGAGTCCTGAAGCCTTACTGCCTCAAAAATGATGTTTGAAGAGTGTTTATCTGCCTGCAAAAATACTCAGGGCTTACATTGTGAAATCAGACTTGGAAAGTTCAAAGCCTTCCCGTGTTTGTATGTGCATAACCAGCACTTGTCGGTGCTGGAAGTCAGGTACACTGCAAAGAGACTGCATTTTTAGGGCAAAACCACTTCTAGACTTGGGCTTTTAAGGATGTCACTGCAGAGCCTTGAATCCTTTCTAGAAGGGTTCCATTTTGTGGCATAAAAAGTCAAAGCAGAAAGAAACTCATCTCAGCAGAGCTCTGTTGTGGGGAAGGTGCCATACAGCCATCCAGGCTTTCTTTTATGTTTTGCTCATAACCATCATAGCAGGGAAAGGCAAACACTTGTCTAATTTGATAAAATATCTTTAATTGCAGCAGCAGTACTTGAGGTTTGGGCTGGCTGCGTCAGCTCTGTTTGTAATCACAGCTCCAGCCGCACTCCACAATCAGCGCCAATTGCTGCCAATTAGCATCCACTAGGCTGGCGTTGCTTTATTCAGATGTTCTGGGGTGTTTGGTTGCATTATTCATACCTTGTCTGGGAAAACATAGTTTAAAAATGAGCACCATTACAGGATTTCATTGTACTGTGATAGACCTTCTCCCAGCTCCACCTCTCGGTTTAGATCTAGTTAGTGAACAGAGGAAAATTCGGGTGTGATCTAGGTCCTGCATTTCACTTCTAGGAAGTTGTTCCTGCTTGATAGGGAATTTTAAAGAGATCAGAAGAAATCAAAGTCGGTGTTTTTTCATGTAAGGGTTTGGTTTTGGAAGTCGTTGCTGCAAAATGCCATCAGTGTTCAGGACATTAGCAATAAAAAAGAAAAGTTTTAAAAAGTGAGCAGGCATGTACATGGTTATGGAGGACTGCCATGACCAGGAACAGAGATATTAAAAGGACTTTTAAATGCCACTTTCAGAGCTGAGTCTGGTCTGTGGTGAGGAGAGCTTGGGGTGGTAGGAACCATCTCTGCACCTGCAGCAGGTTCAGAGTGCTCTCTGTAGTGGATGAGCTGCAGGTCCAGTCTAACACAGCAGTGTGTGCCAGCATCTTGGGCTTTGAGAGCTTTGTGGTTTCACCTATTTAAACTTTGAGCCTGTATTTTCCCCCTACAGGATTTCATTCTGACTTCAAAGGAGTTGTTCTTAATGTGAGCAAGTGCAAATGATTGATGAATGTGGTTTTTTTTTCTTCAGATGATGATTTTAATAAGGAGAAATGAATGCTGGCTAAGTATGTTTAACAAGGAGCTTTATTTGCTTTTGGTTTTGCATCTAAATGGAATAAAATGAAAATTTTTAGTGCCACAGTAAGAAAAGGAAGCAAACCATGGGAGAGCCCCACGTTCCTGGGGAACAGGGGCCGTGCACAAACTCGATGCTCTCTGCATACGGGGGTGTGACATGGGGATAAAGAGGAATGAGCACAGCAGTGATTTCTTTAATTTTAAAAAAACCCAAACCAATAAAAAATAAACAATATAAAAGTGGAAAAAGGAGGTGATGACTTGTGGGAGCAGAAGGACCACAGCTGCCAGCAGAGACAGGGGCAGTGATGGGTGTTTGCTGGGAGGTGATGCTCCAGGAGCCTGTGCCAAACTCTCCGATAAGTTTGCTCCACTAATCAGGCGCTTGTTAATAATGACTCAGATTTACGATACTTCATAACAGCCCAAGAAGAAATATTCATCCTGCTATTGACTTTGTGGGGGAAGAAAACCTAATAAAGCATTGAGAGTGCTTAATCAATACCCGGGCAGGGCTGCGCTGACTATCAGAACGAGCAGCTTTGTTTGCTATTCAGGCGGATAATTTATGGTTAGTGCTGGAAGTGATGTATGTAATTTATGTTTTAGAGACAATTACTGCTCAAAGACAACTGCTGCAAAGCTTTTTGCAGGAAACCAAGTAAAAGACAAATGCAGTCTTTGGGGTGCCTGGCAGCCTGTCCGGTGTGTTTGTTCATTACGTTATATTTATGTGTAACGTTGATACATGTGCATGTGTGCTCTATGTTGAATTGTAGCAGTGAGTGGCCTTTAAAGTTCAAATCAACTTTCTCAGGTTTCAGGATTTTTTAGACATATGGTTTTGGTTGCAGACCATCCAAGTAATTAAAAAAAGAACCAAAAATAGTGTGTAAAACTTAAGGAAGTACTTATTTTTTGGATCTTCAACATTTTTTTAAAATTGAATCAGATTATTTAGATCAATAGATGAGAAATTGTGAAATGGGCATTGTGATTTGCAGACACTTGCCTATAATGCCTCCTTATAAAAGCAAATTGTAAGATAGTTGCAGTTCTACACCTTTGTGTGCCAGGCATTAAAACGTATTAAAGTACACATATAGGAGCATTTCAGGTGCAGATGACAAACTATATTTAGACTTTGATCCTAACCATTATCAGGGTTAGGTTCATTTTTTTTTTTTTTACCCAACAGCATTTATGTTTTCTGAGTTAGGAATTTACATCTCTAAATCTCTATAAAAGTCAAGATAAGCTGCCTGTTAGAGAGAGGAATCAAACTGCTTTCTTAAAGATATTTAACATTTAGATTCCTGAAATTGGCCCATCTTCATCATAGTCTCCAAGAGAAGGTCCCAGGTGTTATTAATGAAATGTTGTCTTCCCTCTAAATAAATATGTTGTGGTTGCTGTGACCCCTGATTGAAGCAGGGTGTGTTACCCTAACGCTTTTAAACTAATCAAAATCACCTCCTGCTCCGTGCTGGTGGGCTTTGTTCAGGCAGGATTGCAATAACAATGGGAATGATTTTAGAGATTTTATTCCACTTCAGTGATTTATTACAAGTCCAGGGAGCTCTGACACGCGCTGGAGTCAGCGGCTCACGGGTCAGAGCACGGGTTAACCCCAGAGCTGGGCACCCACATGGCAACTTTCAATGTGGCTGCCTCAAATAAATAAAGTTGCTGCTCATATACAGCTGATAAATGCAGAAACTTTAAATACTGGGTGGCACTTATGAGATCCCCTTTGTTATCTTAAAAATTAGTCTTTATATTAACGAATATGGCGTAAACTTGTTGTATGGGGAAAATAAAAATCCCTTATCCTGTAGGCAGTGAGTAAACTGCTGTGTTCCACTGACCTGAGCACACAACCTGTTGGCAGATTTAGGTGGTGTTTGACTTGGTGGTTTTCCTGCTGCAGAGCTGAGCCCCTGCTCGGTGCTGGTGGAGCTCTGGCCTGTGCTCAGGGCAGGTTTAATCCCTCACTGGATTTTCAAGATGCTGAATTGAGCTCCAGGTGGAGACCCTGCAGAGCTGCAGCCCTCACCAACAGCTCAGAGAGGAGGCTTCTGCCCCAATGCCAATACGTATTTCTGCTTTTCACACTGATTTTTCTTCATCTGCTTTTGAGAGCTGGTGATAGAGCGGGCCGCCGCTGTTAGATTTCAAGTCGGAATTACCAATGAAAACCACTTTGTCCAATATCTGCTTTTACATAAAGCCTTCATTTATTTGTAGGAAATCTGAAATCACCTACATTTTCATGAAAACCTGCTGAAGGGTTGTTTTCCCTGGAGCTGATGATGTGTGACATTTTCAGATAGAATAGCATTAACAAGAGCAGAGAAGTGAAGGGATTGGAATTGTCTTTCTCCATTTAGCATGTAGCTCCTAGGCAGGGTTAATTGGGCAAAGGTGGTCTGCTTCATGAAGAAAAAGGAATTCCCTTCCATATCAAGTATTTTATAAGATTTTTTGGAGAAAAGGCACCTTTTCACATAGTTCTATAATACCACAAGTGCTGGGAGTGTGGGACATGGGCACATGCCAACAATCCATATTTTAACATACTACTGGATTTAAAACATATTGTGGATTTTTTTCCCCCCTCACATGTATGCTAGACAGATCATATATAAAGTTAATATCAAGTTAATCTAGATGCAAGGTGTTTTCAATTATTTTTCCCATGGCAAGATTGAAGGCTCACATCCAGTATGTCCCATGGATAATGTTTTTGTGTTGCAACATTGGCTCTATAAATAAAAGTGAAACATTGCAGTAGCAAACATCTTTTTTTATTTTTGAAGTGCCTACAGCATGTCATTACAGATGGATTGATAGGCTTGATAACATTGAACTTTTGTCAGACCTAACGTGGCAGACTTGTTACGTGTCAGAAATTTTCTGTCATTTTTCTCACCATTCAAAAGGCAAAATATATTTGCAACCTTGAGTGACATTGAATATGGAAAGCAGACAGAAATTTATCATTTGACAGAATTGTTTTTGTTGAGTTTATTTTGACTTTCCCTTTTTTTTTTTTTTTTTCCAGTGGCAAAGCTGTAATCAGATTTTAAAATCCTGTCTACTCTGTTTCAGGAATATGGAACAGCTGATTGTGGCTTGTAAAAGCTCTATGACCCAGCCTTTTACAAATGTAAAACACATTCTTTATAACTTCACATTCAGATCATTTATTTTTGTGCTTCTTTGGACTGAGGCAACATCTGACCTTTATTATGGAGTTGCAGAAAACAGCTTGGCAGGGAGCAGGCAGTGGGGAAGGTCTTGAGCAGGAGACAGGACAGCAAAGGATACAGATGCTTAGAGAGCAAATTTTCATAGCATTAGGGCTAAAACTGGTAAGATTTATTCCTGCTCAGTGTATTCCTTCAAATGTGATTGCTCTCTAATAAATCAAAAAAAGCTTTTTTTGGTGTCTTAACTCAGAAATTAAATCATAGTTTATTTTATGATGATTAGCTTTAAATGAGGTGTTTGTTTTAAAGACATGTGGAGATGGAAAGTCGGGTTTTGCAGTATAAGAGAAGAAGTGGTGGGTTTCTGGTGTAAAAAGCAGCAATGAACTGCATGAAAACATTTCATCAAAAGATGAAAACAAATATTAAGGCAGAGACAAGGAAATCCTGGGCAGAGCATTAAGAAGGTAGGGTTAGAAGGAGGAAATGTAGTTTTCAGTCATAACAGCACCAATAGCTGGACCCACAGCATTTTATGCTGAACAAGGAAGGAAAAGATTTTTAATTGCTAACAGGAACACTCTGCAATCAAAGGAGAAACTTCCTATATATTAGCATGCAACAGCACTGTACACTTCCGAATGGATTATACCCTGGTGAAATCAAGGGAATAATGATGAGCTCCTCAGCTAGAAAGGTTTTATTCCAATATTTTGCTTCAAAATATAGACACTGGTGTTAATAAGTTGGGCTGTATATCCTGGGCCACCTCACCCGGTCAGTATTTTATGCCAGGACATCACGTAGCATTGTGGGCACTAGAGAATAAAGCAGCTCTTCCTTTAATTTGTTTAAAAAAAAAAAGAGCAAGGGGACTTTATTAGTTTTCAATCCTGTTAGTGTAAACAGAAGTCGAAGCTGTGGAGCTGGGTTGTTTTGTGGCTCATTGCTGTTTCTTACCACGAGGCACATGGGGATGTGGTGTGAGCTGGGGGCAGTAAATCCCTCGCAAGGATTATATTATGAAATACCGCGCGTCGCGGAGCCGAGCGCTCGCGTGCCTCCTCCCAGCGCTTGGAGGAACACATCCAAAATCTGTCTCCTGTCATATGCTCTCCCCATCTCTTGCCAAGGAGAAGCGAGCAGACGCACGTTCTTATTTTGGTGCCGTTTGTTTTTGGAGAGGAAGGAGTTGAGGGGGGAGTGTTTTTCTCGGGGAAGAGTTTCTGTTTAAATCGCGTTCCCGTGAAATCGAGAAGAGCCTCGTTGGCTTCACGCAAGTCGGGATTTGGTTTGTTGTGCAGCTCTGAGATGACTGGATTTTGTTTTATTTCTTTATAGCCTGCCAGTGTTTTCCAGTATCGCTGAGGACAAAGGAATTACCATTTTGTTTGTCATTGTGTTGAATCTAACGCTGTAGGGAAATGAGATGGTTTTAGTGGGTTTGTGCCTCTTCAGCTACACTTCAGCGAAAGTTGGTGTTTCACAATGCACTTTTCTTTTAGCTTTTTAATTGTCTGAAACCTCAAAAATTTCTTTTAACCTGTGGCTTTTAGCCAGGATCAGAAATGAACCAGTCAAGTGAAGCTTGAGCTCATCAAAGAGCCAACAAACCTCGGTAAATCGTAGTCTGTAACTCCAAAGGGTTGCAGTTGAACGGCTCTCGCCTCTCTTGCATGAATGTGAAATTCTTTTTTATTATTATTTTTCTTTACAAACTAATTAAATGTTTTTTTTTAAAAAGCCTCATTTCCCCCTTGGGAATGAGGAGCTCCACTAAGACAAACTGCCTGTGGTTTTCACAGTCGTGATGACGCTTATCTTCTGCTGCTTAATCCTCCTCCTCCTGACTTTCCTGCTGTCTCCCCTGAAAGCAGTGTGAGCTCCCTTCCAGTGCCAAAGGCCTGTCAGATCTGTCACCTGCACCCTCAGCCTGGCCTTTGAGGAGATGGGATGTCCACTGAGGCAGATCAAGACATTTGCCCAGAAATTGAAGCCAAGCCCCCCAGAGCCCATTTTTCTCACACAGGTGCAGCCCTGCCTGCCCTTGCACTGCTGCGTGTGGGACATGAGCACTTCAGAGAGCAGAGTGAGAAGGCATTTCCCAGGTTCAGTGTGCATGGAACCAGTGCAGCAAAAACCTGCTTACCATCCCTGTGAACAAATTTTCTGTTTTGGAAATCACCTCCATAAAGTCTGCTGTCTCTGCTCCTGCTCAGCAGAGCAGCGCTGCTGGCCTGATGGTTTCTATCATATTTCTTTGAAATTTCTTATGTAGGCTATTTAAGTAGTTATGTAAGTGAATGTCTTTGCTATTGATTTTTTTCTCTGCCACTGGCTATTTAGTTATTTATTATTTTTCATTTAGTTCTTTAATGTTCTTCATTTGTAATGTGTAAAGTTCTACTTTGCATGCAGGAAAACACTGGCTTACAAGGTGAATAAGTCAGGTGTGTAGATAACAGCACCTGACAGAAAGCAGGACCACAATTGATTTCAAATCCTACCATCTTTCAGAGGTTTCTCATCATCAACCCTAATGGCCAAGTGAGGCTGCTGGAAATGCCTGTATAGAGGTGTTCCAGAGGTGGAAGGTGGTGAGCCAGGTAGAGCCTGCAGCCAGAGCCAGGTGGGCTCTGCACTCACCTTCTGTGCAGAAGGGGAGGAGGGAAATCCCACCCTTGCAACTCTTAGAATCACAGAATCTTTTAGGTTAAAAAGACTCTTAAGACCATTGAGCCCAACCATTAACCCAGCACTGCCAAGCCTGCCCCTAAGCCATGTCCCCAAGTGCCACATCCACTAATGGTGGGGCTCAAGGATCTCAGAGGTGCTTCCCAACTGTAATGATCCTATGATATCTGTCTTTTAAAACCCTCTAGGGATGGTGAGTCCACCACTTTCCTGGGCACCCTGTTCCAGTGCTTGGCAGTCCTTTCAATGAAGGAATGTTCTGTGATACCCAGCCTAAACCTCCCTGGCATGACCTGCTTGAGCAGCAGGGCTCAGCACCGTAGCTGGGAGTCGCTGCTCGGGGGCTGCTTCAGGCTCCTGGGCTGTTTACCTCAGAAACTCTCATTTTTTCACATCAGCCAGACACAGCTGTCCTCAGATCTTCAGGTGCTGTGGTCAGTGCCCTCTCTTCACCGGCTGCTTGTGCTTTCTCCCGTCAGATGTCAACGAGTGCACCACGGAGAACGGCGGCTGCCACGACCGCTGCTGCAACACCATCGGCAGCTACCACTGCAAGTGTCCAGCTGGCCAGAAACTGGGGGAAGATGGGAAATCCTGTGGAGGTAATGCTTTGTGCCATGTCTTACTGCTGTTTTAAGGAATCAGCAGACTTAGGAAGGGGAAGGAAAGGCTGGCTTTTATGTGGAGCCAGCTGAAGAGGGTGTGCTCAGAGGTGTCGGGGGTGCAGATCTTCTCATGTCTGGATTATGAAGATGTAACTGTAAGAACACTTCAAAGGGTTGGGGTTTTGTTTTATTTTGTCAAAAAAAAATGTTATCACTTAACCTGGATTGGCTGTGCCATGTTCTGATTATGGGATTTCCATCATCAGTTTAAAAACTTGAAGAAAGTGTATACGCTTGATAATATTTCATCTGTCTCTAAAGCAAAATGGTTCTTATCATAAAATACACATACATTTTCACATTTCAATCACAATTCCACAGCTAGAGATTAACTGAATGAAAAAGGATTTAAAACCACATGCTATGTAAACCCATTTGTCTTTTTCATAGGGGAAATTTAAGTCTAGTTAGTGCATTATAGGGTAAAATTCGTTCTTATGCAGACACTCAGGTTAGAACACACAGTGAATTATGGTCAGACTTCCTAAAGGTGCTTTGGCAGACAGGGTGGGTGTAAACAAGCCCAGATGATGTGCTGACCTACAGTCACTACATTTTGTGCATTATCAGGTGCTGCAGAAGGTGGGTTTGAGGTAGCCAAGGTGTGCTGTACTGCGGGCCAGGGCAGTTCCTTCTTCCTGAGCTCTCCCCAGCAGGTAACGGGGATGTGCTGCCACGTGATGATCTGCTGTGCTCTGCTGTGTGCCTGGGTTGCACCTGCCCTGCATTTACTGCTGCAGTAAATGCATCAGTGGTGATATTTTTTTCATCTCGGGGCAGCTTTTCGTGAACTGTATTATCATCTTCTCACAGGACGCTGTGTCCTCTGGCTTTTCCCATTGCACAGTATCTCACAAATTCCTTTCTTCCAAGATTTCATTTTACCATTGTCCAACTGCTTTTTATGGTTTGTGTAAAACACTGTATTTCTTGCCTGTGGTCATATGATTTACCCTAACTTTATAATTTATGTGGCTGCGCTCCTTTTTTTCCTAAAAAATGATGGAATTATTTTCTATGGCAACCTATGAGTTGAAATCCACCTTGACAGTGTAAATAAGCTGTAGATGGTTATGCTATTTTGACTGAAGTATTTAATTATGGTCCTCCACGTTTTCATTTCAGCCTTTGGAGAGCACAGCCCAGGAATATCATTTATGATTCACAGATCCCTGCTACTTCACCTCTCTTGCCTCTTTGGGGGACTGACTGGCAATAAGCCCATGAGCCAGTGCACAGATCTGTGTTTTGATGACTTCTTACTGCTTTCAGTGCATGAAAGTTGTCCAAACCCCAAGGTTTTTGAAAGCAGGAGTCCTACTCATTATAATCCTTAGCATGCAAGAGTCATTTTTCCTTTAGACTAGTCTTATTTTGATAAGTTAGTCAAATTAGTGTTCCTTCTGCACAATTCAATTCTTACAATACGCTTTAAATTCTGGCATTTGCACAGTCTTTAAAAACTCAAACAGAGCTTAAGGTATTTGGTTTTTGTACGATATTTTATCTGACCAGGAGTTTCAAATGAATATGTTATTAGCTGTTTTGAAGCCATTTTTTTGAAATCTTCAGGCAAAAATGGAAAACCACAATGATCTGGAAACCCTCAAGTCACAGAAGAGAGTGAACGTGGTGGTGTCACTAAATACACTTCAACTTTTACAGAGGTGACAATGGCAGGGAGAATTTGGCTGTACTGACCTGCAAGGAGGCAAATTTCAGCCAACTTCTGGCCACCAGGTGTTACAATGTGAGTAACTGAGTGGTTGGTTACTACGTGAGGGAAAAGTGAGCACCCCAAAAAACTGCATGTGCTGCTGGAAGGGCTTCCAGGGCGTGAACTGGGGTTTTATTAAATCCTCTGCGTTGCTCAAAGGAGTTGTTTTTGCAGATGGGAGTAAAAAAGCTCCTCATTCAGGTTAACCAGTGGTTTTGGAGGAATAAAGTTTATTGTTGTTCTGGGTTGTTCTATTCTTTCTGCCTTTATAGCATCATTGTGCTTTATGTTACCCCTTAGTCTAAACTCAGGCGTTAAATAGATGTGCACTATTGTTCTGCTCCCATTATTTGTCTCATGGTTGGTTTTATTTCAGTGGTGCCTGCAATGATCGATCAGTGTATGGGGTTTTTTTTGTTGTTTTTTTATAAGCCAGGGTACAAATAAGGTGTATTGTTAGAAAAGCAGCATGGAAGTAGCACAGATTTTATTCAGCAAGTCGTTATTGCTGGAAAGATTGATCGTGTTTTTCAGAAACAAAATAGAGCATCCTTCTGACAAAAGGGAGAGATGTCAGGAAAGAACTGTTGGGTTTTTAAAAATATTTTGTAGCTGTTTCATGCTAAGGAAGGGAAAATGGATAAAGATTCACTAACCAGCAATGTGCTGAAGTGCACTGCTGTTTTGATCAGGCGTTGCTGGGGGTTTGTGAGCGATTTCTTTTGGAGACCCAAAGGCCTAATTTCACAGCTTGAAGGAGCTGACAGTGCTCAGCATCTCCACCTTCTAGGGGGTCAGAGGTGTGTGCAGGATACAAGGCTCCATGAATACGCACAAGACAACAGCATAAAATAGGTGAGATAATCTTAAAATAGTTATTGCTATAAGCTTTGATCAAACCTTCTCCTTGAGTGATTCTGTGGCTGGTTGGACCCGCCTGGGGAAGGGGATTGAGCAGCACAGCCTGGGACACCCAGTGCTGTGGGGTCTATCCTCATTCCAAGGGCTCCAGAGATATTTCCTGGCTATTTGTAGGGATCTTTCCTGACTGTTTGGGGGTTCTTATGGCAGGATATGTCATTCAGAGTTATGTGGTTTGTAAAGTCTTACTTCACTTTGGTGAGGGATGCTTGAATCGAGAGGCAGGCTGTGGTGAGCTGCAGGCCTGTGCATCTCCACAGAAATGCCAGCCAGAGCAGTGACCTGATTAGCCTTTCAAAACTAATTATCTCCATGTTGTACTGCAGCTTTCACTCTCCAGCCTTCATGCTCAGAACTTCAGTTTGCTTCTCTGACAGAGAAATATTTCCTGGCAGCGCCTGGCGTAGGCATTACAGATTGTGACAGAAAGCTCCTGCTTCCCTCCCGCTCCTCGTGTGCCTGATGGAAATGAATGATGAGATGGGATTTGGCTTTCAATCACTGCACAAATAATGTGACAAATTAATATTTGACATCTACTCATGCAGGACTGTCAGGCTGGTGCCGTGCCCTGTGCATCCGTGTGGTGTTCCTGGGGCAGCCTGGTCACGGGCTGTGACCTGCAGAAAGGTGTGACCTGGTCTGAGGAAGGGAGAGGAAATGGGTGTGTGTCCAACAGCTCCTTGTTTGTGGAGCAGAGGTGCCACTCTGTCAGCGAGATAGGCTGTGAAATGCAGAGATATCCTCGTTTCATATTTTATTCTAATGCGAAACAGCTCTACTCGAGCATCGCAAAATGCAGAAATGGTATTTTCTGAACATAAATACCATGTAAAATGGTATTTTAAATGGTAATTTTAAAGCTCAGTTGTTGGCACAGGTCCAGATCTGTAAGGGATGCTGAGGCTACAGCTACAAAAGCGTGTTTTCACACATGAATAAGCTGCAGAAGTCAAGTAGAAAAAGGTCGTGATCTTATGTTAACCTTCTTTGGTAAACTGTCATTTCTTATTTATATTATTGTGCTCTCATCTGTCAAGGCAACTGAAGGGACTTAGAGACAAGTGAAGTCCTGTGATTAACTGTTGATGAAAAGCAGCTCCTATTTTGTTGATTAGAGTGATGCAATGGCTGTAACCCCATCCCCGGGGGTTTGGGTCAAACCTCGGAGCTCTGGCAGGTTTCCTGACCTTTGCCAGGGGGACTTTGGGAGCAGAGCCAGAGTGTGACAGTGCAGGGCCACCACTGGTTACCCCACTAATGCAGGAGTCACCAGCATCACTGCTGGAGCCTGATCCCAGGGCGGGGAAACTCCCCAAACACCGTTTGTTGCCTTGGAAGAGTCAGTGGTGGGCTAAAAGGAATAGTGAGGGACATGTCTGAGAGCCAGGGAGGGCTTATTAATATGGTGACAGCATTTATTAAGTTAATAAGGTCTGAGATACAGCTTATTCCTGTCAGATTCTGGTTTTGTTGAAGAGAAGAAATGGTATTTCTGCATTTGGGATGTTTTTCCTGCCCAACAAATCAATGTACAGGTGTCTGCCATGTTCTGTGATAAATAATGAAGGACATAATACTGTGCACTTCAAGGGAAATGCCAAGGCATTTTTATTGTATTTATTTCATTTTTATTATATTTATTTCATTTTTATTATATTTATTTCATTTTTATTAGAACAGGAGGAGTCTACTGGAAGGATTCAGGACGTTTCTGCGTTATCTTAGGTCTAAAAGTTTCATTTGATTCAACACACCGTGTTGGCAGGCCATGACACTGAGGTACTTATTGCCAGGAGCACTTCAACAGAAGGAGAACTAGGAGAATATATTTTACAAAAATCAAAAACTACCAGCTCTTATTCCAGGTGCAACAAGTACCACACCAACTGAACTCAAATCTTACAGCACTCAAGTGAAGGCTTCCTTAGATGAGGTGAAACCACCCAACCCTCTTCATCTTTCTCTATTTCAAGACCTTGTCTTGAGACGAGGAAATAAATCCAGTTGCAGGAATTGTATCACAATTATCTAATTGTCTGTAACTGAATTACTCTGTCCACCTAACGTCTGCCTCCTGGAGTGAGGGGAATGGACAACTCCACCTCATCACCTCAGCAGATCCTGGGTGAACCATCTTGATAACTGAGGCATTTCAGGGTATTGGAATTTTACGGCAATTCTAAAAAGAAGAGGAAAAGAAAAAGACTTGTGAGAGGAGAGAAGGTAAAACCTAATTTCTGATTTTTCCAAGCTTGTTGTTAGTGGCTCTCAGGTATTCTGGGATTTCAGCTTGGGTTTTTAGAGCTAAGTCAGATATTTTCCAGTATTTATTGTTTCAGAGTATAAAAAAGATCAGCAGTAATCTGCCAAGGAAGAGTAAACATTTTTTTTTCTCCATTAGTTTGTACATCCAGAATACTGGTAAAGGCCTTATATTTGCAGTGAATTCAACAAGAAGCAATATCTGTTTTCACATTTAAATATTAATTATGTTTGCTCCTACCTGTCAAATCATTATTTTTAGTCATGAGTAAAAAGCTTAATAACTGCTTTTGATTTCAGATCCCAGTTGGTAATAATAAAAAAAGGGTTCTCCTACTCCTTTTATAGAAGGAACTGTATAAACTGAGATTAAGGATTAATTGTGCATTATAAACACTGTTTGGCATTGTGGTTTTCTGGAGACTGTTGGATTTAAGCAGGACTGAGTGATTTTTGTGCAAGGCTGCGGAGAAGCTCTGGGCAGAAACTGCTGGAGATGTTTTGCATTTGCAAACTTGATGGGGAATCTAATTTTATTTCTACTCCCAAGTCATTCTTTTGGAATTCTCAGTTTCAAGCATTTCTCTGAGAAGGAATGATGGCTGGAGGTTGTTCCTCTGACCTCCCTCGTGCTCTCCCATGCTGTGTTGGGTCTGGCTGGGATCAATAATTGCATGGAGCTGCTACACTCTCCCAGGCAAATTGTGTCATCTGTCTGCATTTGTCTATTCCTGGTAGTTCCACAGCAAAAAAGTGCTCCAAATAAGTAGCAAAAATTACAACAGATTCAAAATGAGAGTAACACTGACTGCAGCCTGTTGGACTTTTAAGATGAATTACCTGAGTGCTGATTCCTGGCAAGCCTGAGCAGGCAGGAACCTGAGCTGAATTTTAGGGGCTCATTCCAGGCTGGCAGTGGCTTGGCCTGGGTGGTCCCCTTGATTTTTTGTGAGCCCTCCCCAGCAAAAACCACTCAGCTCCACAACCATCTCAATCTTACTAAAATACATCAAATGCTAAACTCAGGAAACGCCAGCATTTTGTGTCTGTTTCTCTTCAGTCAGGGAAAGGACGCATTGCTCAGGCCAGAGCAGACACTTCCCACCTGGTTCAGAGCATTTCTGTGTTGGTCTGGGCTGAGAAGAGCAGCTGATGCTCTGGTAACTGATTTATTGTTGAATTTTAATTGCCCTGGCTTAGTTTCTTCCCGATTTCCGCTTGGCTGTTGCTGAAGTCTCCCCGCTCCTCCCTCACGCGCCGAACAAAGGCGGCTGCGAGCTGAACCACCCAGTTTCTCACATCTGCCATCCCTCGGGGTAGGCAGGCTCACAGTTATGACAGCTCCCTCCAAAGTGAGCACTGCCATTGAAGGCTTTATCCTGGATTCGTGTTTTCATGGATCGGAGCTGAGAACAGGCTGAGTCAGTCTGAAGTCACTTTTTAAGTAGCAGTTTTACACACACCAGTTGGGTCAAGGGTATTATTACCCCAATCCAAGGCTCCAAAGCAACACTCGAAGGAGTCCTACCCAATAGCCCTTGACTTTTAGGGAAGACTGGGACCACTTGCATTTCAAGGATTATATGATTATTTCCACATAATCTTGGTAAATCTTTTTCTCCATGGAGCTTGTTTTTTGGTGCCTAGATTTTTGCCTTTGAACGCTTAATTCAGCTGCGGCGTTTTAATAACAGCCTTTTGCATAAACAAACGGCGGAACTGGCAGTTTAATTTTCAGGTTATGTCAGGATTACACAGGGTTAGGTGTAGTGCAGCTTGTCACCGTGTCACACATTCCCTGCAGCTCAACTTGTGCCACGTTCCAAGGCAGCAGCATCTTTCAAACAGCGACAGCGTTGCTCGCGCCCCACGGAAAACTGGCACCTTTTCCCTTTGCGTTTCAGTTATCAGCTGAATTATTGATCACTGATCTGAAGGGGAAAGCTTGTTTCTGGGTGTCACAGGTAGCAGCAAGCGCAGGGCCCCATCTCCATGGCATCTGCCAGTGCCGCCCATATGGTGCCGGCGGCTCCCTGTGCGTCACAGCTGATTATAGACTCGGCACACGGATGGCTTCCCGAGCCTTCCAGCTACCTTGTCTTCCTCCAGCTCCACCAGCTGGGAGGAAATATGGAGCAGGAACCTCAGCTTGCCATTTTCCTTGGAAAGGAGTGTTTGTGGGACGTGCGGGGACAGTGACCGTCACCCCCACCATGGATGACTCCAGGGCCCCAAACTTGAGTTTGTGCTCACAACAAAGTTGGGCAAAAAAACTGGTCTGGAGAGATTTCTTTGTCCAAACCACTTGATGCATAAAGCTGTATTGATCAGCTTTTGATAGTGAAAACATTTCAGGTTCAGAAATATTGCAGTATTTGCCACATTGCTCAGGGACTTAATGCTTTTAATTAACGGAGGAGCTGTGAATAGTTAGATGAAAAGCATTCTAGAACTATGTGAAAAGCCTGTTATTGTCCAGATGGAAGATAATATTTGGAAATAATGTGACAAAAAAATGATAGACTGCAGTACAAATATGTTTTGAGATATTTCTAGGGCTCTGATTAGTTTATATTAGCTAGTTTTTTACATTTATGACTACATCTGAAAGGCAAGTTATGGAGAATGTTAACATTCCAGTGGGCTGATTGACAATAATTAGTTTATTTTGAAGGAAAGGAAAGAAGCACGGTATTGTTGGAGCTGACTAATGTGAATTAAAAGCCAGGTAATCTTTTCTGCAATTACAGAGATATAAAGATTGCTGTTATCAGAGAAGAAAATCCACTCGTACTTTTAAGAATCATTGTGTAGGAAGAGCTTTGCAAGTCTGAAATTGAGGCTCTGGTCATGGTCTCCAAAATTACACTTAGTAGTAATTTTATGCAGAAGCAAGACTTTTGAATACTTAAATTATAGCTTGTTTGTAGCAAGGTATTTACCAGCAAATACAGGCATCTTATAAACAGCACATGAGTCATCTTGGTGTTCATTTCGAGCACATCGAAAATGCAAATTGCAGCTGAATTATTCTTGTGTGGAGAGGCAAGGCTTAGAAAAACCTTGAATTCTTACTTTAAATGGAAATTGTGAGAGGAAAAATGTGCACATTTGCCTTTCAGAGGAGGGTATTGTGCAGGGTGGCTACAGCTTTCTCTATAGCTTTGCCTACAGGCTGCGTAAACAAGAGCTAACGGCAGATACGGAGACGGGAAAGAGCACAGCTCCTGAGTGGTGTTTGTGTTGCTCTTTGGGAGCATTTAATACTGTTCTTCACCAGGACAGCTAAAAGAACTCCCTTTTTTATTTTTTATTTTTTATATTTTTTAAGATTTTATTATTATTATTGAAGTGCCTGTGGATTTTATGAGCCATCTGATACAACCTTAAAAAGCTTTAAAACAATTTGTGATAAAATCTAAGGCAAACAGAAACCCGTCAGCTTCTCTGTTCAAAGCCCTGGCCCAAAGGAAGAGATCCAGACATGACTGTCAGCGAGATAGAAACTGCTGGGAGAGCTACACTGCATTATTAAAAGATCAGTAGTTTGATCAACATCATATTGGATTACTCAAACTTCAATTACAGGAGGTACCTGAGGGCTTTAGCTGGGATATATTAGAAGACCAACTTGAAGTAAACCTGCTGTTGTTGCCTCTGTGAAAGGCACACCTGAGAGCCTTGTGAACAGTTCCTGTCCCAAAAGGGATTCGGTGTCAGCAAGGAGTTCAAAAACAACTAATAAAAATTGGAGCAATCAACTGATTAATTTGATGTGAATTTTAATCTCAGGAAGAGGAAGAAAAAGGGAAGTAAAATAAATTCTTCTGTGCCTGGTGACATTATTCATACAAAGACAGGGTGAGAGAGTTGGGGTGGTTCAGCCTGGAGATGAGAAGTGTCTGGGGAGACCTCAGAGCCCATTCCAGTGCCTAAAGGGGCTCCAAGGGAGCTGGAGAGGGACTTGCAACAAAAGTATGGAGTGATAAGAGAGAGGGATATGGCTTCAAACTGAAAAAGGGCAGATTTAGATCAGATGCTGAGAAAAAATTCTTCCCTGTGAGGATTGTGAGGCACTGGCACAAGTTTCCCAGAGAATTTGTGGCCCATACCTGTAAGAGTTCAAGGTGTCAGGTTGGACAGGGCTTGGAGCAGCCTGGGCTAGTGGAAGGTGTCCCTGCCCATGGCAAGGGGATTAGAACTGGTTGATATTCAAGGTCCTTTCCCACCCAAACCATTTTGTGATTCATGATTAGGATCCAGCTCTGGAGGTTGGCATGGATGGGTTCCGGATGTGTTAATGTCACTTCTCTCTTCTCCCGGCAGAGTCTCTGCAGAGTCACACGTGATTTATGTCATAAAGGAAGCAGAGCAAGAAAATCTCTGTGAAGTCAGCCTTTTCTCCTGGCAGTTTGTCTTAGGCTGTCCAGGAGCTGGGATGGCTCCAGTGGGGGATCAGTGCTTGTGGTGGCACCTGCAGAGGCACCCCATGAACTGATGGCTGTAGAGCAATGCCAGGAGCCAGCTGTGACACAGGGACAGGAGGACGTGCTGTGGTCTCACTTTTGGAGTGGCAGGGGTGGAGCTTGGTGAATGGTGCCAGTGCCCTCCCTGTTCTCCTGGCCCTGCACAGCCTTGTCACAAATCACATCTGCATTTCCAGCCAGCACAGAACATGTTCTGTAACCTGGAAACATCAGATTAGGAAGGCGTTTGCGTGATTATAATTTTCTCGTGCACGTTTTACCTGCTGCGTGTGGAAAACGCTTTTCTCCGCATTCTGCTGTAACAGAGACAGGGAGCTCAGCAAGTGTGCATTAATACTGCTGCTAGCAAAATCCAGGTGCTCTCATCACATCAGGCATTTCTTCTTTTATTCCGTAACTACTCTTGCAAACTGCCGTATCCTGCCGAGAGAAGATGCTGATGGCCCAACACATAAACCTCCTTAATACAGCTCAGATCTGAGTCCACTCAAGGAGTTTGGGCAGTATCATGCTGTCACTTATTAAGTGCAGGCCCTTGTAGAGATCCTCTCCTCCTCTGCCACCCTCCCAGCTCACAGCAGGGCCCAACTGGGTTGTGCTGAGGAGCTCTATTTAAAAATTGATGGACCCATAACAAATATTCTTTCTGCTGTTCTGCCCCACATCAGAAATTTTTTCAGGGGTGTTGCAGTAGCTGCTGATAGTGGTGATCTCAAAGTCTTTCTCCTAAGCAAAAATCACCTAAAATTTTGATTGTTGTCTTTAAAACATTCCCTTCCAATTTCCCTGTTTGCAGCCAGCACATTTACCTCTTTTCTACTGGAAACAGTGACATTAACGAAGCCGGGTTTTTTCAGTGTGTAAACAGGTTTGGTTTTTTTTTTAGGAGCCCAAGTTACCCTTTTACCTGGTTTGTCATTCTTCAGCTTGTACTCCCTCGTTATTTCATGTGGTCATTCGCTTATCCTGGCACAGTTCTCCACTGAGAGTTTGTGTCCATCTGTGTGGGTTTCGTGTTGATGGGAGTTGGAGTCGTCAAGGGGGTGCAGTTGCCAAAATATCTATTAGTCTAACCCCACTGTGGAGGCTGGAAACCCTGTCACTCTTCCTTTTTGGCTTTTCTGTGCTGAGATGCTGTGTACTACACCGAGATCCCAAAATGGATCATTCTTTTTTGTTTTAAATACTTAGAGTGGAGAAAAACGTACTTTGTGAAAAGATGGAAAAATGGATTTCTTCATGGCTGTGTGAAAACATCAGAGTGTTGTCTGAGGTCTGTCCGTGAAATTATCTTGTTCCTTGCTTTAATTCTATAGCCTGGTTTTCTTGCAAATTGTCTGGTTTCAATAATTGCTTGAAACGTGTGTGTGTGTGTATATATATATATATATCTGTGTGTGTATATTTAATGAAGAATTCCTTGAAACTCTAATTAGGGCTGCTTGACTCCAAAGCAGTTTACATATCACAGGCTTACACAGCTATCAAACAGATGCTTCTCCTTTTTTTTTTCATTCAGCTGACATTTTCATTTTCTCTGCATATTTTGAGCACTGAGCAGTGATGTGTTTTGACTCCTGAGGCTACAGATGATATCAAAATGAGGATTAGAAATGAAGCTTTACCTGTCAATTAAGTTGTTAAGCTTGTCCTCCACAGTGTCTACACTTTGAAATGGCCTGTTTATTGAATTTGAAATAGTTTTCATTCTTGACTTTGTTTAAATTGAATGGACAGTTCTAATTATAATCTTCAGGGTTTTCATCTGCAACATATGGTTTGCTTTTAGAGCTGTGGAAGAGGGGCTCTTGGATGTTTATTGAGCTAAACCACTGTTAAATATCTCGTGAGAGAGTGGCATGTCAGGCATTGAGAGTAAGCAGAAATGGGCAGTACAAATGCTGGCCAATTTTCTCTTTTCACATCAGTCTGTCCAGGAGATTTCCTGGGGGACAGATGAGAAATGAACTGTGGTGGCAGGGTCCAGGCATTGGTGAGGAACAAGTCACCACTTTAAGTGGTTGCCTTGTGCCAGTCTTACCTTGAAAGCAATATGAAAAGAAAGAGAAAGAGAGAGAGAAAGGAAGAAAAAAAGAAAGAAAAGTCCTAGAGCATCTTTGATACATTCCTCCCCCCTCCAGAATTCAAATTTAATGAATTCAAGTTGCCAGGATCTTTGTCAGGTCAATGTTGTTCTTTCCAGACACCTGTGGCCCCCACTAACAGGGTTTCCCTGTTGATATCTCACAGCAATTTATTCATCTGTTTAGTCTCCAGTCAGGCCAGTGACAGGCCAGGAAATGAAATCCAGGTCTCTTAGACTTGATGGGGTGGGTTGACCCTTGCAGTGCTCACAGAAGTCTTCTCCCCAAAAGCAAGTTGTGGGGCAGCTCCTGCCATTCCTGCTCCATGGATCTGCCAAAAACACCATGCCTTGGAGATGCCTCTGTCCTTTTCCCTTGGAAACAGGCATCAGGAGATGCATCTCCTTTCAGATCTGGACATAAATATTTATTACCTAACACAAGGTCCCATCGATGACTCTGCTGTTCAACCTTTCACAGCGCCATGATTTCCATCCTTCGGGGTTTTCTGTGTAGAGAGAGAGGAACCAGGAGAGAAGTGAAACCTGGCCTAGGTACAGCTGGAAGTCCTTAAAGCTACCTTAAAACAGTCCTTAAAACATCTGAGGTTTTCCCAGGTACAGGGTAGAAGATGCCTCTCCACAATGGACCAAATCTCCAGGGAGGTCTGGAGGAAGGACTGACAGACAGTGAGCCTGGTACAAAAACCTGTGGTGGTTTAATGCCATTATTTCCCTTCCCTTCCCCATTTCCAGGGGCAGGGAAATAATTAGATAACTTGTAAAGCCTCTTTCTGTGCCTGCAAAATGGGTGCTGGTAAAAGTTGCTTTGCATTAATCCCAGGTGAAGAAATGTAGTGGAAAACTGGCTGCTCTGACAAGGGCTCTCCTTCCTTGCGAAATCAGCTCGCAGGGGCTAAATTGGATGAGGAATCATTAACCTTGCCTTTTAACCAGTCTCTTACCAGCCATGACGTGCTCCTTTTGGTTTGCTGAAGCCACTCCAGGAATAAATCCTGTTGGAGCAGCCTTGCCTGGGACACCTGGGAGCGAGGAATGTGAGGAAGCTGCCGCGCTCGGGGCTGACCCGGCTGGCTCGGAGCTGGAGCAGACAATGGATGCTCATCTAATCCGTGGCAGGGGCCAGCAAAGGGCAGAACAAATAGCTGAGGAGCAAAAATAAAAGCCTGGGAGCACTAACAGTTCAAAATGACCCAGCTGGCTCTGCAGAAGCACATTTAGCTATGTTGAAAGCTGTTTTGTGGAGGTGTTTTAACACCACGTTCTAGAAAACCACTCAAAGGAGCTTGTAGCATATTTCTGATGCTTTGTGAAGCGTTAAAAAAAAAAGCCCCAGACCAGGAGTTTTGCAGTTTAAAACCTCCCAGCCACCCAAAAACTGCTCTTTTCAATCTTTGCTCCTTAGAATATGTTTTTATTTGTATTAACTATTTATTTATTTATTTATTTAATTTTAGGCTTTGTTTTGGACCAGACTTTAAACTTGTACTTTCCTTCCTAGAGTCAAAACCAATGTAAAACTTCTTTCACTGTGGAAAAGATGGCCAAATATTTTTTCTTTCAACAGGAGTTTCAAACCCCCTCCAATCAAATTTTCAAACCCTGAAAATCATTTTAGTGTTAGTAAAAGAGAAGTGATCCTTTTCAAAACTTCTGCTGGAAAAGCAAATTATGGCATGCTTAGTAGCGAGTGCATTTGTGAGGGGATTCACACTGGTTGTCAAATTTGGGGCATTTCTGAGCTTGAGACTTGAGCAGTTCTGTGATTTAAGGGAAGCTGTGAGTTGAATCTGTTATAAATTTACTTACTTCTAGCAATAACAGGGGCTTATTTTAAGTTTTACTTTATAGAATAATTTCTGACTTTTGTGATCAGTTTAAGAATGTCTGGGAACCAAGCCTGTTTCCCTTGCTTCCCATGAGTACATAAATTATTTAATTGAAAAACACACTAAATAATGTGTAAAATCCACCATGTAATTAGTGGGGAAAGACCATATGATATTTTCACTTCATAACTTTTGTGAGGTTTAAACACCCTTTGGAATGTAGAAAAGAGAGTAGTAACAGTGTAGTTACAAATAACAGAAGGCAAAGCACTGTCATGCATCTTTGTTGATTTAAAATATCACATTAAATAGCAAACAATCAGAGTTTTCTTATCAGATGTATGGAATGATCTGCAGCTGAAGAGACTGGGGGAGCTGGTCGGGGCCAGAGAGGGGTGAGCCAGATTGTTGGAACTAATTTCCAAATCTGTGTTGGAGTTGAGCAGTTTATCTACTTGTGATAATTTTAAATAGAGCCCCTTAAGGTTTCTTGTTGTGGTACTTTACTTAAGATCCAATCTTCCCTCTTTCTCTGTCACCATCATTCCTGACTGTTCCTTGCAGTATTTCGTGGGGACCAGTGATCCACAGAGCTCCCTGGGAAAAGAGGGGTCAAAACCTTATTTTACTGAATTTTAAGATAATGCTGCAAAGACAAGGCCACATTTCATCTTTCTGGCCAGGCTTTTTTAAATAAATCATCATTGTAATTATTTTTAATTATGATCTGACTTTAAATCCATCAGCACAGGTAGGGGTTTGTGTTTCTCTGCTTCTGCTGGTCTCACCCTTTCTGCAGCAAGCTGGGGGATTGTGGTGGCTGGAAAGTGGCAAGGTTTGTGCATCATTCTTTCCTGTTTTATGTAGCATTCCTCAGGCATTCAGTGAAAAGGGTGTAGTTATGCTTCTGTGGAAGCCATTTGGGCAGATCCACAGATGGTGTGTGCAGGTGCCAGCAAGGACCCAGAGCGGGCTCTCACATCAGCTGGACAGAAATCTTTCCATCCACATGAAGGCTCTGGTGTTTGTGGGGTGGCTGATGCTCACAACAGTTTAGTCTCTGCCTCTCCCTGTTGTTCTCTGCTTGACAAATTGAAGAGATTTTGCCAAAAGCTAATTAATAAATAAATAATCCTGAAATGATACTACCATTAGGGTTGGAAAAGACTTTCAAGATCAAGTCCAGCAGTCAGCCCAGCACCACCACTGTGTCCTCAAGTGCCACATCCACATTTCCAGGGATGGTGACGTTTCCATCACTGCCCCAGCATCCTGTTCCAATGCTTTACAACCCCTTCCAGGAAGAAATTTTCTGTAATACCTATTTTAATGGTGAGGTTGGTACTGTCCAGTTCTGGTTTCTTTCTCCATCAGTGCCTGGGCACTAGGAAGAGGAAGTTTTTTGTCTGCTTATCTCTCAGAAAATACTGATTCTGAACAGTTCTCAGTCTGCAAATTTTAATAGTCAGGGGAGGGAAAGCCTGTTCATTTGTCACCCTCAAGAAATGCCACTAGCTGGGGGAAGCTCCTTGAGAGGCAAACCTTTGGCACATCATCTCTCCTCCATTCAGGATTCTCAAAAAGGAAGCTTGTTATTCCTCTGTTTTTCTTTTTTTTCTTTTCTTTTTTGAGTTCAGTTCTCTATCTTTGCATTTCTTAGTGGTCTAAAAAGCAGGGCTTTCTGTTAGTAGAGAATTGATCTGGCAGCATCTTGTTTTCTTTCTTCCTTTATAAAAACCATAATTGCAGCTTCACTAATTATCCATGTTTATTAGTGCTCTCTGTGTATGTTTGAGGAACTGATTGATCATAGCTGTTCCTGAGCATTTTAATAATGATATGAAAAAAGCTGCTGATGTGATGGTCCTGAATTCCAAACATGCAGTCACACAGCTCTGTACTGAAACAGGTTTTGGGCAGGGCAAATGGACTTTTGTCAGTGCAGTTCATCAAATCAATTAGGGACCAACCTCCTTGGTGATTAGCAGGGTCCTCAGACAGTGCTGTGGAGGATTTCACATTCTGGAGCTTCACCTGTGGGATCTGCTCGTGGCAAGGGCACGGTGCTGGCAGTGGGTTGGCATTTGTATATCACATCCTCGTTTATTGTGTTTGGAACTTGAGGTGTTGGGATGGAGGAAGGTTCAGTCCAAGTGCACAGCCCTCAGGAGCATGAAGAACTAAAAAAAGATGATTAACATGGTGACAAAAATATTCTCCATCTTGGGAACACACAGACTTTGGTTTGTATGACTGTTAGTTAATTCCTGATGAAAGGGGAATAAACAAGGACGTGGTAAGGTACCTTCAGTGGGGAATCCCCCATAAAGCATCCCTGAAATGTTCTGAAGGTGAGAAGGAGAATATCCACACACCACCTCTGCTTTGTTCACCCAGCAGTGTAATCTCCTTGGCAAGACAGCCTGGGGACAGCACACAGCTCTCATTTTCCCTCTTGTCTCCATGCAGTTGCTTTCATCACAGTCTGACTTGTGATAAGCAAGCCATAAGTGGCTTGAAATTCAGATAAGCATCCTAAATTGTAACTATAGAAAGTCGAGCAGGAAGCTGTTCCAGTTTGATCTGCACTGGAAACTAATCCAAATTTAATCACAGATACAGATACAATCTTCCATAATCCTGTGATGTTCTAGAATTGCAATGGAAGGGCTTTCTATTTCAAGAATACTTTTAAATATTATTATACATCTACTATTCTAGAATAATTTCATCTTTCTACAGCTATTCCTAAATAGAAAAAAACATGGCCACTTGTGTACCTACAACAGCAGGAGCTGTTGCTTCGCTGCTGTATTTATCCTTTACCAGTACAGCAATTTGAACATTAAAGTCCAAATAGTTTAGACTTTAAAAACCTTCAGATGTAGTTCAGGCATTTATATCAGTGTCTGCTTTGCAGACTGCTCCCCAGACAAAATAATTAGGGAATTTTTTCTGCTGTAACTGGGGGCGAAGCTGTTTCCTGGCCTTCAGATGGAGGAGACGTGGAAAGGCGACTGCGCCTTGCATTTCTCTTGATTTTATCTGTAGGATGTGAAGGAATCTTTCAGCATATAATCCTTAAAATATTGATCTTGCAGAGGAAGTCTGGGGCTGGGAGGGATCATCTGTCATCAGATTTGCTGTTGATGTGGCCTCGTGGAGCTGCATTTTTCAGCTCCTGGGTCTCGCCTCCGCTTGCTGCAGGGAGTCTCAGGCTGGGGCTGGGTCGAGCTCATGCACACAAGTGGTTTAGGATCTTTTATTTTCCATTGAATTGTGCTGCCTTTCAGCAGGATCACTGCTTTATGGCCCTCTGGGACGTGCCAGCACAAGGGAAACGCCACTGAGGGGTGCAGAGCTCCCCCATAAACCAAGTCACTCCTTTAAATCTCCAAATGGAGACTAACAAATATCACTATCTCCCAGCTCGTTTTTATTAGCTGGACTATTTTTTCTCCTTTGTAAGTGCCAATATCTGAACTTAAAACTGTGTTTGGTATATGAGAGAAATTCTCCAGCTGATCGTAGCCTATAAAATTAAAATATTGAAGTGCCCAGTGTTTGAGTTTATTGAGGTATAAATACTAGAACGTGGTGTACTATGTGGTTCAGATGCTTCCTAGTTCTATTTTTCTGAGTCTTTTTGCTTATTTTATTTCTCTGACACTCCATACAAAGAGTTTCCTGGGTTTGGTTTCATCCTGGCATTTTTCAGCAGTCTGGTTCTTAGCAGTATGGAATTCAACAAGGTGAAAAACGTTTTCTGTTTACTGTTTACATTTTAAAAAGCAAAATTTCTGTTTAAAAAAAAGCATATTCCAGATGTCTCTGGGCAGTTGGACATGTATGCAGTATACAGTCTAATAAAACAACAAATACAGCATTAGAATCAGAAAGTGGTGCATGTTAGCAAATGGTCTGAATTTAAACACCAGTCAACACCAGGGCTTCATTTTAGGGGAGGGAAATTCACATGTGAAGTATTAAAATTTAACTTCATAAATACATTTCCTTAGGAGCGGGATATGCATTTCCAAGTCCTCTTCCAGTTAATTTTGATTAGATTTTCTAAAATGGAATAAACATAAAAGCATTAAAAGATGTGTAAACCATGAAAGTTAAATGCAAAACAGATACAACCACAGCACAGATATGAAAGCCAGACCCTTTGTTGCTCATGTGCAATATGGGGGGAAATTCCTTCACCATGGACTCGCTTCCACAGGAGCATTGTGGACTTATCTCCCATTAGATGGTTTTAGAACGTGATCTAAAGGGCAATTAAATCATCAGGAGGCTTCAGTGTTGAGATGGGGGTTCTTTAGAGATGTCTGTTGCAGGAGGGATGCTTGGCTTGGGGAAGAAAATATCTTTGGCATTTAGGATAATTTGGGACCAGCATTGCCCCTGGGGGAGATCGTGGGAGGTGGAGTTGCTATCCCTGGGGACTGCTAAGGAAAGGACAGACAAAATCTAGGCAAACATCTGCCAGGTGAATTTTTTTCAGGGAATGGACTAATTGACCCTTATTTCCAATGACCCCATGTTGATTTTTAAGGTAATGGTGTCAACATGTCAATCAAATGCTATTTACAGTAGCCCAGCGTTGCTGAAGAGGTGCAAAAACTGCTTATGTGGTACTTCTGGAAATTCAGTTTTATGATTCTGTCTTAGACCTTCACCTGTTTGCTTAAACCTTTCTTGATCTTTGCCCATCATTGTCCATCATTTTCAGATGAAACTTTGCAGCAGAGCTCTCAAGCTGGTTTAATGCTTGTTTCCCTCTTCATTTGACCGAATGTAATCCTCTAAAATCCCCTGAAATACGGAATGCTACCTGCTTAGCTTAGGAAAAAGTACCAGCAGGAGCTCACATCATTTTCTGGGAGGTTGTCTGAGAAGATGCTCTGGCAAGTTTAGGTGAACACAAGGAGGAACAGGACACAATGTTTTCCTCCTCCCTGGAAGTGTCCAAGGCCAGGCTGGATGAAGTTTGGAGCAACCTGGGCTAGTGGAAGGTGTCCCTGCACATGGCCAGGGGGTTGGAATGAGATGAGCTTTAGGGTCCTGTCCAACCCAAGCCATGCTGTGATTGTAGGGCAGGAGACACAGAAAATGTAGCATAAATTCCTCACTCTTCTAAAATTTTCTCTTTAAGCTCTCTGTGCTTTACATGGTTGAAAAAGAAATGGGGATGGAGAATGTGTCTTTTTTCCATTCATCTCAGTTGTACCTGCTCGTACCCCCGAGAAGAAATAGGATTAAAGGCCTGATGCAAAGGAAACGTTCATACAGCAAGTTTTTTATAAAAGCCAAAGGTTTGACCAGCAGTTCCTACAGGCTCAGATGTGTTATCTAACCCTAATTATTCCCCTGTATTTTTCTCTTGGCCTCAATGAAAAAGCCATGTCACAAATCACTTTAATTAACAAGGACTTCAGAAGCAGAGACTACAGAGCCAGTGCCTGCAGGAGCTTGGAAAAATACCATAAAATTCCACTTTTCTTTGCTGCAAACTGAAGTAAACAACAAGCCAGCCCGAGCGCCCTGCCTGCACCGTGGATGAGCCAGGAGAACCAGGGTGTGCGTGTGCTGGGCTCTCCTGCAATCCTTCCTCACTGTCGCCGCTGAAGATGAATAGATCACACAGACACAGGTCGAAGTGTGGTGAAAAGAAGAGAAAGTTTATTTTTCCTCCCAGGATTTATAGTTTTCTGACCATGGCCAGGGATTGGAGGGTCAGGATAACACTTTCCCACTGGACTGGCCATGAGAGATGCCCATCACAAGACGTGTAACAGAAAGAATGTACACATATCTATGTTTACAGTTACTGTCCTGGGAAAGTCCTTAGAAAACTATGTTAGCAAGCTCAGAAGCTGAGTTTTCAGGGCGACATCTCACCCTTTTTGGTTTAACAAAAAGAAAAGAAAAAAGAAAAATGAACAAAGAAGCTAGCAACATTATAAACAATCAAAAGGATAAATAACAGGAAAATACAATACTCCATACAATCAGAAGGCGGTAATTTCAGGGTGATACCTCACCATCTCCCTTCCTCCTGCAGACGTGGATGAGTGTGAGGTGCTGAATGGAGGCTGCCAGCAGGGCTGTGTCAACACCCAGGGCTCCTTCCAGTGCCAGTGCCGGGCGGGATTTCGGCTCCACGCCGACGGGCGCACCTGCATCGGTAAGGAACCGCCTCGCGTCCTTCCAGCGCTGGCTTTTCCCCAAGTGCAAAGGTTTCTAGACTTCTCCCATCTGAGTTTTAACTAAATATCGTTACCCATCATGGTTCAAGCAGCCTGTGAGGATTCAGGTATTGCCAAATTTTATTTCATTTCAGGGTTTTAGTTTTTTTTTTTTTGTTTGTTTTCATTGGTTTTTTTGTTGGTTTTTTTTTATGGTGTCTCATGTTGTTGAAAATTCTTTTGCAGCAGGCATTAAGAAGCTTAGGGAGGGTCTTCATTTCAAATGACAACTGGTTTTTTTTTAATTCTGAGTGCATTTTCTTTGTGGCACATCTCCCTGCGTGTTCCAGCACTGCCCTGGGACTTGGTGATTTTATCCAGGCTAAATGATTGTGATTTATGGGGTGGAGTTACCCTGTGTGTGCTCGTGTCAATGAGAGCACCATGGAGCTCAGCCATGACACACTGCCTGTTCATGTGCAGAGGATTAGCAGCTCTGCCCTCAGAAATAAACCCTCTCTTTCTTAGGTTGGACTCTCAAGGCTGACACGAGGCATACCAGAGTTAATTCTGTGTGTTGTTAGAAACAATAATATGAAATACACAGTTCTTGTATTGCATTTAAATCAGTACAAAAGTCAAAATTTTGAATTCTGCAGAAAGGATTACAATGTTCTATCATCTGGGAAGAAGGAAAGGGCACCTTTTGTTTAAATTTTTAAACCTGATTTGAGGTAATACGGGAAGAACAGTCAGGTAGAGTCAGACCACATCTGCAGAATAAGTTCACTCAGTTTGGGCATTGTCTCAGTTCCTGCACAAAGTCCCTTGGTTGTGCTTAACTTCAGCCAGAGATGTCATCAGTCATTCCTGGTGTTATCACAGCAATACATTCACTGGTACAACCAGGACACAGGAGGTACCAGGGCTCAGGCTGTGGCAATAATGGATTTTTTTTATTTTAAAACTTACCCTTTTGGGTTTTTTTGGTTTATCACATACAGAGACTTTCAGTGTTTTGGTAATTAACTGCAATTAAAAATGTGATGAAGTCTCAGTCTTTTCTTGAGTGTCTCAGTTGGTGAAGGATTGGACAAGGAAACACTAAAGTGAGAGGGAAAAAAGAAATAATGTAAAAGCAGAGTGGTTCATAATTAACTAGAAGCAATTGTGGTTTTCTGTGAATTAAAAGAGAAATTAATCTCACTCAGATCAGATCTGATCTGACCAGGGAAGACCCAGAAGTAAAATAAGTTTTATTTGAGCTAAATTACTCCTTCTGAATAGTCTCATTGGTGGTGGAGTTTTATACAAAAAGGGGACTAAAGGGACTTTGGGGGGAAAAAGAGAACAAGAACTGTGTGATAAAGGCAAAAAGTAGGTGTTAATGGCAATTAAATGAATTTACTTGTGTAATATGTAAAATTTTCTGTGGACATAAAATAGTTAGGATTCCTCTTGCCTCAAATAATCAGAAAGCCCAGTTTAGCTTTGTCTGAGCTGTGAACGATACCAGAGAACAAGTTTTCATTTCATAAATGTAAATATTCCCAAGAAGTTATTCAAAATACTTCATACAGTGATCAGCTTTGTTTGCAATATCTCAGAAATTATCAAGGAGAAACAAAAATAAATCCTAAGATGAGAGACAGGAGTTTCAGAGAGCTCTGCTATCTTGATAATGGATGTGCATTATCAAGAGGCAGGATATTGAGTCCTGTTCCAGCTGTTTGGACAAGACACCAAAATAAATGGATATAATAAGCTCTCATGCATTGGAGAACAAGAGAGCTACTAATTGATGAGGACAGGGAGAAGCTTTTCCTATAAATCAGGAGTGCCTAGGATCAGGATTTGGGCAGTAGCTGCTTGTTGGGGGTGGAGAGTTTGCCCCTTGTGCAGCACCAGGTTGTGCATTCAGCTTTCATCACTCATCTGGTGAGCAGCAAAGCTCTAATGCACCCCTCCTTTGAGCTAGTGCAGCTAAGCAGAACATCCAGCATTTCAAACAGGCTTGGATTAGCAGTGGTATTTCTTCCATGGATACTTCAGAGGAGGTAACGATCTCTCCTGCATGCTGAGAAGGAAAAGGGACCACGTTCTGGCACTGAGCTGTTTATGGAAGGTGATTATCTCAGCTGCAGAAATAAGAAACAAGAGTCCCTTTAGACAGGCTGTTCTGAGGAGCCCAGTCCAGATTGCTGTTACGTTCATTCTTTCCACGTCTTCCTTTTCTTTTTTGGCAACTCTGTGTTTGTGGGAACAAAAGTGCCAAAATCATTTGAGGGGAAGCAGATTTTGCAGCCTGGATGGCTTGGAAATCTCCCATACATAAGGAAGTGGATCTATCATCTTAAAAGATATTCAGCCTACATCTGAGGACTCAAAAACCTTTCTCATGTGATTCATGGAATAGTACTGAACTTCTGTCACAAGTGTTCCAGTAAATCTGCTCCTCCTGCCACCTCATCACAGGATGATTGGGATCCTGACTAGTTTCTGGTGGTCCGTCCCTCTACTGCCACTATGAGCCTTAAAATACATGGAGAGAGGAAATCTGCTTTTGTTGTTCTTCCTGCTCTCACTGGAAACTTCTGCCCATACTCTAAGGCAGAGTAATCTGCTCATACTCTGCTCAGACCCAAAGACTCTCCAGAGTGGGTTGCCTTGTTCAGTGATGACCAGTGTGTGAAAGCAAACTGCTCAATTCCTGAATCCTTTGATGTTATCCAATATTTCATGCCACGATAGAACCCCTTCTCCTTCAATGCTCCTTTTCTTCCTTCAGCTTTTTGGTCCCACAAATTTTTTCTCAGCATTGAATTAATTTATAAATACACGTGCCAGACCAAATATTCACTGCAACCCTGTCCAACTTTTTTGTTTGTTTTGTTTGTAATGCCTTGATTATGTTAATGCAACGAATTCGACTTCGCTGGAGTTGAACCAGATGGTATCTGAAAAGCTGAAACTCAGAAAGAACATGTTTATTGTGGTATCAGGCTGTGGGTTTGGATTGTTGTAAATTCATTGTCTTCAGTGGAATTTATTCCTGTTTGAACTCCTGGAAGTGAAAACAGGGCACAGCCGTTAGACCCTGATTCATCTCTGGTGCCAGCTGTTACCTTTGATGTCTGCTTTATCAGGAGAAGCTGTTGAGGTGCAGGGTTTTTGATGGAGATTTTAGCACACTAAGGCTCTTAATAGAGAAAGTAACAAAGAAAATATCTCTACAACTCTATAATCTATGTTTCTCAACATAAATATAAGCCCTGTACATCTGAAGTTACATTTCTCGTCATTGCCAAAGTTGGATTTAAGGTGATGGAAAACATTGCATGTTCTAACCTTATAGTTGCTGTGCATGTATCTAACCATGGCTTCAGACCCAGCTCTTCGTAAAAATATCACCTTTATTGTAAAAAATAATGGGTTAAGAAATGTGTGTTTCTTAGCTGTTATCAGGGGCCACAGGAGAGCGGGAGAGGGACTTTTTACAAGGACATATTGTGTCAGGACAAGGCAAAGAGGCTTTGAATTGACAGAAAGCGGGGTTAGATTGGATATTGTGAAGGAATTGTTCCCTGGGAGGGTGGGCAGGCCCTGGCACAGGTGCCCAGAGCAGCTGTGGCTGCCCCTGGATCCCTGGAAGTGCCCAAGGCCAGGTTGGACAGCCTGGGACAGTGGGAGGTGTCCCTGCCATGGCAGGGGGTGGAATGAGATGAGTTTCAAGATGAACCCAAACCGTTCCATGATTCTGTGATCCTTTGTGTTTCTCACCTGGTGTCTCCCACCAGATGTCCCCTCCCTCTCTGGGCATCACCTGACATCATCCCCAGCCTGTCTGGAATCCACGTCAGGGCTGGATTTCTACCAGATTTCGAGAGTAAATCTTTGGAAGTGAATGTCAGGCCATATTTCTGCCTGTGGAGGTGCTCAGGCCTCCAGCCACGAGTCCCTTTGTGACAGATGGAGTCAGACCCACGAGGTGCCAAGTCTCTCCCTTTCTCTGATCAGAGACGTGTTGCTGGCTCCTGGCAGCCACCAGCACAATTCATCCTGGCCTGTCCCTGGAGGCTCTTCTCCTTCAGTCTGGCACCTCCTCTCAGGGATCCAGCTGATGCTCAGCAGCAGCGTGACAAACCTGCCCTCGCCGCTCCAGAGCAGCCCCTGGCTCCCTGGCCACCGGCAGAGCCACTCACCAAATTGGGATGCAGGATTTCACACCTGTCCCCTCCCACCTTCAAATCCTCCACAATTCTCATCATAACAGGTTGCTGCTTATCTCCCCTTGCATCCAAGTTGGCTCGTGCCCAGAAACCGAGGGAGAAAATGGCACTTATAAAAGCCGACGTGTATATTCTGTCACTTGGATTTAAGATGTTTCTTGTCTTCTGAAATATTTTCATCTTATTTGAATATTCTTGCTGCAAAACAGGTCTTTGGATACAACTGTGCAGGGAGCTGGAAGCTCAGGGTGTATGGGGTCTGCTGGCTCCTGTGTAACATGAGGCTGCTTTCGAGTTCTGTCTCTGACAGGGCAGAAGGTTTGTGGGCACAGGTGGAGATCAGAAGCCAGGGTCAGCTTCCTGTGCAGTGAGGTGCCTCCTGCCGTGTGTGCAGCCAGGAGAATCTAAAAATTTGCTTTTCTCTTCACCTTTTTAGCACATACTTGACTGCACAAACTCGGTGTTTGCTAATTGGTGGCATAGGGTGAAACAAATCCTGTAGAAGGTTTTGCAACTAACATTTACTAATGTCCATTACAGATAAAATGAAGAAATATGAATATTGCTAAAGTTAGCATCAACAAATAAATATCAAAGCTCTTTGCTAACTTCATTAAGTTCAGAGTTTGGTACATTCCATGAAGGAACAAAGAGTCTTTCCAGCTCCTCATAGAGAATACAGAATCCCAGAATGGTTTGGGTTAGAAGGGACTTTAAAGCCCATCCAATTCCACCCCTGCCATGGCAGGGACACCTTTCACTGTCCCAGGCTGCTCCAAACCCTGTCCAGCCTGGCCTTGGGCACTGCCAGGGATCCAAGGGCAGCCACAGCTTCTCTGAGCACCCTGTGCCAGGGCCTCCCCACCCTCAGAGTCAGGAATTTCTCCCTAATACCTAATTTAAATCTCTCCATCCTGCATCCCTGCTGTGGAAATGCATCTCGATGCAGCCATGCACACACACTTCCATCAGCACAGCACAATAGCAGCACCAAACCATCACTCTTATTTTTACATGCAGCGTGTGAATAGGTGTGGATGTGTGTTAACATGTTTTGTCAGGAGGAGAAATGTTTCTCTAAAGGCCAGGGATATGTGTTGAACAAAAAAGAATATTAACTTGCTTGGGTGAAAGAAGCAGCATCTTTAAAGATCTACAGAGGACCCTCTGTTCCTCTGGTTTGCTGTGTGAGTCTGTTCTGTAGAGCTTGTGGCTTCTGTTATTTGAATTTTTTATTTATGAGGCTGAGGAAATCAGCCTGAAAGACAATTACTATTTTTAATCAATGAAAGCAAGGAAAGAAAAAGATAATCAATGGGCAAGTGCCAGCAGGGCTGTTCTTTTTTCCTCTCCTCGCCTCGGTGGATTGGCAGTGCTTTGGTGCTGTCAGATCAAAGGGTGCTGTGCTTCAGTCAGCTTTACAGCCCTTAGATCTCACCTGCTTCCCCCTGGAATGAGGATTGCCCTGGTGTGGGACACGGTGTCAGCCCAGCTCTGTGAGCACAAGGGAGGGCAGTCACTCCAGGGTGGGGACAGCTGCATTTGTGAAAGCTGCTCAGCGAGGTTCGCCTGGTTTTGCTGTCATTTATGGATTTAAAATAGGAAATAGGTTCTCCCAGGTTGTTGATGTGCATTCCTTCACTGCTTCCTTGTCTCCAGCTGTCAATTCCTGCAGCATTAACAACGGGGGCTGTGAGCAGGACTGTGTTCAGCTCAGTGAGGACCACTACAAGTGCCAGTGCCAGCCAGGCTACCAGCTGAAGACAGATGCCAAGTCCTGTCAAGGTGAGTCCTGTGCTACCTGCCTGAAGACACACAGTAAAGGCAATTTAAAAGACCCCAGGATGATGTTTTGGGTCACTGTGTTCATTCCTATTTTTCCCTGTGGGCCAAAAGCAGCTTTGGTTATTACTTATTAACAGGATTTAAAAAAGCATGTGTTTGAGGTGTGAAGTTCACTTTGAATCACAACTTTGAACAAGATTTTGGCCTCGTAGATCCCTGGCTGTTCCCTGCACAATGATGGTGATGACATAGGTTAGGAACTTAATCGTGATTTAATTCTAACATTTTATTGCTCATCAAGTTGTATATAGAGTTGGCCTGCATTACATGTTTTATTCTACAAAAGGTCTTCTCTTTACCTCCTTTTGGCTTATCAAAGTCTGATTCATTCATCCTCCCCTTCAGGTTTCTAAGCACTCTCTCAAGCAGAACAGCAATGCTACCTTTGGGTTTGATTGTTGCTTTTCTTTTCTTGTATATCTTAACATATTCATCAGTTTTGAAGGCAGCCCCCCCACTCCCCAACATGAGCACACACACCCTTGAACATGCCAGAGAAAGATAGGGCCAAATTTATGGATTTATTGAGCTGAAATTCCTGTCACAAAACCGTTTCCATATGGCTCCTCTTCTGCTCGGAGATTTTACACGCTGTGGATGAAGTGTAAGTAAATCCTGCTGTTCAGATGGCTCCCAGCTCCTGCTGGGTGCACAGAACTCTTCCCCTTCGGTTTGGGCCTCCCCAAATCCTGCTCTCTGTGGGGGCTGCACCTCAGGGAGCACCCACAGCCTGGTGGCCTCTCTGTCTCTCATGGGGTGGCCACCTTTTGTCCCTGAGATTATCAGAAAGAGCCAGAAAAGGGGAGCTTTAGGGAGCAGGGGGTGTCAGAGACCTCCCTCCACGGTTCTCCATCCCGTGTCCAAACCTCTGCAGATGTGTCTGGCCAGCTGGCTGTGCACAGCCTGCACAGGACTTTGGGGTGGGCTTTCTGGAGTGGTGGGACAGAGGTTGGGTCAGAGGGGTCTGAGTGTGGCGGTGCCAGGTGGGGTGGGAGCTGTCCTGGAGTGGTCACGGCACAGTTCAGGCTTCCATGGACCACTGATGCTCTGTCTCAGCTGGAAACCCTAAAGGGAGAGCTTTTGACACCACTGTTCACCCCTTCACATGGTGAGGCTGAAGAGAGTTTGTCACCAACCCGTAATTACAGAACACTGGAGAGGGGATGGTCAGCCTTGTCTGCAGGTGTGGCATTACCTGGGTGCCTGCTCACCCCTGGTGTGTTTGAATCAAAGTGCAGCCCTCCCCAGGGGGGCAGCTGTGCTTGGGGGGAAGGAGGATCTGTCTTGTAAGCAGAGCTCAGCTTGCAGAATGAAAACTGAGTAGGATGATTTCCCCCCCATAAATACCTCGGTGAATGAATGCCTGGGAGAGAAAAGTGCTGGGTAAGCCCATGGACAAGATTTTTACAGGAACAAATGCGGGTGAAGTGGTCATGAATGCATTTGGGTTGTCAGTTCAGAGATATTTTAGGTAGAAGAGGTGGGAGGAGGTGAATCTGGCTGGTTTTTTATTGTCCAACCAAAACATAGCTGCTGGAGTCATGGTTTGGATGGAGAAACCACAGTGAGTGTTTGCCACAGCAGGTGTAGGTGTTGTGCAGGTGTGGATTCATCCCTGGGGACTCCTTGGGAGTTAATCCTGCACCCACAGCCCTGGAAAGCCTTAAACAGGCAAGCCTGGCAGTTTTGCTGTTTACCACTGGATATTTTCTCCAGTGTGAAGTCATGGTTGCTGTGAACAAGAAAATTAATTTGACAAGGCCCAAAGCTCTTTTCTTTAGATGCTCTAGAGGTCATGGCAGACAGGACTGGAGATCCTGTTCTTTACAGCCTTGTAGTGAAGGTCTGGAAGGTCATCCTTGGAAATGTCCAAGGGCAAGCTGGATGGGGCTTGGAACAACCTGGGATAATAAAAGGAGTCCTGCCCGTGAGCTTTAAGGTCCCTTCCAACCCAAACCATTCTGGGATTCTGTGTCCTGAGGCACCTGGGAAATGAAATGATGCCAGTAAATTTTTCACCATGGTATTTAACAGCTTGGAGTAGAGCTTTGTAGGATGGAGTCTGTTATCTAGTAAAGTTATTAAATGAACCAGTAAGAGGCAAATGTGTGAAAAAAGAACACTAATGAGTTATTTCTGGCTTTTCCTGAAACCTGCTTCTAACAGGAGCATACATATCACTGGAAAGCAAGTCAATCACTGATTGCCTTATGTCCTGAAGATCTTTCCTTTACATACTTACCTCATCCAAGGATTTCCAAGGCTGCTATCTTTATTTGAATTACTATGTTTTGCTAACGTCTACCCTGTAATTTGTTGTTTGCCTGTTGTCATGTCACAGAGCATTACAAGCTTTACTCCGTGCTGTAATCATTCTCAAATTAAAGCTTTAGCTGCTCTGAAAACCTTCATAATATGCAGGTTTAACAGATGCTGTTTGATAGTGATTTCATTTAATTTACTCAAATAGAAAAGGAATCGGCAAATAACTCAATATTTCATATCAGCAAGGAGTGAGTTCTTGCTTGGAGCTAAATCCTTTGTAGACCGCAAATTGTCGAGCTGCAGAGCCAAGTTGTCAGCCTTGGAAGTGTCATGCACGATGAAGTGCTGCTGTTCCTTGGAAACCTATTTGCAACCTATCGTGTCAGAAGTCCAATTTCAGTTCTACATCCCTAACCATGCCTTTTTTTTTAAATTTTATTTTATTTTTTTTTTTTAATACTGTCAAGTCAAACTCAGCCCTGCCGACTGGAACGGTTTGTGTGTCGTGTGTTCTCGAGATGGCAGGAGGTGACATGAGGGAGTTTGAGGGTGTTCTGTGGCAGCTTCCTCCTTTACCAAATGGTGGCACAAAGTGACACTTGGCTGCACAGAGAAGTGACAGAAAAAAAGCCCTGTCCCATATTTAAATCCACATGAAGCAGAGGTTTTTCTCTCCCATTCCCTTCTCATGTGCAGTCAGTGGAAGAGCAAAGCAGCCAAGTCCAGAGCAAAACTCCTTCAGCCCCTCCCCAGGGCTCCTCAAACCCTGACCCCAGTGTTGTTGAGCTGATGGTGACTTTCCTCTGGGGCTCTGAGAGAAGATGGCTTACACAGAGCAGGGGCTGGAGGCAAGTGAGGAATATTGGTCATCAGTCTCAAATCAGACAGTAATTAGTAAAATGCTGAAACTGAATTAGAGCTGTAAAGAAATAGGTATAGCTTTTAAGAAGTTTTATTCAAAGTCAAGCAGAACTTTAAAGGATACATTTTCAAGGTGTCCTCCAAATTTACCTGTGCAGTGTTATCCACCAGAATTTCGGTGTAATGAGTTTTCTACAAAGCAAATCCTCAGCCTGGTGCAGAATGTCAGATCTCAACCCAAGTCAGACCTGTCTGAAAAGTCGTGCTGGGTCTATTTTGGGGTGTTCCAAGTCTCTGTGGGGGCAGTACGCTTCCAGCAGGTACATGTTCCAGAAATAAACCCATAAAACACAGTGAAAGCTTCGAGATGGAGGCTTCTGTAGGCATTTCATGAAAGTTTTTCTAAGTACTTGCTACTTAGAGCAGCTTATCCTTGAAAAGGTATGTTATTGTTCAAGAGGGGGAAAAAAGCCTTGATGTACAACATGAATGGCATATGTTTATAGACTGAAAGATGTCTTTGGGGGTTCTTCAGTGTTTATTTCCTATCGAGCCTTTTAAATATTCATTGTTTTGTGGTGAACTCCATCATTGCATGTGTTTATGGATTCACACATACTGGAGTGCTAATTGCTGTTGTTTAGAGAGAACTCTTGAAATCTGTTCAGGTACAGCAAAATAACAATAAAATGTACTTTTTTGTCCTACTTCCAATGTAATACAAGCTTGGTTTCCTGCTGTTTAAAGCCTCGTTGCTGCTCTGTGAAAAATGTTGTCCAGCAACAAAGAACATCCAGAAAACAGCAGCTGTACTCACCAGCTGCTGTCACATTTTTTTTCCCCAGTCTAATCTCTTAGAGCTACTTCGTTGTTAGTTGTAACAATGGCAGGTAAGACTATTTCCAGGCAAAAAGTGACCTTTCAGTTGACAGTGTGCTCTAATTGGTTTCAGTGATAGACCCCTGCACAAGTGGGAATGGAGGATGCTCACAAATCTGTCAGAACGAGAGAGGAATTGCAAAATGCGGGTGTCATCCAGGGCATTCTCTTTCCGGAGACAAAAAGTCCTGTTTAGGTAAGAAACTCTGGAGTCTTTATTGTGAAGAAAGTTATTCATCAGTGCTCTGGCTTACTGAGCTTAGTGAGTGGAAAGGGATATGTTATACAAATACGTGTGTGCATTTTGAAACAGCGTTTCTCTCTGTGATGTTCACATCAGCCCACAGTCTTGAAGGACTTTTTTAGTGGTGACAATTCCTCTGTGATCTCCTAAGTCATGCTTTCTAGCAACTGGGTTTGTGAATGCTGTAGTGTTATTCTTGCAGGGTCCCTTTAAAATAATGTCCCAGATACAGCTCCTGGAAAATTGGTTCAAGTAAAACTCTGAACCAGGTCACTGAAAACTATTCAGAATTCAAAGGGCTTTTTAGCTGGAGAACTGTTTCCATATTAATGGAGAAACTACTGTGAAGGAAGAAACCATGATGTGTAAGATTTCCAAAGAGGGGAGCTTAAAAAGTTGAATTCTAAAGTCCTGTATTTAGTCTGGGGTTGTCAAAAGGATCTGTAGTGTTTCTGACCCAAAATGTGGGGGAATTGGAGGTCAAAATACCTGCTTTTCTCTTGCAGTGAAACTCTTGGAAGATAGTTTAGTAGCTTTATGAAGTAAAAAGCATTTATGGACTTGATGGTGCGCAGATTTTTAATAGCCAAGTCAGGATTAGGGTGTGTGTGTGTGTGTGAATATATCTATATATATATCTATATATATATATATAGATAGATAGATAGATATATTCAGACACTAATTTTACACTCCTCTTTTGGCCAAAATCTTGTTGATATTTAAATTATTGTTTCATATAAAGGGTGCTGGGTACCTTTCAAAATATTTACTTCCTACCCTGAGTATTTTACTCAGTTGCCTGTAAGCCCTTCTGTGAGTAGAATGGCAGATCTTAGAGATTCTCTCTTACTGGAATTACTCATGAGTAATTACTGAAAATCAAAACTGTTTTCAAGTAATGTACTGCTAAGGAGTGGATGGAAACAACAGTGGTTTTAGCAGTAGGGTCAGCCTGTTATTCATTTTATCTCAGATACACAATGACAGTTCTGTTGATTTATGGATAAACTGAATCACTGAGTTAACTTGCAGTGTTATATATTGGAACAAATTTTCTCCCCAGCCTCATGGCAACAATCTTTTGAATCATTAAGCAGCATGTCTTACCATGGATATACAATTATTGGTTTTTGCTCCTAGAAGTTACTCAATGTCTTTTGCAAAATTCAAGCTGTTTGACTCTCTGGAAACCGAGCTGGAAGGAGACAGAGGGCAGCTGAAGTGTCATACTTCAGCTATTAGCTGTAGGACAGGAAGAAACCTGTGCAGGATGGTAGCTGTGGTTCAACTTTCTATTTTTCTATTTAAAAAGAAGAAGAGAAAAGCATATTTACAGTGTTGGCCAGCACAGCGTACTCACCAACTGACAATTAAGAGAAAAAGGAGAAATAACCCATTTTATTCTTAGCAGCAGCTGCTCCCATGGCTGCTTCAGAGAAGCTGTCATTTGTCCTGAAATTTTCATGAGCCAGTGTGTGGTGTTTGCAGTGCCTGGGGCCTCTCTTTGCAAGGATCCTGATTGCATCCCTCAAGCTCCTTGTGCTCAAGTGCAGGGGCCACGAGCACAGCACTGGGCACAGCACGTGTGGAAGGACAAAACTGTTAGAAAGTGGTTTTCTGGGATAAAAAGCGAAGAGCTGCACATCACACTGCTCCCTGACACTTTCAAGACACTGACCTGGGATCACTGCAATAAATAATTTCTATTTTGCCAGAAAGATGTCAGAATTGGAAGGAACAGGAGGCAGATCCCTGGTTTTCTACGTGTGATCCCAGTCTTTGCATAGAGGTTCTGTGCAGCTGTATTTACTGTAAATTTTTGTGGGTTTGGTTATTTTTTAACTAGTTACTCCTTAAAAGTGCTTTCATGTTCCACTGAGATTTTAGGACGATGGACACCTTTGGGGGCATTTAACTCCAAAATACAGACCAGCAAGTGTGAAGCTGAGGAGCAGCCTGCTTGACAGAGGGCTGGGGGAAGAGCAGTCTCCCCACTTCAGGCCCTGCAGCTTTTCCTTTCCTCACAGGGGTGGGGAAGCTGCTGTGGGTGCAGCAGGTGCCTCCCCACTGCACTGCTCTAGAAGCAGCTGCAGGATTCAGGGATGATCTGTCTCCCTTGTCCCTGCTGAAACCCAACCACCACTTAATCCAGATCATTTGACATTCAGAAAATAATCAGCTATTTCCTGATCCTCTAATTTAACTATAATGGCTTGGAGAACATGGTGATAGTTTCAGAGTTTTGGAAGTTTCTTCTGAGTTCTTCACACAAGGTCTTCTTTTGCCATTGCTCTTTTTACAGGAATAATAAATAAGTTGCTTTGGCTGATACTGCAAATATAGTGTGTGATACTGTAAATGTTCACACTGAGAAGTTCAAGGTCAATGGTGCTCAGAAAAAAAGATTGATCTGGAGAATAATGTGAGTGTAATGTTCCTGGGTTCATGGGGTGCTGTCCCTTGTAGACAGACCCCAGGATAAATCCTTCAGCAGATATTTGGAGTTGCAGCCACATCCATGTAGCACAGCATTATTTTTCATTTCAATCTCCAGCTGAACGACTTTCTCTCTGCTTGCAGACGTGGATGAGTGTGCAGAGGGCAGAGCCAGGTGTGCCCATCGCTGTGTGAACACCCCGGGCTCCTTCAGCTGTGCCTGCAGCCCCGGCTTCGAGCTGGGCGCGGACGGGCGCCAGTGCTACCGTAAGTGCCCTGCTCCCAGCCTCTCCTCTCTGCTCCCTGCCAGGCCTCTCACTCACTGGGATTAGCATTCCCAGCAGAATAAATGTGTGCAAAAGCTCAAGCTTAATACTGTTTTCTTCCTCTGCTGCTGGGTTTGCAGGGTGACACGTTCCTAAGCCTGTGTTCACAGACCTTAATTACTGCCTTTCAAAGAGCAAATAGCCCTGTTGGTTTATCTTCAGAGTCTGGTGAATTCTGCTGCAGAGCTACCAGAATTCTGCTGTTCTGTGAAATGTATTCATTCCTACCCTCCTCCTCCTCCTCCTCACAGCTTTCTTACAGATCTGATGCAAGAGAAAACCAAGATGTGTTCTGCTCTTGTCTTTACCTGTCTGGCTTTGCATATGTTTCTCCCGAGATTACTGACACTACTTAAGAGGGTGCCTTTTTTAAAAAAAAAAAAGATAGATTTGGGATGAAGAAATAGTTGAACAGCTCAAACTTCCCAAACTAAAGTGAGCCTTGTTGTCTTTCCTCACGTGCTTTCCTCTTGCCAGCGGGGTTTCTTAATCAACACGGCTTTTCTGGAGAGGGGGACTGACTCCCGGTGCTGCTAGCTGATAGGTGATCCCTGGCCTGCCCTTGAGGGCAAATTTAGATTAATAAAGGAGGTGATGTGGAAGAGTTTGGGTTATTATGGACCTAACATAAGCTCCCTGGAATGCAGACAAAAGCATGACCTGTTTTAGCAAAGAGGTGGGCAAAGATCATTCAATCTAATAATACTGTGCAAGAGCTTTCAGCAGAGCTTCCTTAGGAAAATACGCTGCATGCCAGAGAATGAGTGCTTTATTTAAGAATGTGTGTGTAAAAAATAGTTATTAAGAATGAAATCCAGTTTCAAGGCATTAACATACATTAAAAACAAAACCCAATTATGTGAGAGGCATCCTGGAGAGTTATTTCATAGGTGTTGGGGATCTGTGAGTGGTGCAATGGCAGAGGAAATGTGATTAATATATAGATACGCAATCTTCTGTCATGGGCATAAAAAAGAGGTTTAAACCACTTAGATTTCATTGTGCTTTTCTGATAATATTTTTTTCTGGATGTTCAGCAGATCTCAGGGGATGGTGATTCTCTGTGCCTCATGTAGAATATTGCAGAGCAAACAATAAAAATAAAAACATCCTGCATATATTTATGATCAGGATTATCCCAGTGTTTGAGCAATTTACAATCTTTGTTTATTCTTTCATTTCCCCAGTGGCTGGGGAAGAGCTGGTATTTCAGCTTTACTGATGAAGAACTGAGACAAAGTAAATGATGAAGATAGTGTATAAAGTCAGATTCTGCATTTAATCGCTATGTTTACTAAATCCAAGCTTAACACACTGGACAGGAGACACGATTTCTTCTCCCTGGTGCAAATAATCACACTGTGCATGAGATGTGGATATATTTATTCTCTTAATTTATACCCTCTTCCAGCTGGAATTATATTTCTTGTTGGCAAGCAGGTTGCTCCCTGGGAGCACAAGGAGGGGTAGGACCAGAGCCCAGCAGCACAGATGTGTCTGGGGAAATTCTGTGCCAGATCTGATGGCCACCACTCTGAGCTGGGGTGTTTCTGGAAGGACAAGTGGCTCCTTTAGCAAGAGTGTTTCTCAGTTCCCCTATGTAGTAGGAGAAATTATTTCCTCTCTAAATAGCTTTGTAACAAGACAAGCTGGATAATCCTTCATGAAAAAAAATTTATAACTGACCTTATGGTTTCTTTTCATCCTGGAGAAATCATCTGATGAAGTAGCTGGGTGGAAATGAGGTGTCCAGGTGTTCCCTTTTTGATGTGAGGGCTCCCACTGGATGTTCTGAGCACTGTCCAGTGCAGCCACATGAGGAGAGCAGGGACGTCTGTCAGGGCAAAGGGGGCTGGCAGTGGCACTGTACCACCCTCAGCCATAGGGGACAGTCTCAGCAGAGCTGCTGCGTCCCCCTGGAAGGGACATCCAAGAACCAAAACCTGGAGCTAGTTTTCATTGTGGTTGGGTGTCCATTTCACCAGCAGGGCTCTGCCGAGGAACTTTCAATGCCTTTGTGTTTGAGGGATGTTTCAGTGTCCAGCTCTTTGCCATTGCCATGCAAAACTCAAAGCTGCTCTTTGGGAGGTGTATCAGGTTGGGTGGAGAAGGCTGACCTAGAACAGAGGCTAGACAGAATTAATAAAGTTGGTATTTATTGAAAGGCCTTAAAGGACACACCTTGGGCAGTACAAGAGCCTGGTCACAAAATTAATGACTGGTCATGAGGTCTCACATTTTTATAAGTTTTGTCCATCTGCATATCAGGGTTAATTGTCCAATCACTGCTTCAGCTTATGAAGTCTCATCCTTCTTGATTTCTCTCTTCAGCCCACTGTTGTTTCTGCTTTTGGACCTGAAAGTTGTAACAATTGTCCTTGGTGTCAAGCTAGAAAAGAGAGCTCACTGACACTTAATATGAGGCTTAAAACTACACACCTAGGCACCACAGAATATGAGAAATAGAAAAGCAAAAACTTAAGGCATCATGAGGGGCACCACCTGGGCTCCTCAGATGGTTCTGTTCCTCCTTTGGGGCAAGAACTGTGTCCAGACAAAGCATAAACCTGAGGAAACCTGGGGAGGCTCCTGTAGCAGGTGGCTGCTGGAACACTGGAGCAGCTTCACATGGCTGAATTTGAGAGCATCCACCGTTCTGACACAAACACCTGGAGCTCAGTGACTCCAAAGCCTGTTCTTCTGGGGAGGGCGTGTGAGCTGATTATAGTCACCGCTACAGCACTCATGGCTGCTGTTTTACAGCATGATCCCCCAGTGCCTCCCCCCTGGGCTTGCTTTTTAACATCCTTTTGATTTATTTCTCTGCAAGGCATCGAGATGGAAATTGTGGACAGCTGCCAGGACGGGAACGGCGGCTGCTCCCACCAGTGCGAGCACACGGCAGCGGGACCGCGCTGCTCCTGCCACCGCGGCCACCGCCTGGGCACGGACGGCAAAACCTGCACAGGTAACCCGTGCTGGGAGCAGGGAGCAGGTGTGGAGGAGCCCTGGGAGCCTGCAGGAGAGCTGTCGCTCAGGGAAAGGCTCCCCGTGCCTTCCCTCCTTCTGCAGGCGTTAATTAACGCCGTCCTCCGGCGCTGCTCCGGCTTGCCTGGCTCTGGGAGCTCGCTGGGATGGGGCACGAGGGGAGGGAGTGGAAGTGACACTGGTGCATCACCCCCGTGTCTCACCATGGGCAGCCCGAGCATCACAGCCCTGACTTGGTTTCCCTTCCCAGCTGGTGGCTGGGGCAGCGGCACAAGCACAAATTGCGCTCGGTGCTGCAGACTCTGCCGTGTTCCCATCACACTGGCTCAGGGCTGAGGTGACACCTCTGCCTGTGAGAAGTCTCACTTGGGAGGTGAAAGCAACAGAGTTAGATTTGGGTTTATTTCAAGACAAGAGCTTAAAAACTCATTCATGTTTTAAGCAATTCCACGATGAGATTCTTTTTGTGTGTGTTTGTTTTATGTTTTTGTTTTGTTTATGGCTTTTGCCATGCAAACTGTGTCTCGTTCTGCTTTGGGCTTGCTGTCGCTATGCCACTGCAATTTTCAAGAATAGCCAGGAAGAGAGGGGGGATGGAAAAAGGATCAGGCACCACAGAGCAGTGTAGTGAGATATGAGATGATGAGAAGAGGTAGAGAGTGGGAGCACTGATGAGTGTGAGAGGCATTACAGACAAAAGGAGTCTTGCAAGGAAAAAAAGCCAAGTGCAGGAGAGAGGAGGAGCAGGGGAGGAGGGAAGCACTGAGGGCTGCAAGGGCGGGTGATGATGGAGCTTAAAAAGCAAAACAGAAGAAGTTTGGGAGGCAGATTTGGAGCCAGAGCCTCACAGGGGTGGGTGGGTTACACAGTCTTGTCTGTACAGCTGACAGGAGGCAAAGCAGCCTCCTGCCCACATCCCAGCTCAGTGACCTGCTGCTGGGGATTTCAGAGGGAAGCAGATACTCCAGACACAGCAAGGGAAGGGGGAGAACACAGAGGAAGGCTGAGGACATGAAAAGTGGCTCTTAACAGCAAAAATCTCCTTTTTGTTGGATGCAGATTTTGCATTCCTACACAAAGGGGCTGCTGCTGGAACCCAGAGCGAGGCATCACCTGATGTACTGCAGAGGAGCTCAGCTCGTGACATCTCTGGAAAACACTGCCTTCAAATAACCTGCATTAATCATTTTCACACTGACCTCCTCACCTCCATTGATTAATTACATTTTCTTTCTCCTGTCCCTGTTTCCTCATAAAGTTGGTGCTCCTTCCAAGGTTAATTGAGACACTGACCTTTCCCACCTGCAGCTGCTCAGCCAGGCCCTGTTCAGAAGCATTGTGCAGACTCAGCACTGACAAGGTGGCCCTTGGATGGCCACTGACCTGCTCAGCAGCCTGACAGCAGCCAGGAGCCTGCAGTGCACAGATAACAGCTCAGCTCTCCTATCTAATCACCACAACAGTGGTGTCAATGATACCAATTTCTGAGCGGGCACAGAGCAGGAGGAGGCAACAGGAAATCAGTTATCAAAAACTACAATTGATCCTTCCAGGCTGCTGCTGTCCAGCAAGTGCCTGGTTGGATCAGAGCATTGCTAGTTTGCATTGAATAAGGTTGAATGTAAAGAAGTCTAAATGGTCAAATGTAGGTTACTGTTAAACAGAACACTTTTGAGGACTGGTGGGTCCTTGCTGTTGTCTCTTTTCACAGAACCACAGAATATTCTGAGTTGGAAGGGACACGCAAGGATCACTGAGTCCCATTCTTGGCCCTGCACACGCCAACAACCCCACTCTGTGCAAAGAGAAGTGGTGTCCAAACCCTCCTGGAGCTCTGGCAGCCTCAGGGCTGCCTGGGGAGCCTGGGCAGTACCAGAACCTTTCTTGAAATCCAACCTAGAACTCCCTGGCACAGCTCCAGCCCTTCCCTCAGGTCCTGTCCTTGGTCAGCAGCGAGACCAGTTGGTGTTCTCTAAATCCCCTCGTGGCAGCTCAGACTTGTAGAGGAGAGGCCTCTCCCGGGACATGGAGGCTCCTGGCTGCTGTGGGAGAAGGTGGAAGGCAGGTGCTGCCAGGATTCGGGGTTCAGAGGTGTTTGTGTGGTTGAAGGGAGGTGTAAAGCGGTGAGAGCTGCAGCACAATAGCTCTGAGCAGAGCTGTGGCAGCAGCTCAGGGTGTCTCCATGTGCTGCCCTTTCCTTGCAGAGGTGGATGAGTGTGAGACTGGAGAGTCCTGCTGCTCCCAGTTCTGCATTAACTACGCGGGGGGCTACGAGTGCGCCTGCCAGGCGGGGTTCCAGCTCAGCACCGACGGCTGCTCCTGCGACGGTGAGCGCGGACTCAGGGGCTGGGCTGGGCTGCAGGGGACCTTAAAGCGCATCTCATTCCACCCCTGCCATGGCAGGGACACCTTCCACTGTCCCAGGCTGCTCCCAGCCCTGTCCAGCCTGTCCTGGAACACATCCAGGGATCCAGGGGCAGCCACAGCTTCTCCGGGCAACCGGGGCCTCACCACCCTCATGGGGAAGAATTCTCTCTTAATATCCAATCTAAACCTTCCCTCTGTTAGCCTAAAGCCATTCCCACTTGTCCTGCATCATTTCATGCCCTTGTCAAAAGTCTTTTAGTACCAGTGGCTCGGTCTAACTAATCACAGCCCAGGGTAGAAGAAATGCTGTCAAAGCCCTTTGCAGGGATTTGTGGGCACTGCCCTAATGAGAGTCACTGACCCCGTGCCAGCTTTGCTGATAAGGTTTTACAAACGTGTAATTTCCACTCCGTGAGGCTGGAATACAGGAATAACCCAGAATCCAACATGGGGAAGTGGGGATTT